>NW_026889750.1:47447500-47845000 GCF_033153115.1 Saccostrea echinata
TATGAATAACCGAAGTTCTTTAAGAGGGTCATTAATTATGCCAAAAAATAAAAAATATAAAATACATGCTCTTGAAATTTTAAACATAGGAAATTGAGAGTCTTTTTTTTTTACATTACATTTTTTTTTATGTAAATCTGTGGTATCTGTCACGTTTTGTTGTACTCCATAAAAACAGGAAAATATCATGAATTTTGACATTTTGAGATGCCCCCTTTGGAAATCAGACGGTATAATTTTGTATTTCTTGCACAAAATGTACAATATAGTATTACCCATCAAATAATATAATTTGAGCAAAAAGTCTATAGTAGCATTTGTATAATTTGCTCCAAAGTGTGAAAAAATAGTATTTTCCAATATAATATTATAGTAAATGTACCTGTATTTTGAGATGGTCCCTAAAAAATAACCAGAGGGTAGATTTTCACTAAACGTGGCATGTATACAGAAGTTACTGTAAGGTACATATGGTAAAAATTTAAAGAGTTTCTCTATAGTAGTTTTCGCGAAATAAAACCCCAGTAGGCTCCTTTAACTGAAAACTTGAGACAAAAATTGGACTAAAAATCAACGACAGAATTAGAATGACTAAACTCATAAAGATCAATACCAAAGCAACAGCTCTTGTAACATTAAACAACATAGGTATAGAATTAAAAATGCTAGAGTTTATCTACCTGGGAAGCAAAATCACCGCAGATGGTAACTCGGAGATAGACACCCTTCCCCCACATATCCACAGGCAGGGAAGCATCACAGAGAAACATCTGGAAATCATCAAAGTTTAATATCAATACCAAGTTAAAAATCTTCAAGAGCAACGTTTTAGAAGTCCTTCTGTGCGGTGCAGAATCATGGAAGTTGACAAATACAGTAATCACAGGTATTGATGTCTTTTAGACCAAATGTCTTCAAAGGATACTACATATCTTCTGGCCTTGGACATCAGCAATAGAAAAACTATATAGGAAGACAAACAGCTAGCCACTCTATTTAGAGAGCAGTAGGAGGAGATAGAGTTATATAGGACATGTTTGCAAGATGCACCGAGATTCTATGCCTAAGGTTGCAATGAGATGGATCCCATCAGCAAGGAGAAAGAGAGGAAGACCTAGAAAAACGTGAAGACAGAAAAAGATTTGAAAAAGGATAGACATGGGGATAGATCCAAAATTGGTGTAAAGAGAAGTCAAAGGCTCTGGTAATGGCCTTATGTGTAAACCAGCACACAGAAGATTCAGTAGCAAGTATACAGGAAAACATCCTTAAAATATATTTTTTCATAACAATACTACCATGTTTAGTCATATTGATAAGCAAGCTTTCTAATAAGTGCAGATTTATTTTTGTTCAGATCATGGCCCTTGTTACTATGGTGGGGTTAAAAATGGAATTCAAAGTTTTATACGGAAATACAGAGAAATTTTCAGGATTAGAAGTGCCACATTAAAGTATATTCCCGAGGTGCATGTGTAGATTCATTTTTTTTTTCAAAGTATGGGCCCTGGGGTTAAGCTGGACAAATTCGGGGTCAGATTTTACATGATGCGTTTATTTAGAAAAACTTCAAAATAAAATATGGCTACGTTAATCTTATCAACCTTATCTTAGCACGTCCATGTTGTGTGGATTCAGGTTCGGTTTAGTAACGACTCCTTGGGTCTGGATGGGGTCACTATATGGAGTCAAAATTTTTCATGGGAATAAAGAAAAATCTTTAAAATATTAGGAGCCAATGTGACTCATTTAATTGCTGTGGTCCATTTACCTCTTGTTGAAAGAAGGATCTGTTATTTCAATGAATATATTGATTAAATTATTTTAAACTCTTCCGCAGTCTTCCATTTTTACAGAGGCTACACTTGTACTTGTTTACTAAGTAAATGACATCACGAAGAGTTGGATATAAAAATTACCCAGTGAGTAATTTTAATTGGAGAAAGAGGTACCTGTGTGAAAAATAGATTTTTCCCCATCTCAATTTGCCTCTTGTCTAATACCGGGGTATAACATTAAAAGTCAACATGTCATATTCAACATGCACTCAGTTATGTGTTTACTTTGAACAACAACTGTTAATATATATATATATATATATATATATATAATTATATATATATATATATATATATATATATATATATATTTATTTATTTATTTTTTTTTTTTTTTTTTTTTTTTTTTTTTTTTTTTTAATTTTATTTTTTTGCATATACTTTTTCAATTTCTAAACAAAATGAGCACACTCTTACCCTTTTCTTCCAGACTGTCATAGTTACTTATGATTAATGCAATGACCAGAATAGCCAGAGACAATCCTATCATTAGTTTTCCTTTTGGTGAACTTTTAATTCTAGTTTCAGGTTCAGGAATGGACAAAAACTCATCGATATCTGCAATACAAATCTCCGTTATATTTTCAAAAACGCGATATGCTTCACTGTCCACCAAAGCTAGTTTTTCATTTGCCTGTAGAGCATTTAACTTATTCACAGTTATTAAAGCCCATTCATAATTTTTGTGAGAAGGGTGTTGAAAGAACTGTATTAAAGCACGGATAGATTTTTTCAGTCTTCTATTTGATATTCCAAAGTCCTCTGTATGAGCGAAGTCAATATTTCTCACTTTACGAACAGTCTCAAGAAGTCTGATATTATCTCCCACTATAAAATATCTGCAGTTCTGCAGTAAAGACAGCATTGTCTGGATATCGTACTTGAAAGTCCCCGCCTCACGGACAAATGTACGGCACAGTTCTATCCTGGCCTTTACAGGATCACTACCCGAGAGTAAAGATAAGTCAATTTCCTGCCATTTCACTTTGCTCCTGTGTGAGGAAAACCGCATTAACTTTTCTATTCCCCCCTTCCACTGAACGCAAGTTCTGCACCATTGTTTAGCGCTGTTAATTCGTTTGCTACAAGTCTGGGTACAGACTGTTTCGGAACTTAACTTTCTTTTTAAACGATGGTAAACGTCATCCATACCGTGGTCAACATGGGATTTAAGGCCGATGGTGGAATATTTCAAAGCTTGAATCAAAATAAGAAAATTTCGCTCTTCTTCTGCGCAGTTCTCCATTTCTCCATTGAAGGCGTATACAAGAAGACGTTTGACGGAAGTCTAACTTTTTCGGTTCATCGAACCCGTCAACATAGAATATTTCTCTTCATGTCGGCAATGTAATATATGAACCAATGCGACGTTGTACACTTAACAAAACTTCTAAGTGTTCACTCTAATAAAAGTATTTATTTATAAACTACAAGATAGAATGGTATGATATTTTCAAATTATTATAACCAGCGAGTCTTCTCAACAATGTTGAAAGAAAATCAATTATCACCGATGAAAATCAATGTACCGTGACGAAGCGTAAAAACAATAAATCTGTATTCTGCGGCAAGTGTTTTGTGTGATCAGCATCTTTTTGTGACCATTTTCAATTTTTGAAAACTGGTTTAACTAAAAAACACAAAACATTGGCAAAATGACCATTGAGAAAGGAGGGAGAGCCGTTGGAATGCTGTTATCCGGATCATCCTTGCACCATGTTTTACTCACTTTTATTTTAGTGTTTATTTGTCTTTAATATTACTTTTAAAAATTAACAACAAGTACAAAACCCCATTTAAACACATTTTTCTATAGGTTCTGCGTCATTTTCATCGTCAACTTGTCACAATTTGAAAGTTTTGGACAAAATTTCATCAAACCGGAAGTGATCTGGATCTTCGTCTGAGGCCAACGTTTCGCATCACAACTAGGTTAAAAGTTTGTTACATTGTCCTGAAACAATTTTAGAAACATTAAAACATACGACTTAAGTGGTAAGAAAATGATAAGAAATTGGTGCTGGTGGCAGTCTTAAATATCATCGCAAACAGTCTGAATCATCCTTAGAGGTACACTTACGTGCGAAACGCCCAAGAATATTGACCAAAAGGTATCTGTGATGATGCACTGTCAAATTCCCGGATCTGAATCCTATTGAATACATTTGGGATTTTTGTAAGGAATGTCAAAGCACCCCCCCCCCCTCCACACAATTTCAACGGTTTAGAAAGATCCATGCAGTAGGTGTGGCAGCAGATGGGTCAATATCCTATTCAGGGGTACATGGTATCCATGAAAAAAGAATATGCCTTGTAGTAATTTGAGCGAGTGGTGGTCTTATTCCCTAGAGATTATTTTATGTGAATTTTCATTTTGAGGGTACATCATGTCCTTGACACTTTGCTTAAAATTCTGACGAGATACTTACGCGAAAATTACGCAACATCGAACTGAAATATGCATCATTAACCATGAATTAAAGAAATTATATATTTTATGCATTTGTTTTTTAAAACTTAAAAAATCTTAGGTGAACACTTAGAAGTTTGGTTCAGTGTATATTCAAAAAGGCACATGCCCACAAAAAAATTAGTTCGTGTATTTCGCTGAATAAATGATTGTAGTATACTCAATTACTCATAGTAAAGAACATGTAGGAAAAACCAATGAGTCTATCAGATTGAGATATACACACTCGCTCTGATGATTTTCAGGAATATATATTGTTTACGGCAATGTTTGTCATAGAGCGATCACTATGCACCTCCTCCAAAATAAAAAATAAAAAGCGCCCAAAAATATGTTTGCTTTAAAATTACTTCAAAGTAAATGTAATTATACCTACATTAAACCTTCAAAAAAACTCATATTAAACTAACTTTAACTCTCATGTACGAGGGTTGTCCGGTAAAATCTTGGACAAGTTGCCTAGAGTGAAACGTAATCATCACTGCGTTCTAAAATTTTCACTATTCTTTAGTACATTTTTCATTAATATACATAGTAAATTTCAAATGGATATTATATGCAGAAATAAACAAATTATGAGATTTTATGTCGTGTGGTATCACCTTTAACGGTGCACGGATGATAACGTCAAAGTGTCCTATTTGCTTAAAAAAAAAGTTGAATAATCCCCACTTTAATTCGGGAATTTCAATAATGCACATACTTGAGTTTCCCTTTATTCCTCCAAAAACAGTCGAGGAACCAATCTCGCATACACATGATTCATTAGTAAGTTATAGACAGTACTCTCACTATCATTCAACTCTAGGTTACCACCATATTTGACCTTTTGATCTTGACCTTGGAGTTCGACCCACTTTTGCAAAATTTTACCGAACATTAACCTTGGCCATAACTTGGCACAATTGGTGTGAGGGCTTTCATACTTCACATGTGTAATCCTTGTGACAAGACCTTCCTTTTGATACCAACAACTTTGACCTTTTGACCTTGACCTAGGAGTTTGACCTACTTTTGAAAAACTTTAACCTTGGCCATAACTTTTGAATGGTTAGTGCTAGGGCTTTCATACTTTAAATGTGTAATCTTTGTGACAAGACCTTCCTTTGGATACAAACAACTTTGATCCTTTGACCTTGACCTTGGAGTTTGACCTACTTTTGGAAAACATTGATCTTGGCCATAACTTTTGAACGGTTGGTGCTAGGGCTTTCATACTTTACATATGTAATCCTTATGACAAGGCCTTCCTTTGAATACCAACAATTGTAATCCGTTGACCTTGACCTTGGAGTTTGACTTACTTTTGAAAAACTCTAACCTTGGTCATAACTTTTGAACGATTGGTGCATCGGCTTTCATATTTCACATATGTAAACCTTGTGACAAGACCTTCCTTTGGATACCAACAATTGTAATCCGTTGACCTTGACCTTGGAGTTTGACCTACTTTTAAAAAACTTTAACCTTGGTCATAACTTATGAACGATTGGTGCTTCGGCTTTCATATTTAACCTGTGTATTTCTTGGGAGAAGACCTTTCTTTGGGCACCATTAATTTTGACCATTTGACCTTGATGTTTGATATACTATTGAAAAAATTTAACCTTTTCCATATCTATTCAATGGTTGCCGCTAGGCTTTTCATATTTCACAGGTATATTCCTCGAGACGAAACCTTACTTTGGGTACAAACATATTTGATTTCCATTTGAGAAAGTTTAACCTTTGCTGTAAGTTGCCATACGGGAGCATCAGTGTTTCATAAACACATCTTGTTATATATTTATTTTCGTCTGAGTTTAGTCATTTAAAGTCTCTTAGGGCGTCATTACTACATCTTAATCAAACTGAAATGCTCTCCGGTGCGCCGTGACGTCATCAAACGTTGCAATTTTTCTTGTGTTTACCGTTTTCCCATTTCAAATGCTCGGGAAACTGCCAAAAATTAAGCAAATTCCTTGAAATTTTCCAAAAGACGACATCATAGATAGTGGATTAAAAATAGGATGTTTTACGCCAATCTTATCTATTTAATACATTTATTACGAAAATATGCTCGTGTATTCTCTACTGAAACCCTGGTTTTTCGTCGTGCTCCGTAGGACCTTACCCTGTGCACATTCAAGCATAATAAAATCCTATTTTGTCTGTATTTTATATTAAAAAAAATTAAGATGCACCTAAATAAATTATGATAAATAAACATTTGCTGAAAATTTCAGTTTAGTGCACCCATTTTTTTTCAATAACAACGCTTTGTCCACGATTTTACCGACAACCCTCGTAGCATTGCGTACGATTAATCCTTTATATCATTATTTTAGTTTTGTTTGTTTGTTGTTTAATGTTCCTCTCGAGAATTTTTCACTCATATGGAGACGCCACCACTTGCCGATGGAGGACTGCGAATTTAGACCTATACTCGGCACTCAGAGCCATTCAGCAGTGAGGGATCGTTTTCGTGCCAGCTACTGCGACAACGCACCTCGGGTTATACGGTCTCAACCGAGGGACCACACTCTTACTTATGACTTTGTATCTCGATATTGACATTTATAACTAGCTGCAGAACTGTAGCGTTATGGTTTTATATTTAAGACTAAAATATAAAACCATAACGCTACAGTTCTGCAGCTAAACGTAAGGTATATATTTTGGATATTGCAGACATCAGAACAACTGCATGGTAAAGAAATGCAAATCACCGAGATTTGCACCAGAGAATAAAGTATGATACCAAACTCAAAATACTTATATTACACATTGATTTAATTCATGGTACATTTTGAAAGAACATAGGCAAAAGGTCAGGGAAATGTCCCCAGTTGAACAGAGACTCAAACAACAGCTAAATTTCTTTGATATATCTGTTTGCATAAATATGTTTTCTATATATAAAATCTAATATAATATGCTTTGACTTCATTATGAATTTAGCTGTATTTATTTAGCTGTATTCCTTCTTTTCAAGAGGACATTCTATTCAAAGATAAAAATGTTGAAATTGTGCAAAGCATATGGAGTTTAGTCTTCATAGTAGTAAAAGGTTGTGAGCCCCCCCCCCCTTTTTTTTTCCTTTCATACATCCATTTCTTTTTACTTTTACTCTGTTTTATTATGAGGACATGAGAAAGATTCATGCTTGAATGGGAATCATTCCAATTACAGACTCGTATAACAGTGTCCGAGTCTGTGGGAAAGATAGAATTAATGTTTGATTACTGTAATTGACATGGAGATGAGTCTATATATATAGTAATACTGAGCATACAAGATTCTATGATCTGAGAGATACAAGACAGAAATATTGCTCTTGTCATATATGCCCTACCCTATATCACTCAGACAACATGCTCAGTGAGCTAAACACAGCAAAAGAAAAAAAATCTTGGAGAAAGAGAGAGAAAGATGTTTCAGTTGTCATAAGTATAATGAAACTTATTTCTGGATTCCATGTCTTCCTGAGTTGATTTTGTAAAACAAAATACAACAAAAATATACTGGTAAATGATAAAAGAATATATGATAAATTGTATAAAAGTCTATAATCACATTTCATTATATACATGTACTTCATATTGTGAAATAATTACAATATCCTTGATCTCAGGTGAGGAACCCTGAGGATTTGAACACAGTCCTCATGATTTCTTCCTGCTCTGTTGTGATTGGTTGTAATGGTGACCTTACTGGACCTCCATAGTAACCAAACCATTCCATGGCAACCTTCAGCCCTGGTACCCCAAACCTCTTTGTTACCTAATATAAACACAACCTTTCAATATCAAGTGTGTGTTACCTGATATAAACACAACCTTTCAATATCAAGTGCTTTTCAAAAATAACTAGTGCTAATTGTAACGGGAACCGTTACAGATGTTCCCCAAAGGCTCCCCAATCCCTTATGATGCCCCATTCCCTACAAGCTTCAATAGATTAGCCAATACTTTTGTAATATAGATGGACACTTTATTTTTAAAGGTATTTCATTGAAAAACTACTCCGATATAGCCATATGGGTATTAGCCAATCAAATTTCAGCGCATGTGCTTGCACATGTTTTCTACATTTTTCACATTAATTTTCTTATAGTGTCTCACAATACATACATTTGTGTTAAGTATTAAAGAATTTCACTGAAAAATAAGAGAGATGTAACCCTTTAAGTATTAGCCAATCAGAATTCAGCATACGCGCATGCATGGCCTTGCATTCAATTTCGATAGTATCATAATGTAGGAGCTCTATGTGCCTATCCATGTCGTAAATTTCATCCTGTTTTGTTGAAAACCAAGGGAGTTATAGACATTTAAAGTTTCAACCAATCAGATTGCAACACACCTGCATGCGCGTGTTTTCAAGAAATTTCCTATATAACATGCTGTAGCACCTTATAATATATACTTATATTCTAAATTTCAAAGTATTTTGTCAAAAAACAAGAAAATTATTGAGATTTTTGTATCAGCCAATCAGAGAAGAGCGCACGTGCATGAGCGTGAGTTCACGCTAATTTGACCATGTTATCTTGTCTAGACTACTAATATATCTTTATATGTTGAGTTTCAAAGCAATTCATCAAGAAATATAAAAGTTACGGCTTCAACCATTATATCAGTCATTTCACTCATTGCAGGCGCACGCACGTGCATGCATGTGCGCGCAAAATGACCTTCGTTCCGAACACCTACACAACATGCCTATTAACCCTAAAAAGGTTTCATGTCAATCGGATGAGTGGTTCTATGAGAACACTCTCGGACAAAAAAGTACCGGAGAAGAAAGTAGAAAAAAAGAATAATAATAATAATAACTAGATTAGATCTCGTTGCGAGCAATGAGTAGGTCTTCCGTCCCATTTTTGG
This sequence comes from Saccostrea echinata, assembly GCF_033153115.1. Lineage (NCBI taxonomy): Eukaryota > Metazoa > Mollusca > Bivalvia > Ostreida > Ostreidae > Saccostrea > Saccostrea echinata. The sequence goes on from NW_026889750.1 coordinate 47,456,677, forward strand.
ATAAGATGAGATATGATTTTGACAATGATCTTTGTTAAAAGATAATAATATATAGACTTCCCTAATTAGATTACATTCTTTTGATTTATATAACATTATCAAAGAGCTATAGATGACAGGCTTCTGGCCCCTCTGAGCCCCTAATTTGAGGGGTCAGCCCCTTTTTCTTGATATCAAATGAAAGGGCTTGTGATTTTGAAGACTTTTTGTTCAACAACTATTCAGAGATTTCTTTTCGTTGTGGAGATATGCTGAATGAAAATATTTAGGGGCAACCCCTCCAAGTCCTTAATGGGGCCGTTTGACAAAAATTGAAAGGGTACATATTGTTTAGAACATTATTCTGACCATCTTTTGTTTAGGATTGCTAATCAAAATATTCTCCCAGTTCGAGATATAAAGCGTCAAAGATTTAGCATTCTGGCCCCTTGTGACCCCTTATTACGTAACATATGATCAGAATCTTATCATATTCTAATGTAAATCGTTAAGATAAACATCTTTGCTTCAGTAATGTATCACAAATTATTGATCGTTAAAGAGTTAAAGATGAAAGACCTTTGGCCCTTCTGAGCCCCTAATTTGAGGGCTCAGCCCCTTTTTCTGGATATCAAATGAAAGGTATTGTGATTTTGAAAACATTTTGTTCAACAACTATTCAGAGATTTCTTTTCATTGAGGAGATATGCTGAATGGAAATATTTAGGGGCCACCCCTCCAAGTCCTTAGTGGGGCCGTTTGTCAAAAATTGAAAGGGTTCATATTGTTTAGAACATTATTCTAACCATCTTTTGTTCAGTATTGCTTATGAAAATATTCCCCCTTTTCGAGATATAAAGCGTCAAAGATTTAGCATTCTGGTCCCTTTTGGTCCCTTATTACGCAATATAGAATCAAAATTTTATAACATATAGTTGCAAATTGTTAAGATAAACATTTTTGCTTCAGTAATTGATAACAAATTATTGATCGTTAAAGAGTTATAGATGAAAGACTTTTGGCCCCTCTTAGCCCCTAATTTGAAGGATCAGGCCCTTTTTCTTTATATTAAATGAAAGCTCTTATCATTGTGCACAACTTTTGTTATATATGTTTTAACAAAATATTTACAGGTATTAAGACATGAAAGAAAACGTGCTAAATTTTGCGAGATAGTTATGATCCTATTTTTCGAGCCCTGGCGAGCTTCGGCGCCTTTTGCGCTTGGAAGATATAGACCCAAAAAAGCACATCTACAATCCTTCCTCTACTTTCACTGTGAATCTCAACTCAATATCTTTATTCGTTTAGGAGTGATTGCCAGGACAAGCCGACCCTCTGAAAATTGGAAAATCGTCCATATCTCACGACCGGAAGTGATGTCATCAAAATAAAAAATTTCCAATAAGGTTCAGATCAATATCTATTAGATCTGAAAGTTTCGTGAAAATCGACCGAGCCGTTTCCAAGAACTCGCTTGCACAAAATCGGTAAGAAAAAAAAAGAATAATAATAATAACTAGATGTGATCTCGTTGCGAGCAACGAGTAGGTCTTCCGTCCGATTTTTCGATGAGATGAGATGTGATTTTAATTAAGTTTTCGTTAAAAGATAATGATATATAGATTTCCCTCCTTAGATTTCATTCTTTTGATTTATATAATATAATCTTGAACATCTTTCGTTCAATATTGCTTTTCAAAATGTTTCCCTTTTTCGAGATATGAAGCGCAAAGGATTTAACATTCTGACCACCTAAGGCCCCTACATGCAATAGAGAATCAAAGTTTTACAACATATTGTTGCATATTGAAGAGTTACATATTAGTCTTTTGGCCCCTCTGAGCCCCTAATTTGAAGGGTTAGCCCCTTTTATTTGATATTAAATAAAAATACTTGTGATTTTAAACATTTTTTGCTCAACAACTATTCAGAAGTTTCTTCTCGTTTTCGAGATATGTAGCATAGAAATATTTAGGGGCCAACCCTTCAAGTCCTTAATGGGTCGGTTTTGCAAATATTGAAAGGATATATATTGTTCAGAACATTATTCTGAACATCTTTTGTTCAATATTGCTTATCAAAATATCTCCCCTTTTTGAGGTATAAAGCGTCAAAGATTTAGCATTCTGGACCCTTTTGTCCCCTTATTACATAATATATGATCTTAATTTTATAATATATAGTGGCAAATCATTAAGAGGAGCATTTTTGCTTCAGTAATTGATAATAAAATATTGATAGTTAACGAGTTATAGATGAAAGACTTTTGGCCCCTCTGACTCCCTAATTTGAGGGGTCAGCCCCTTTTTCTTGATATCAAATGAAAGACCTTGTAATTTTGAAGACTTTTTGTTCAATACCTTTTCAGAGATTTCTTTTCGTTGTGGAGATATGCCGAATGGGAACATTTAGGGGCCACCCCTCCAAGTCCTTAATGGGGCCGTTTGACAAAAATTGAAAGGGTGCATATCGTTTAGAACATTATTCTGAACATCTTTTGTTCAGTATTGCTTATCAAAATATTCCCCTTTTTTGAGATATAAAGCGTCAAAGATTTGGTATTCTGGCCCCTTTTGACCCCTTATTATGCAATATAGGATCAAAATTTTATAACATATATTTCCAAATCGTTAAGATAAACATTTTTGTTTCAGTAACTTACAACAAAATATTGATCGTTCAAGAGTTATACTTGAAAGACTTTGGGCCCCTCTGAGCCCCTAATTTGAGGGGTCAGCCCCTTTTTCTTGATATCAAATGAAAGCTTTTATCATTCTGCACAACGTTTGGTATATATGTTTTAACAAAATATTTACAGGTATAAAGATATAAAAGAAAACGTGTCAAATTTTGCGAGATGCTTTTGAGCCTATTTTTCAAGCCCAGGCAAGCTTCAGCGCCTTTTGCGCCGGGAAGATATAGACGCAAAAAAGCACATCTACAATCCTTCTTCTACCTTCACTGAAAATCTCAACTCAATATCTTGAGTCGTTTAGGAGTGATTGCCAGGACAAGCCGACCCTCTGAAAATCAGAAAATCGTCCATATCTCACGACCGGAAGTGACGTCATCGACGACGAAAATTTCCGACTTCCGTTGAAGACGGAAGACCTTAATAATAGGGAAAAAGAAACCGAACGAAAACAATAAGGTCCTCCGTTGAAGACGGAAGACCTTAATAATAATAATAATAAGAAACAGAGTAAAAACAATATGTTCCCAAACTTCGTTTGGGGAACATAATTACCATAACTGAAAACAATAATGTGCTGGCCACACACTAAACAATAAATGTTTTACATAGATCTAGCAGTGAAATGAAGGTGACTGTTCTCCTTTGATGTTCAGATGTTTTGATGGTCATATGAAAGTTACTGAAATAATTTAGTTTATGTTCCAACTTTGATTTTTTTTTTTTTTACTCATATATCATTTTATGTTTCTGCCTTAAGGTGTATACATTAGATCAAATTGAAACTTGCTACGAAGATTCTTTAAGAAACACGATGCAAATACGAAAAGCAAAAACCTCTAATAAATTATTGCTAATGTCAATGTTGTAAAATCATGGCCATAGGAACCGGCAAAGGGGGGAGGGGGGTAATTTTACCAATGCAATGCATATAGTATACTATGGAAAACAAAGCTACTTTATGAATATGCCAATATAAACATATTCTATAATCTACACAACTAGAGCTCCTACATATCATCTATAAACATATTGTGTATGAAATGACATCCTCTTGAACAAAAGGCCCATGGGCCAAAAAGCTCACCTGAGTAACTTTAGCACTGCTGTTCTTTGGAAGATTTTTGTATTCCAGTGAAAAATTGTGATCCATATCATGGCCCCATACAAACTCTAAAGGGTCTCTGAATCCATACAACATGGGGAAGCTTCAATATCAATATGACTAACATGACCTTGTTTTCATTAAGAAGAAAACTCTTTTGTTGTATACATGCAATATGTAAAATTTGCTCCTGCTTTTAGCCAACTGTAACCCAAGGTCCATAATTTGAAAACAAAAAATTGAATCCACACAACTTGGGAATGTTTGCATATTAATGGTTTTATTGCTTGATAAGAAGATATTTTTTTTTTCACATGGTCTAATGTAAACCTTTGATCCCATATTGTGACCACATCCTACCCCAGGGAACCATGATTTGAACAATTTAGAATCTAGACTACACTATATACACTTTCTAGAATCTACACTACCTCATGAATCTTTCACATATTAGTTTCATTGTTTCTGGCCCAGTGGTAGCCTACTCAAGATTTTATTTAATGATACCACCCTAATTTTGCCTTTTCTTGATTAATTTCCCTTGGAAGGAGGCTTAACCCTTCATTTGAGCAATTTAGAATATCCTGTATCCAAGAATGCTGTATGCCAACTTTGGTCAAAATTGGCCCAGTGGTTCCTGAGAACTTGAAAATGTGAAAAGTTTACAGATGGAAAGACAGATGGACAGCTAGACAAACAGATGTCGGACAATGGGCGATCAGTAGAGCTTAATTGAAGCTCAGGTGAGCTAAAAACTTAATATGATTTAATTCAAACAATTCTTTATTCACAAAAGTGAATGGGATTGGGCAGCAGGCTCAGCCTATTTTGGCCCTCTCCCTAAAAACTGAATGTGTTTTACCCTTTTTCTTAATCAAACACTTTTGCATTTCTTATATGCATAATCATTCTGTTTTTTGAAGAATCAAGTCATGCAATAAGTTCAATTAGGAACCTTAACCGAACCAAAAGATGATAAGTGGTTTCAAAGGACATCAAAAATGAAACAACTGATCACAATCCCTTTATTTGTATACTTTTAGGATAAAATGTGATATTAGTATTTTTCAAGGTAAAGGGATATCTATACATTCAACAACACCAAGAATTTTATCCAGAAATAAATATAACTCACACATGCATTGGGAGCAACAATTCTCTGCTGTAATTTTGTGGCTTCCTCCATCTTTCCATTTTTATACAGCTGCTCTAAATCACAGAGTTCCTGTCCCAGCATGTTGGCCACCCCACATACTCCACCTACACAACCTAAAAAAAAAGAGCTGTATCTTTTTCTACACAAACCATACAAACCATATCATAGAATTATAGTCAGTCTGTAAGGCCCAATCCACTCTTCCTACAACACAAAACTGTATTTATTGCCTTCAACAGGATTTTAACCTACATGACAGTAATGTATCTGTTGTATCAGATTCCTACAAAAACAAAATTGTTTCTATTGCATCAGATCTCAGCCACACACCAAATAACATTTGTATCAGAACCTTCTCAAAGGAAATTCTATTCTACCGGTATTAGATCCCACTCAGACAAAACACTGAATTGTTTCAATTGTGTAAAATCTACTTCCATAGAATCTGATACTGATAAATATAGCGGATATGTGACAGATCAGAATAGGATTTGTACTTGTGACCCCTTCCACCTGAACTCAAGGAAGGTGCTTTACCAACTGTGCTTTTTGGGTACTGACAAACCTAACTGAGCACACAATATTCATTCCCAGGAGTCAGAGATGCAATAACATTTAAGGAATGAAGCTTATTTTAACCTATGTTGTACAATATAACATAACTTGGGGCAGTTTACACTTTATAAACCACGAAGCAGTTTATAAAAAAGCATAAACTGCCCCAAAATAGGTTATATCGTACAACATAGGTTAAAATAAGCTTCATTCCTTATAATTTAATTTCAGTGTAGACAATAAGACAATTTTCCTCCAAAAAATGGCTTCAAATTGAGCATATTTTAAAAGTAATGTCGAGCGGAGTCCTACGTTTTTGACGTAACTCATTGTGACATAGGCAACTTATGCTATACGATATAAACAAAATCTTTCATCCAATCAAATGATGTGTTAAACTAAAATTAAATTATTTTAATATACAAACCCACAAGATAAGCAGGCAGCAAAAATCCAGCAGACCCTGCCATTATCTGGAAATCTTTACCCTGAGTCTTGTATACCAAATTTGCAAGCTTGGCTATCTATAAAAAAAAAATCAAATAAAGCACCATTATAAAGGGTGTAAAATGTTACTAAGTTTTAATAGTTTTTTTTAGTTCTTTGTAAGTTCTATGCTGCTTACTTTGAGCTAAAACAAAATTCTGAACCGGAAAGTATCAATTTTAAGTACAGAAAATTTCCAAATCAAAAGTCAATCCCTGTTGTCAAAACAAAATAAATTTTAAGAATGGGAACATGTGCTCACTGTATTACATTTATTCTTTAGAAATAGAGACTTAAAAAATAAATATTCTGACTCATTAATTTCTAACTTTATATTTATTGTGAATTTAATAACAGTGGGACCAATGGAAGTGTGAGAATTAAATTGCCGAGGTAACAAAAGAGATGTGCTTCCTGTCTGATTTACCTGGCATGATGTTAGGTCTGAGTCATCAGTAACCCACCAGATTATATCATTTACAGTTGTTGTCCGGATTATATCATTTACAATTGTTGTCCGGATTATATCATTTACAATTGTTGTCCGGATTATATCATTTACAATTGTTGAAAGAAGTGTTAATGAGTAGAAAACCTTTTGGTTACTGACAAATTGTCAGTGACAATAAACAATTCTATGAGGAAAGACTCCCCATGAACTTGAATCTGTTGTATTTTGTATTGAATACTTACATCCCCCCCACTGTCCTTTAGTCCAATTATGTTGGGATGGGAGGACAAGGTTATAATGACTTCTGGGTCAAGGTCAATTCCTGTGTTACCTGGGACACTGTACAACAGTATGGGTATCTTACTGGCATCAGCAACCTAGAATCCAGCGATATAACATTTAATCAAAATGAAATACTGTACACCTACATGTATTACATTGGCTTTGTTTCTATTTAGCAGATTTAGCAAAAAGCAACATCTATAAATCAAGTACATGGTCACCAAATGTCAAGGTTACATGTACATTAGTATGTACATTCAGAAATGCACTAAAACTCAATATCCACAAAATACTGTACACGTTAAATATGATATATTTACAGAACAAATACCACCATACAAGATTGTAATTACTTTTCTACATGTAGATCTACAAACTGACAAAAATAATGCTTTAGCTTTCACAAAGTTCAGGACAAGGGTTAAGCATTTAATCAACAAATGATCTAGCATATATAGATGTTGAATTGTGAACCTTTGTGAAATGGTTGATTAGAGCCCTATTGTGCATCCCATTCTTGTAATAACTAGGAGTCACCACTAGTGCAGCATGTGCCCCTACGTCTGCCATTCGATTGGTCATTTCTATAGTATCTTTGGTGGCTACAAATAAGCTAATATATATAGTTTTATACAGTATTAAAATTTCTGCAAAAAATCAAAGTTTTGAAATTCTAAATAAATTCTTTATACATATGTATATAAACATATGCATGCAAGTTAAAATAAACACAATATATATATATATAAACAACCAAAATATATTTTTTTCCATGTGTTCAAAAACAAGCCAAGAATATATATCCTATAAATATTTGGTAAAACATAAACAAGTTGGACATACATTCACATCCGGAGCCTGCCATGATGACCTTGTCTGGAGTCGCTGTCTTAGCAACATGTTCCACGACCTTGATCCTCTCTTGTGCTGTCTGATATACATATTCCCCATTGGATCCCTGTACAACATAACCTACAAAACAATGTGTTACAGATGTTACATAAAATGGCTAATCTTCAAAATTTATCATAATAGTTTGTGTTTCTCAATATGCATACATGTGATAAGTCAAAGACCACAAAACTGTACAGGAGCCATAAAAAAACTGGAATTTGGGTGAAAAAACTGTACACTGTCTATCGAAAAACGGTACAAAAAATGGTATAAAATATCGCTTAAATTCTTCTGAAATTCCATCGTAGTCATTGTAATAAACATCGTATACTTAATACCTATGAAGATCTGGGTCAGATTCACGGATATTAAGTCATGTATATCAACTTTAGAAGTTGGCTTAATTTTTTTCAATCAAGTTACGTATACGAAACATTAACAGTAATTAAGTATCCCTTAAAAAATAAAGCTACCTAAAGGGGTATTTGATACGGATTTATCCCACAGTTCACACCTTCGCACGCGATGGTTTGTGTACACTACTCAGAAGGTCAAGTGTCAAACACAGGTGACGTTTTCCAGTGTCTCGCGAGCGAGAATGAGAGGAAAATGGCGGCATTTAGTGAGAAATTCAAAATACTGTACAAATTTTCATATTCCGTGAATTTTGGTGTCCCGCCGGTACACGATGAATAGGCTCAAAAAACTGTACATTTTGCGTACAGCCTGTACATATCACATGTATGAATATGTCTGTGCAAGACAGTTGACTAGATATGGCCGTATGAACTTTTGAGTGATAATAAATAACTCATTTTCAGTTTAATGCTAATTCACTCATGTTGATACCCTCCATACACTCACCTGATACTTGCTGTTTTGTAAACAAAAGTATTAAAGAAACTTGTTGCATGAATGATTTTTGCAATTTTTGTTTACCTGAAACTATACATTCATAGAAGTCATTGTTATAAAGGAAACAAAATATATTTTTCAAGACAATGTCCAATGGAATAATGGACATAATATTCTAGGTAAAGGAGAGAGGCTGAAAATTGTCCATTTTGTCCATCCTAAATATAAAATTCTTTACATCAAACTTGATCAATGTCATGACTCTCATATTCTGTGTAATTGTCTTCTAAGTTTGAACACTATGCAAAAACTTTTTATTTAAAAAAATCAAACTGGCAGTAGGCCTTTAAGATAGTTCTCTTGTTATTTTTGGAACTAACATGTACATGTATGTTATCTTATCTTATCAATCCCCAATGCATTGCAGACACTTTCATGATACATCAACTTTATCTGAAATAATTAAGTTACTCCCTAAGTTCTAAACAAACCAAATGCATGTGGGTCACTGAGTTACGTAAGATGTAATCATTAGTTGCAGAAATTTGTACAGTACAACATTAGGAATATGGTTTATACCTCTGAGAAATCTTACCAGCTGACACAGGCCTAGATCTAGTGTGTTAATCGTTTGACCTACATATCTTACCCCCAAAAGGTATCTTATTCCACTTCTGCATGTTTTCAGTCAGTTTGTCGTAAGCTACACTCTCATCCTTGTTAAAGGGCGTGGCAATAGGAGGGTAAATACCACTGACATCTACCCGTCCTGTCCCACTACTGGAATGCCTTACCACGGACATCACCACAGGTGGCGGTCGTAAATGTTTCCCATGAAAAGGAACCCTAGATCGCCTGCAAAATCTAACAAGACAGTTCGCCACTCGCTTCATAGTTGGACATGGATCGTGTGTCACACAGCCTGTGCGGGTATTCGGTTACAGCTATCTTTTGCATTAATTCACGGACGACCTCTTGGGTAAAGTAAACATGAAAGTGAAACAAGAGATTTAACTTCCGGTCGTCATTATGCAAATGGCGGGAAATTCAAATTGTGATTGAAAGGCGTAAACATGATAAAGGGCAAAAACTCTTATTCTACTCCTCCCATAAGGAAATCATGTTGCATTTTTTTACAACATAATAAATATTCTTAGGTCTACAGAATATTGAAAATTAACTTAAGAAAATCCTTCCAAATATACAAACTTCAACAGACTTGTAAAGACAATATGCTTTCACTCATATTTCTCTATTTATTTGTAAATGTATAAGGTGGGGTATAACTATAAATTGTGTAATGATATACCAATATATATACTACCAGTATACTGCAATACACAAAAATCGTACTATATCACAGTACAAAAACTATTCCTGTGTATCATGATAAATAACATTTAAAGCAATTAACCCTCAGAAAAAAATTTTGAAGACAACACAGTTAGTGGCAGACTTAAGGGAGGGGGGGGGTGTGTGCACCTGGCGCCCCCCTGTAATTATCAAAGTTAGCATAAATCATAGTTTCGTCAAGAAAATGTAAAAGTGTCTACTGCGTAGACCCTACAAAATCTCTAGAATCCAGGAACTTCAGGGGGCAAAGCCTGGCCCTGAGCCCGCCACCAGGGCTTTGCCCTGGACCCAAGGGGCCTCAAGGTGGCCCCCAGACCCCTGCCTACTTTTTGTGCCCCCCTCCAACTTCAATTCCTGGAGCCCCGCATGACAGTACTGATGAACAGAAATCACTGTTGCTTTTTTAAATTGAAAATACTTGCAAATTGTTTACTTAATAGTAATTACATAGAGGTAGGTGGGATAACAATGCTATCGTTCACAGTTCTTAAGACCACCCACTCAAAGTTGGAAATTTTTGGTAAGAACATAGACAAAATTTAATACTGTATTGCAACCTTTAACATTTGTCATGTTTTATCATTACAAGAAATGATACCCCTCTTCATAATATTTCTTATATTTTTTAGCACAACAAAAAAAAGACAATATCTGTCATGTTTTATTTTTACAAGAAATGATCTGAACAAACACACATTTATATGATACAGATTTTAAAATTGGACAAAATTTAACATGTAAAAGCTAAAGTATCTTTGAAAGATCATGAAGATATATTTGAATACTAGACAACCATAAATTGGTAAGATTTTCTAACATGAAATGTACATGTATTTATAAAACTTTACATATCAATTCCAAATTTCAAAATATGTGGGAAATATCAAATACTTTTTGGAATAGCTAAAAATAAATCTTATGCTCTTTTTGACACACACTGTAAATATTTCTAGCCATATTTTAAATATTCTAGCCATATTTTAAAAATTGCCTTAAAGGTGCTTAGACACAGATTTGAAGTTAATATTTTCTCAAATTTTCTGTATGATATCACGAATTATATACTGCAATAGCATTTCACACGAAAATATAATTAAAAACTTATTTTATCTGGAAATTATTGGAACTACGAATTCCTGGACGCGTTTGAATAACACATCCTTGCATTTTCAGAAATTTTATCTTTATCCTTAACATTTAAGAAAAGAAGTGATTTTGTTGTGTATTAATGAAAAACATTACATCTATAATCCAGAAAATTCAGAGTAGAAATGTGCGAAAGCAAATCCCCTCACTAATATCGTCAGCCCGTGCTCAGTGTTGTGTACAGAGTTTAACAAATTGAATACACCCGTGAAATGTAAACTGTTTTTGTAAACAGGGCACGAGCTCTGTTATTGTTAATGTTTACGATTCACCGGGTGTGTTCAATTGTTAAACTCTGCACACACCACTGACCACGGACTGACAATACTGTGAGTGGGTTTTGCTTTCGAACATTTCTACTCTGAATTTTCTGGATTATAGTTTTAATATTTTTCATTAATACACAATAAAATTGCCACTTTTCTTATGTATTAAGAATAAAATTAAAATTTGTGAAAGTGCAAGGATGTGTCAATCAAACACATTCAGAAATTTGAAGTTTCAATAACTATGAGATGAAATATGATTTTTATTATATTTTAATAAGAAATGCTATAGCAACATATAAGTCATGAAATTATACAGAAAATTTGAGAAAATTTAATTTCAAATCTGTGTCCAAGCACCTTTAAATAACATAAACATTTTAAAGAGGAAAGATACATATACATCACTAATTCTCTACCAATGTTGCTATTATAAATGGCTACTGATTTACAAAGTAAAACTGAAAACGTCTTTTTTTGTTTCCCAAAAGAATTGAATGACTTTTACTTCAGAAAATTTGTAACATATTACACTTGTAATAGTACTACATGTAATATAAGTTTTGATAGTACAGAATTAAAATGGTAATTTTCCTTAATATTGCTTGTACTAGGTAAACAGTATTGCTTGTACACAGTATACCTGAAAGAATTGCCTGGACCCTAAAAATTATTTGCTACTTTCATAGCATACATGTTCTACAATAAGTCTGTACATTTCATATTGATACAGTAAAACATGAGAAAGAGGCCAGCTTTTAGCAGCATGCATTATAAGATTTTGTTTTCATTTAGCCAATGGGATGTGATCCAAGTCATCAGGTTCCCCTTTACTCTGTTTTGACACACACAACATTTGCTAACCAATCAAAGAGGACCTCGCCTTCCTTGTAACTAATCAGCTGTTCCCCTTAATTTTACTTAGGTTTTTTAGTCTACTTATTCCCAGTGAGACTAGATTTATTTCACATATTTCTCCATGAATTTTTTGTGGAATTCTGACCTCAAGGTGTCATTAATGAATGCACTCTTTTTCTTATCGTCTTCTCCTTTAGCACAGTTCTTAAACACAACGTCATCATCCCACCTACACCAAAATAAATCAAATTTTTAATTCAATGTAAGCAGGAAATATTCTCTCGTAGCATTTGTCAGGTTTTTCACAAAAAAGCAGGAAAATCATGCAATAACAATTACAATAACTTTGCATATAATTCACTTAAAACTTCTGGTAATCAAATGCCTTCTACTATTCATCAGAACAACTCATTTTAACTTGTTCTCTATGTTTTAAAATTTTAACTTGAATTGAATACTGTAAACCAACTTTTATTTGGGTGTGAGAAATTTTAGCGAGGTTCGCGAGAGCCTCGTCATCGCGAATATTTCTCGCCGCGAACCTTAAAGTCTCTCTTTCTATTAACAACAGATCAAAAAAAAAAAGGCTTGATCCCGGAAATTAATCGTCGCGAACTAGTTTATCCCCGGTAAATCGCGAAATAAAGTTGTCGCGAATAAAAGTTGGTTTACAGTATACCTGAACTGATAAAACATACTCTTCAAATATTAAAATAAGATCATACCCTGATGTTTCAATATCAGACACTCTCCAGGGTTCTCATTAACGCAAGAATCTGCGTCCTAGACGCAGCAGAATCATTTGGGACGCAAGGTTCTTAAAAACGATGCGTCCGCGGACTCATGAGTGGACGCGTCCTCGTCAGCGAGAAAATTTGGGTGCTTTCGAAAACTGGAGATTTCAGATATTAGGATTTGCCAAAGAAATATTTAATCGAAACCTTCCTGTAACTATCATAAAGTTTATCCTAGAAACAACTTTTCTGGTACCTATTTCTATTTTTTTTAAACAGGGATTGATTATAAGATATTTCATGTTTATTAGTCCATAGTCATAATAGTGTCGCATGCCAAACTCCGATTGCTGTAAACACAAAGCAGATTTTTTTTAAAAAACACTTTTGAATCTTGAGTTTTATCTAGAAACCATAATTATTGCTTGTATACATATCTCGTGAATTTCACCCAGTGCAGACGACCAACAGGATTAGTTACGCCTCATTGCACGTGACACCTGTGATTGTATACAGTGAACTTTAGGTACTGATTGATTATGCAACAATTAATTTTAGCTTTATAAACACCAAATTTATTTTTACGCGTGTATTTTAGAATATGGCTTGGATGCATCACCAGTTTACATATTTGAATATGTTAATATTTCGTAAACAAATTGTTAAAATAATGAAAGATTTTTTTTGATGTTTGGATGGAAGGATACTACAATAATTCAGTTGGGACTCAACATAATTTTTCTGGGACGCATCAAATTTAGCTGGGACGCAACCTTGTCAGAAATCTTGAGTCCTGGGACTCAAGTTAGCAAAATCCTAGTGAGAACCCTGCTCTCTAACCTCTGAACACTTTCTTACATACCTTCTCTTGACTTTGAAGTCTGTGGCATTTTTCTCCTGTTGGTTTAGTAGGGGATTCCCCTTCAGAATGTTCTCTGTTCTAATTCTCTCCTCCTCTGCCTTCTTCTCTGCATCCTAAAAATTCAATACAACATGCATCATCCAGAGATTTAAAAGAAACATCATGTAAAAGTTGTCCATTTGAGATTCATTGAACCAGAATCTGTGACTGAGCTCATAGAATGGTATCTCCCACTCTTTAATCTTTCTTGACCTTGTGTAAGTGACCTAGAATCACGTTCAAGACAAATTCTTAGTCAATTATGAGCTTCAAATCATTTTCAATTATGGCATAAAATATCTTTTACATCTTTTCAGTCAAAGACAATAAACTTGCCCAATTGACATTTAATCAAATTAACTACATGTATGCATCATATGGGCATAAGAAATTTTCTCTCTTGTATGAGCTTTTTTTTCAATCAGTTAGTGATGAAACAAGTAAAAGAAATTTTCTACAATGACCTTGCATTTAGATTTATCACCTTGGATGAAGGTCATAAGGACAACATTGGTACTGACACATATAGCATGGCAGACTGACAAGGAAATCCCTGTTAACATCCCTAACCTTTTGAGGCAGAGTAACTGCAAGTACCATATATACTCGCGTATAAGTCGGTCCACCTATAAGTCGGTTGTATTTTTTGCAGTTATTTTGGAGTAATTTGCCATTGACCCGCTTATAAGTCAGTACAACTTTTTGCCGGAATAGGTTGACAATATCAAATCAATGCTCTTATGTTTTAATGTGGTTTCAATCAATATTTTTAGAAAATGACGTAACATAATGTAATTTTAAATCATTGAAAAATAAGTAACGCACACTATAGATAAAAATAAAACTATTAAAAATTATAAATAATTCTACTTTATGCTTAATCTAAAAATATATAAATGATTTAAAATATAAAGACTTAAATCAATGAAAATCAGCGGGATTGTTTATAAGATAGTACCTTTTGTTGTCCAGAGAAATACCAATCTTTCTCTGACTCGCCTATAAGTCGGACCCAGAGTTTTGGACCAAAATTTAACTCCCAAAAAATCGAGTTATAGGCGAGTATATACAGTATACTTTCTCAATGGATTCTTCTTTATAATAATTAACAAAAAATTTACCATTCTTGCTTTCTCATTGGCTCGTTCCTTCTTGATTTTCTGTAGTTCTGCCATTAACTCAGCTGTGTCGTCTTCATCATCCGATGACTCATCTTCATCCTATAAAATGTAAGTCTGGATCAGTAAAAATCTCAATACAATCCAAAGATCAGTGTAAAAATTGTAAAGGAACATTAAAACACAAGAAAATCTTTTGTTTTTATACAGATATTTATAACAAAACTACAAACTGAGTAATCAGTGCATGGAGTTATCTTTCTTGATTTACTTAACACTAGTTCTATGCTTTGTAAGAATCACACAAAAAATGGAAGTGGAGAAGCATTTTGTAACATTTCTTATGATCAGACAGACAAACAGCTAGATGGATAGATGACAATGACCACTTTTCCATTGCACAAGCTCTTCTATTGTACAAGTTACAATCAGAAAGGCTAAAAACCAAGAAATACGATGAATAAGAAATAGAAGCAAAGAAGTAGGGATGCGCGATTTTATTGGTATACCAGTATATCACGATTTTTTATTGCGTGTTACGTATCGTGATAGGAAGACTAAAATACCGGTATTTGGTACATAACTACAAATTCCGGAAATTATTCATTTATTTGTTCAATCTATTGAATGACAATTACAGGAAGTGTAAAAAATGTTGAAAACAGTTAAACAACTGCATCCAAACATTCTTTATATTAAATAAATAAATATTTAAAAAGTAAAGTTATGTTTTTATAGCATATTTTTAAGAAATATTATGGAAATTCATATGAAATTGTGGTAAAAATTGTATGTAAAAATATCACAATTTATCATGATATTTTTGGGAAAAAATTGTGATATATCACGATACAAAATTTTTGCTGATACCCCTACAAAGAAGCCAATTGAATGACGGGAAGAAGGAATGAAAGAATGACAATTTAAGTAAACCTATTAAGAACATTGTACATAAACTAAAATTAAAGTAACACAGTGTTTACCTCCTCATCAACTGGGTCATCTGCATCCAAGTTAGCAGCTGGAACCTGATCTAGACGAGGCCTCTTACTGCTTCCTGATTCTGTGGGAAAAAAAATTTCCTCTTCAGGTTATGTTTACACTTTCGGAGGCTAATTCACTGCTAGTACCATAAATATGGTGATTTTTATTTTTATTTCAAATAGCTGAATCTCATTCTGAGCAAAATTTTTTTTTAATTATCCCGAACAAAATATATGCAGTCAAATGACAGTTATAAGTTCAGATTTTGCTGACCAATAGGAGTGGGACAATCCACCAGTGCACCAATGCATCACAGTATTCACTTTGACGATCTACAGATCGATTCATCTAATTTAGTATCACGATACCTGACCGCACTTTTTTTTTAATTTCCAAAAATTGTCCGGGCTTTAGAATTTGAAATTTTTAGTCCTTTAGTCTGTATCATCAAGACATTTAAACAAACACAAATAAAGTACAAACGTCTTGCTGATACAGAATTCAAGATATAAGCGTCAAAATGGCGCCAGACACGCCGGATTATATTAAATTAACGAAACCCAATGGCAGTAAGTCGGGTGTCTGGGACACCTTTGGGCTACCTATTTGTTGAATTAGTTTATTTTCAAACACTGTTATGTTCCAAATTAAATGTTCTAAAAAAAATGTCTAGTTTTATTTGGTTTTAAATGTATCGTGATATGTATCGTATCGCACCTAAGGTATCGTGATATGTATCGGATCGGCTAAGTTCAGTATCGTCCCAGCCCTACTGACCAATACATGAGATTATGACAATTATTCTAGTAAAATATTTGTATTTTAAATCCATCAGAAAATACTTAGAACTTATGATAGAAGGGACCATTACCCCTGTTTCTATCTCGTTTTTCTCTGACAGTTCTTTCCCTCTCGTCTAAATCCCTTCTGAAATCACGACCTCTAAGTTCCTCTGTTGTTCCCTGTCCTTCCTGTCTGTAAACACAAATAATAAATCACTAGTACATACTGCATGTGTCATCGGTTCAGCAGGATTCATATTTCTGCACCTTTTCTACTATAAACTTTAGCATGCTTCTTCATGATCATCATCAAAATCTGAATTATTCGGCATGTTTTGTCTAATTGAATTAAATATTTTGCTAACAATCATGTGATGATCAGAAGAGTCTGCTGTACAATTTTTTTATTTTTATTCTTGTGACATTCTTTATACCTATATTTGATTTTGGTGTGAGCTGGTAAATCTCGACTTGAATACTGTTTGGAGAGGGCACTGAGATCACCTTCATTTTTTCCTCTACCACCTCTGGCTGGTTCAAATGTTGGACGAGCTGCTGTTGTCATATCTGTTCAGTCTGTTACAAATAAAGTTTTGTAAATTACTGGCTATACTAAACTAAAACATAAAACTTTTCATTGTTATTTCTTGTCATCTAATAGCAACTGACTACATGAAGGCATGACTTATAAAAACTGCCATCAATAGATTACACAATTTAGAATTGCAAGAACCCTATATGTGTTTTAATATTCTAAAATGTGCATATTTCCAGTGATTTCTACTTACTGTATATATTCGCCTATAAGTCGGTTGTACTTTTTAAGCTTAAATTAGAGGAATTGACCCAATAAAATACCAATCTTGTTATAACTTGCGTGTAAGTCGGATAAAGAGTTTTGGACCAAAGTTTAACTCCCAAAAAGCCAACTTATAGCGAGTATATATGGTATAGAAATATTCAACTTTCTCACTTTGATGTGCTCGATTCCCTTTCTCAGAACAATTCAAAGTACATGTAAATTGTACAAAATCTGAAGGTTTTTTTTTCTTGAATCAAAATATTTTTTACAAGTTTACATTGTATGAAAAATGAGTGGAACAAGAATCAATCAATAATCATTGTATTGCTAAAATTAAGGCCGAAAAGAGAGTATATCAACTGGTGTATATAAAAAGCAATTGTTTCGTAAATGGGATCACCCCCTTTCTTTTTCTTACCAAAAGGTGCCTAACTCAATTTCAGACACCCCCACTTCAAACTAGTACCTTTTAATTTATCAATCATTAATCTACTCTAACAAGAAAAAGTTCACTTCGAGATAATTTGTTCTTTTCAAATGAATCATTCCAGACATTCTTCATCCAGACTCTGCATTGTAAACCACTCATTTATTCCTCATAAAATTACCTCAACATATTCCAAGAATTTGCTCAGGATACATCAACTTCCAGTTAAGCTTATAGTATAGAATAAAACCAGAGACTTCAGAATGAAAACCGGAAGTTGATGTATCTTCTGTAAAGTCTTAAAATATCCGAGGAATAAATGGTTTACGGGTGACACGAATCAGTGAAATAACAGATTTCAATACCAATCCCTATTAATTAATTTCCACTGTTATTGCAGTGCTTTGTCGGTTATTTCATGCTATTCAACTGATATTTCCTGAAAACCCTGTTATTTCACTGTTTCCATCACCTTTGGTTTACAATACAGAGGCTCGACGAAAGACGTCAGGGCTGGAATGATTTATTTGAAAAAAAGTATCTTGAAACGAACTATATCTTGTTGAAGTAGGTTCATGATTGATAAATTAATAAATTACGAGTTTGAAGCAGGGGTGACTGAAATTGAGTTAGGTATCTTATAATAAGAAAAAGAGAGGGGTGACCATATCAACTGAAACTACAGTACAGTAAAGGCTTCATGCTTGCAAAGTAGATGATATTATACCAAATAAGAAATGCAAAATACAACTACGCCTGAGTCTCTAAACAAAGTGACAAAAACAGAGAAAAACCTTGCTGACCATAACGTAAGATTACCCCCCAACACAGGAAAATCGTACCATCACCAGTGCTAAAGTGGAGATTCCGAAAATGTAAAGACAATATATGTAATATCAAACAACTGCATTTAATTTTAAGTTGATCTTACGTACCATTTAGTGTCAAATCAAAATTTTAGCAACGTAAATAACGTTTTTCAGTTTTTCTTGTTCACAGACTTACCGGAAGTGTTAATATAATCTTTAAATAAAAACAAATTACAATATAAGAAAGACTATATTTTAATTGCAAGCGCGTTTGCAAAGTATATCAGATTAGGAAACAAACTGAAGATTTTTGTATGATAATTTAAATATTGTTCGCAAATAGAGGCTTCATATAGCAATAATGATAATGAGCAATCGTTTAGAGAGTAAAATATAAATAAAATAAAACCAAACCATTTCATTTTTCCGGATTGTTATCTACACCAAATTTAAAGACATCTTTTTTTTAAATGGGTTCAGCATGAAAAAATTGATATTAACTCTTAATTATTTTGTATGATTCTTTGTTGTTGTTGTTGTTTTTTTTTTTATTTTTTTTTTTTTTAGAAAATGTAAGGGGGGGGGGGGGGATAAGATGTAGGGATTTAAAATTTGCTGTGAAAAATGCACAATATAAATATCTAATAAAACATGTTCAAAAAAAGTCAGATAGGAATTTTTATTTATTTATTTATTTATTTAATTATTATTAATAAAACTATGAAATTATTTATAATATAATAAGTTGTAAAAAAAAAAAAAATGTCTGGGTATATTAAAATAAAATTCAAAGTTTAAATTCAATGTTACATACAATGTATTTAATGTCATTCATAGTGTACAATTCTTTCCAATAACAAATTCCGTCGACGGCAAAAAAATTTAAAATCCCTTAGTAAGAAGAAATGAACATTAATACAATGTACATCAGTGGTTCATGCAGGGATCGAACACAGGCTAATATTAAAATTCATGTCATCTCTTGGCGATACATTTCTATGAACTATTTTGCATAACGTATTGTTATA
Organism: Saccostrea echinata; assembly: GCF_033153115.1. Classification (NCBI taxonomy): domain Eukaryota; kingdom Metazoa; phylum Mollusca; class Bivalvia; order Ostreida; family Ostreidae; genus Saccostrea; species Saccostrea echinata. The sequence goes on from NW_026889750.1 coordinate 47,476,343, forward strand.
ATGAGGAGAGAAAAAAGTAAGTTGTTAGAACTTTTTTTTCCAATCCTTTTGATTTAATCTATAAAATGTGTTCAAAACAAAAACAACTGAGCCACGTACCCTCTCACATTTAAGTTATGCTGTATTTACAGTTAAATTATGTGTTTAATATGGCCCAAGACAGCTGGACTTAAAATAATTTCAAGAATGAAATAAAAGTTCATAAAATTGTAATTTGTTAAGCAAAGTGTGTCTTATTAATCCCAGAAGTGTACTATCTTAACTCGTCTTTAGAAGACATAGTTTCAAATAACAGCTGAACAAACTAGAGGTACTGTGAGCACTGAGCTCACTAAATGATACCCCCGCCTCCCATATGGTTATAATGGCAAAGTTCATGTTTTGCTCTCCGAAACCCGAAATAAGTGTCAGACCAAAAAGTAAAATAGGAGGTGCACAATGGCATTATGTATTAAAGAATCTGTGAAAGTATCATTAAATTTTATTCAGTGGTATAGGAGGAGTTGCGGATAAGAGATGGGTACCCTTCAATATTATAGAAAGAATGGCAGTGTCCATGTTTTGCTATGGGAAACCCGAAATATGTGTCCGATCAAAAAGTAAAATAGGAGGTGCACAATGACGCTATGTAACAAAGATTCTGTGAAAGTTTCATTAAATTTCATTCAGTGGTATAAGAGGAGTTGCGGATAAGAGAGGGGTACCAGACGGACGGACGGACACCCCGATCACTATATACCCTCCCAGCGAGGGGTATAATGAAGCAAAGATCAATCCATTTGGACATATTGCGTTAAAGTACGTGAAAATGGCCAATTTTACTAACTTTGGTGTGGGCGTGCTACTTCAGGTTAATATGAATAATCTCAATACAGATTAGAGTGCGATAAATTGTTTGATTTATTTTAATCGTATATAATTAATTCATTTTCTTTCCTTTTTGAGATTTCACTTTTCTTATTTGTCCAGCCATTGGTCATCCACCCCACCCCACCCAACCCCCATCCCTCCCTGTTTTGTCCGTCCATGTTCTTTTTGGCTTTGATATGTAAATTTCCTGTGTGGAAAAAAGATTTCAAATTTCTAATTGGAGAATAGCAAGAATTTTCATGGCAAATTTAAATTAATTTAAATTAGTTTAATTTCTAAATTTAAAATTGTCCTCTGTTCGATATGAATGCTATGCAGAAATTTCAGTTATGACAGGGAATGATAAAGTATTAAATTTGGTCTTTTTGTAGCTTAGAATTAAATTGTTTACAAAAGGTCAGTGCTTCAAATCATTTCAAACTCGAAGAACATGGTTTACATCAAAATGTTTAGTTGAAGCTATACGGTACCAAATGGCTATGAAAGACGGCAAGCCGTATGCAGTTTTCAAACTCTGCAAATACCTCCCCCCCCCCTCATGAAAAAAGTGGATTACAGGCCCGTAGCAACGGTTTCAAAAGTGGGGGGCCAACTTCCGAAAAAAATCTGCATGACAAGCAAAAAAAAAAAAAAAAAAAAAAAACCTAAGTTGACTAAAAGGGGGGGGGGGGGGGGCAACTGACCAAAATTATCTGACAAGCAAAAAAAAGGTAATTTACTGTCCGAATCCTGAAATTTGCTAGTGCTCGACTTTAAAACATAAAAGGGGGGGGGGGAACCTGCTTCTAAAGGAAAATTACCATAGCAAAATAGTATACTCTGATAGAAGTGGGACCCCCCCCCCCCCGCGTTCTACGGTCTACGGGTCTGGGTTATAAGGGAAGTGGATTTTTTTTATTCTAACATGTATTTGCTTATTAAGCATCTTACACAATTTAAGACGGAGTGGGTCCATGAAAATAAAGCCACATCACTGAAAAAGTTGAAAATAAATTAGCCTACATAGACATTTGTTTCAAATGTTGTTCATATCTTTAGTTTGTCACTCTCTTTAGTAATAAATTCATCTTATTATGAGCCTTTTTCCGTATATTTAGATACGACTGGTTAAGGGTATTAAAAATTAACGATTCACTGAAAACTGAAAGAAATGTTTCATAACTTTATGATATTAAAAAAACAGTGTACTGGATAAGTTAGATTGAATAGTCTTTTTCGTGGTGGACGAATTAACAGAATTTTTTCGGTTTTCATAAAATCTGAGGTCCATTAGTCGTATAAGAAAACTATATATGTGTGGATATCTTTTATTAGAAGTGCCTAGATATGTATTTATAGCCTATCATATCTGCTGCGCATTTCGCTCAAGAATACCTGAATAGTATTTAAAAAATTCAGATAATTGTTAACGTCGATCTGATAAATTATCTGCTATTATGATTTTAGTTATGTGAATTGTTTCAGTTTTGAGTGTGTTCCAGAAAGTATTAAAATTCCTTCCCACGTGACTAGGTGAACTATTCCGTCAATGTTACTCTTCGACCGTTTTCATTCCGTCATTTACTCTCTGAGTGGAAATGTCAACACCACGGAAGGGGCATTTGGAATGTAGCACTCTGAGAGAATGAAGTGTTTTTTGGTGGCCACTACTCTGACTTTTCTTGGATTTGTAACAGTTTGTAAGACTGACCTGGATTTATACCTGGACGCTCATGAAACCTATCGTCTGCTCGGTAAGCTGTTTTCCTTCCCTGCACTTTTGGTGCCATGAATCAGAAGTTGGTAAAAAAGAAATCATTATTGTCTTAGAGCTAATACTTTGATTGAGTTCCCCAGAATGAATTGGGGGTGCACAGAGATTCAGATTGATGTCAGTGGAGCTATATTTTATGGTGTATTTGAGTTTTGTTTTGGTTGGTAATGTTGAAATCATGTTTATAGTTTAGAAGATTTGTTGATATGATAATAAGCTCTCTCGGGGCATATCTCTGCTGCTGATGCTGTGTAAAGCCAACCATCTCCCCTGAGGCTAAATAGCCCCTTTGTAAAATGGTAAAATCAAAGAGGTAACGTTTGGATTAGTCCAATCCTTAGAAACCCATTATTTCATTCCTAAATAACTGAATAAAAAAATAATAACTTTTAATTGTGGATGTTTTTATGCAATTTGAAATTCTTATTTCAACTTTGGCAAGAATAAAAAAAAAGCTAAAAATCATAAAACAAGCTTTGTTAATAGCTTCATTTCTGATGAGTATACATCATTTTGATTTAAGAACATTTAAAGTTTCGATATCCTTATCAGATGTTACATATTTGATAACAAATATTTAACTCAAAGAAATAATTGACCCACTGATTATACTGTAACCCTTTACATTATTTTATTTGTAAAAGGTGTGATCCCTATATACACATTTTTCATGGTATAACAGATAGAGAAAGGGCTGGTAAGTTTTAAGAAGTTTTGCCAAATCCAATTCTATTTTAAATTTATAAACATTAAAATAATAATTTATCTTTAAACTAGTAAATGAATTTTTATTATGTCATATTAAATTAAATCACACTGAACATGCTTAAAGATTGAAAATAACTCTTTTCCAATTATTACTGTATTTATTTTTCATTTTAAATCAATATTATATTTTTTACTTAATACAATGTTTTAAATTTATATTAATATACATTATTAAAAATGCCAATTGTATGAATAAATCTAAATGTTATCAAAGATGTACATGTAAATCAAGGAAAAAGTATGTAACAATAAAGTTAAGGCAATTAATCATGGAGAGGACTGGGACTGACCTTTTTCAATGAAAATAAGTACTTGTGTAATTTATTTTTTATTTAATATTAAAATTTTGTTATTAATCCATATGTATATTTTTGATTTAGATTTTGGATAAATCTGTCATAATATAGTATGATTTTTCAATTATTCTAGATGCAGTCTAGTACACTTAAATTCCCATTACCACGGGTGGTTCCCCTGTCATTTTTCTGTATGTTTGTGTAATTAATTAAAGCAGTTTGCTAAGTTAATTATTAGTGTTTACCGAGTAATTCTCCCCGTTGATGCTGAATTAGAAGAGATTAATGCCTTATGATTGCAGACAGTTCACCTGCAATTCATAGAATTCTTAATAACATTTTTGTTGGAAGAGATTTCATCATTTTTTCTGGAGCATTGTCTGGTATTTGACATGTTTTAGTTGTTTGCAATTGATCTCTGCTTTCTACAGTTAAGCCTGTTAGTTCAGTTTAACATCATACAGTATTGTACTTAGAACAGTATAAGTGATAATCCAAATTAAATTTATATTTATCTGTAGATGCATCTGAAACAATTTGTTACTTTCGCTTCCTGAAATTTAGCAGGTAAAAGCTCTGGAATGAAATCTTGAAATATTCTTTTTCTTTTGAAGACCAAATTTCATTGATCTTCAATAATTAAAGCATAATTATGATCTGAAAGCATGCAAAATTAATATATGATAATAAATTAATGATGATGTACACACATGTAAGTGAGACGGTAAATTGTCAAAAGTTGTGCAAACTATTTAGATTAAATCATTATGTATGTAGGATTTGTAAGGACTTCAATGATTTTTAATTCTACTTTATACAAGGATGCATCCTCTGACAAGTCTTTGACACACTGTTTTTAACAATTCCAAATAATTTCGCTATGTCAGTTACAGTAAAACATGTTTATTGCAAATGCTGGTAATGAATTTACGCTTATACGAAGCAATTTTCATTCACCTTGGATTTTTAATAGTATTATGAACTTAGCAGATATATAATGAATTACATTTATAACAAAGCAAAGTTGTCTGTTCCTGGACCTTCGCTATAAGCATGTTTTACTGTACACAGATTCTTGCATTAAATGGTTAAATAAATGTAAACCTTGTTATAGATCATGATTTTCTAAATTAAAAATACTCATGTAGTTATGAATGAAAATTGGTAAAATTTATGTATGAAATGTATATTGTCAAAAACTTTCTGAATCAATGAATATCTGTGTGATTTTGTATACATTGTGGGTATGAGTTGCGATTGTGGATAGAATGTTTTGGAGTGGTATCATTGTTCAGACAAACAAGAGGATTCGTGATGCTTGAGAAAATCCTGGTTAAAGATAATACCCTGGTATTCGCTCCACAGAGTTTTGTTTTCTGTTGACATCAGTCATTTGAGTCCTGCGTATGGAGATATAATACACTCTCCTTATGTGGTCTGGCCTCTCTCAGTGTATCAAGAATCGAAACAAGCTACCTAGACTTCTGAAGGGACTGTGATTAGATTTGGACTATCATTCTCAGCGAGTATCCTTAATTCCCTTACTCTGTTAAACCCAGTTTTAATTTGCCGGGTATCCATATTTGATGTAATACTCAGCTCTGAACCTTTATGTTGCCATAATCACTCAAACAACATGCTGCAATATGGAGTGAATTGAAAAGTGAAACTTCAATTAAAATCTAATTTACTTTCCATGTTAGAAGAATTACTAGGCAGATTTAACAAACCATGCATGATGGAGGAAAAGAAAACATTTTTATTGATGCCCTGTCGGGGTTTTATACCAAGAGATGTGTCTAAAATTAAAGTACATTGTATATGCTTACATATGGCGTGAGGCTATACATTGAATTATATTACTGCAATCTTCAGTAATGTTGTCTTTCTCTTTGCTTTTTTTTTCTCCCGGATTGAAAGAGATTTTGAAGTTATTGAATGTGTATTTGGAGTGTTATTTATTTATGATAACCATATTGAGTCTGAATTTAGTGCCTCAAATTTTACAGTAATCTTCTTTATCAACTTATTAATGTAATCATAATTAAGTGCATTTCTATATTTATACATGTAATTTGTTTTTATCATATATTAGCATGTACACGTAATTGTAACTGAATTAGTGGACAAGAACCTGCACAAAAGATGATAATAAAAATATGATTCACACTAAATTTTAGTATGTTGCAGTATCATTTTTGTCTTATTTTTTCATAATGAAGTGATTTCAGTGCATATTTTCCATTTGCCTGTTCCAGACAAGGAGCACAGGGCAGGTATGACTGGTGGACAGGGGATGCTTACTCCTTCATGGCACCTGATCCCACCTCTGATATTTTGAGAAGTCCTTGTTTGATCTGCTCCAAATTTGTATGGTTTCAATGGACTTTTGAGCTTGATTACTGTTTGTTATCTTCAAATTTCATTGTTTAAAATTGCAAAGTAAAGTACATGTACTCACCTCTTGGTGGCAGACTGAATAAACAGAACTACATAAACATAAACAGAGTTTACATATTTTCAGAGATATGGGTTTGATGGTCTTTGAATGGTTTTGCTGGACATTGGCTAAGATGTTCAATGTTTTCTTAGCATTAGATGGTGAAACATTTGATACTTAAATAGTTTATAAAAGTTGAGAAAATTAATTTATTAAATATCATCAATGGATAGTGCAGGACTCTATACCATAACATTTTTTCTTACTTGTCCGTTCAGACAAGGGCATGACTGTGAAATTTACTTTTCCGAATATAATTTTCACTTCTCCAAAATTTTTTCAATAAGAAGTCAGTAAAACTTAGGTATCTTGAACATTGATATATCTTGAATACCATTGATTTGAAGTCCCAACCAATTATTCTTTAAGTATTTTACCCTTGATATCTTGAACACTTGAATATCTCGAAGTTTTTCACCAGTCCCATTGAGATCGAGAAATGGAGGTTTGACTGTATTTTACAACTTGACAAATATCATAAATTAAAATATAGTTTATGACATTTCATTTAGACTGTTTAATGATTTTTTGACACATACAGGAAATTATGAAACTAAATTGTATCATCCCATCATACATAAGTAGTTAATTGCTAAATTACAAATAATAGAAAATAGCAACAATTAGAAATAATATCAACATCCAACATCTATTTGCCTTTTTCTCCAAACCTTTTAGCTCACCTGAGCTGAAAGCTCAAGTGAGATTTTCTGATCACATTTTTACTACTCTTCTTTTCTTTTATTACAGCTTTCCTATCCAATACTGAAAATTGAAATTTCATTAGATCCTTGCAAATAAGATTTTAGGGGCAGGGGCCCTTAAAATAGTGTGAACACTATATACTTATATGATTGTTAGCGATATTGGTTGTTTGATTGTGCTTTGTTTTTATTTGTGGTTGTTTGTAACATTGGATGATAGGTTGTATTATGGTTTTGTTTCACTTTGTGGTTGTTTGTGACATTGGTTGTGCTTTAGTGGTTGTTTGTGACATCAGGTGATTGGTTGTTATACTTTGGTTTTGTTTATGGTTGTTTGTGACATTGGATGATTGGTTGTATTATGGTTTTGTTTGTGGTTGTTTGTGACATTGGTTGTGCTTTGGTTTTCTTAGTGGTTGTTTGTGACATCAAGTGATTGGTTGTTGTACTTTGGTTTTGTTTGTGGTTGTTTGCAACATTTGTTGTCTGGTCATGCTATATTGTCCCCCCCCCCCCCCCCCCCCCCCCGTTGTTGTTTGCCACATTAGGTGTTTAATGGTTTTGTTGATAGTTGATGATGAAGCCTCTGTGACAGACATTGACCAGGAACACTGGTTCCTTTTGGCATCTGTCTTTATCGGACAGAAGTGTAGTAGATGAGTCTGCATCCTATGTTTTCAGCACCTCTAGTTGTAATCAGGATGTGAGATATTGTGTGAACCATTGGCACTATTAAGGGTTTGTCTTGAAGTAAGAGAATATTTCTGCAAGTCATCTTGTTTTGTGTGTTCATTTAGTTTACTTGGAATTTGAACTGAGCAAATGTAGAAACACCTTCCCAAGTTTTCATCCCCATAATTTTTGGCCCATATGATGTTTAGAACTTTTGAAAACAATTAATTCCAACAAACATTTAAAGGAATATGCTGCAAAAATATTTCAGAGGCTTGCATACATGCTGCTACAAGCATTACAATTATCTATAAACTATAATGGTCAAAATAGTCAAGCATATATTGCATATATATTCTTTAGCTTATTAAATTACTGTAATGTGTTATCAGATCACATAGTTAAAGCAAATGTCATTTAGAATAAGATTTTGAAACAGAAGCATCCAGAAGGAGTCATAGTGGATCATGGATTGCTTCCCAGCAGTGTTAAGAGTTTTCCTCACAATGTTATGAAATAATAAGAAAATATGAATCTCAAGCTGAAGGAGCTCTTTTGGGATTTAGAGATAAATTATCAATTCAATTTCAGGGGGATAATGTTAAGATTTCTTTAAAACCAAGTCAGACAAGTTGATGAGATGTTTTTGTTTCTCTGCAGCTTTTGAGAAGCCATTACTGATGATAAAATGGTTATATAGAGCACTTTGGGAGATAAGTGTTTAAGAATATACCAATGTTTTAAAGAACATGCGAGACTTTTTAAATGAATTTACAGGTGTACCTGATCAGAATGGATGATAGTAGACACAACACTTTGACAATTTAACTTCTTACGCTGTCACAAGTGGACACAGATTTGGATTGATGCAACAATGAATAACAAGAACACGGAGAATTTTAAGCTTCTCTTTGCTTTGTTGATAAATAAAGATTGATAATTCAAAGTATACCTTGTAAATCAGTGGGCTTATTCATTTTAACTGATTTTAATCAATTTGAGCTATCCATCCCTTAAAGTACGCTGTGTAGTGTTTGTAGGAAATAAATTAACTGCTTCTGCATTCGCTAATAATGTTTATTCTTTTTGACGACAGGTATATGTTACAATAAGTGTGTATGAGACATGCTTCATTCTCCAGGATGTGATATTGCTACATAGAATTTATCTACCTTGTCATAATTCTTATCAAAACATTACCAGTCTCTATGATCAGTCTCTCTCCAGGTAAAATGTTAATTTCCAGTGAGAAATGACGAGACGAGATCCCCCAATTTTAATTTCCTATTGTTGGTGAGAATCAATGAGAATTTTGGAATAATTCCCTGGCTACAGTATTATTAGATATCAGGAACTACACAGACAAACAGATACTTTGTCCCAGACTCAGTTATAATTGGAAAATAGGAGGGAGAGGCTTTATAAAATGTTGTTTTTCCATGTGCACCTGCAATTTTATTAATAAAGTGCATTAAAGTGGATAGTAACGGACTTTTCTCTGACACAGAGCCTTAGATTTCAAATACCTTGGTTAGAGCTTGATTGTAGAGAGCAGGGTGTCAAAACTTCTTACATTTATCAATGGCAATCTTAGTGAGAGTCTAAACTCCAAGGTATGCAATATATGCAAGCATTTTTCATTCATTTATCGATTGTATTTAAAGATTTACGTAGTGCAGTACATATCTGAGAAAACCAATTTTTTCATGGGAAACTGGTTTATTTCAAACTTTAAAAAAATGATATTGATTTTAGTGTTTCTTGTTATGAAAAAATGATAAGATTCATATACATGTATTTGAAGAATTTTTGATTTGTCTGAAGTCACTTCAAAAACTTTTGTTGAATTAGTTTATAATGCTATAAATGTTAAGTAAAATGACAATTATATTCAAGTAGAAATATTATGTATTAATTAATAGATTCCAACTCTTGATATTTTAATCAGTGAATTTCTTTTTTATTGTCAAGAGAATATATTCTAAGGAGTTCTTGGGAGGAATTTCTCCCTTCTGTGCAGAATTTGTTCAATATAGGGGAAAAAAATGTGTTTTGGTTCATTAAAATTGTCTATGTGGTGCCCTGGTTTCCACCGACCCATTCTGATCTTCTTCATGAACTGGAGCTTTAAGTATGCTTAAGATTGCAACTTTGCTTTTTTGTTCTCTCACAAGAAATCGTACAATGCACATTTTAAGCCTCATTTGAGTTGTTATAAACAGCTCTAGGTCAAAGTTCAACATTAGAGAAACCCGTGATGTAGTTTGTCATAATAATTGGTCTGAAACTGGCTCTTTCTGAGGTTAATGAGGGAGTTTGGGGGTTATTTAAGGGTGCTGTTCTAATACTACCAGAATCTGTCATCAAGTGTAATTGGTTTGATACAGAACCTGGAGGGAAGGGGAAGAAATTGTAAACCAATTAAAGGGGGTAAGAAGATCCCGGAGAGTTTACATAGGTACTGAACTGTCCAGAATGTCAGGTACACTAAAGAACATATATATAACATATGGGAGGAAATAGACTTTGCAGATTAATGGAATCCTTTTACCAAGGTATAAATTGAGGGAGTCTGATCTGGTAGGGGAGGGGGAAAATGCAAGGGGTCAATTTAAAATTGCAGAAACAACATCAATATTAATATTTACCTAAAATGAAAAATTTATTACCTAATGTTTAATTTGGTAAATACTCTTTAGTAATTGTATTTTGAATTATATTAATAATGGTAATGTTTTAATAGATATTGGATGTTGAAATAAGAAATCTATCAGGTTTTAATTATTTCCTTTTTAAAGTATTTATTATATTTTTTTACTGAAAGGAATACATAAACAAAACAGCATTAATATTTCAAAATAAAATATTTTTAAAATTTTAAAAGTAAAGTGATTATCTGTGTTCTCCGTATCGTTTTGGGTTATAATGTATGATTGTATACATTTTACGTACTTTTGGCTGCAGTAAAACTAACGGAAAAGTAAAGAAACATTTTTGTCTAACCAGCATTAGCCTCATGCAGTGTTTGACAGGTTGAGATGCAATAATCAGAGAGCTTATTGAAGATATGGTGCCATTCAGCAGTGACATAACCGTATAGATTTTCTTTGCTTCTTCAGGAAAAAATCAGGGTTGTTGTCTCACTCATTTCCCTCTTATCTTTCCATGGATTATGATAGATTTAAAAATGTCACTATTCTCCACCACTCAACCCCTTGTAGTGGGCCACTATTTCTACCAAGGATCTTCCCATTCCAAAGTGATTTTTCATATTTCAAATCTTCAAAGGGATTAGCAGTTATCTTCTGCAGGGGACGTTCCTTTTTATGTCCGACCCATCTTAACCCTAGCCGCAGGCAGAAATTGACAAAATCCACTAACACACCAATCCACTTCAATCTGTCAGTGGAACTGACAAGCTGTGTCCGCTGAAGATCAAGTGTGCAGTGTTTGAGAGAACATTACCTGTAATATGTTTATTTAATTAGAAAATAATGTCGCCCTTTGACAAATTTGTTCTAGTATATGTTGAAGTTTTGTTCTGTGTTTGCTTTAATAATGTACTTTTCCTGTTGTGGTGTTTAGATTGTGTCCCCGGTCGAGACACTTCTGAATCAGTGATTAGCCTACATGTAGTCCCTCTCCTTCTTTGCCCAATTCTTCAATTTACTAGTAATTCAGAAATAAAAGTTATAGTTTATTTGATGTATAAAGATTACTAAATTGAATATTTGATTTTATAGGTAGACAATTTCACAACCATCTCAAAGATCTTTTACTTATTGTGTAACTTTAAACTTTATGCTTATACATCTTTCATTTCTTTGATAAAACCTGACATTGATATATGTTTCCAAAAGTTACTCTCTTAATTTAATAATTTCAAACATCTCTGATCCTTATAAAAATGTGAAATTCTTTGATTGACCCCCCCCCCCCCCCCCAAAAAAAAAAAAAAAAAAAAAAAAAAAAAACAATTGCTTCAGTTATGCTTAACACTTTAAAAAACAAAAATATATATAGTATGAGTGTGTGTGTATATATATATATATATATATATATATATATATATATATATATATATATATATATATATATATATATATATATATATATATATACTGGAGATTTTTGTAGTATTTAAATTGCCTTGAAATATATAAGTACATGCATACCAATATGCTGAGTATAGAAAGGTTATCTGAAGATTCAATCAGAATCTGTTAACCTTGATGTCAAAATATGTCATAAAACAATTAACATGTTCTGTTGTAAGGTGAAGAAAGCATGTAAATAAGATACATATAGGCCAGGAGGCACGTCCCTGATAGGTTCTGATAAGTACCTCCATCCCAAAAAAGGAGATATTGGCCAGGCATGTAGAATTTATTAAAGTCTATTATAAAAATTTAATGTGGCATTTGTTTCCTTTTGACAGGCTGATACAATAGTAAGTAACCAAACACCGGATGATGAACAGATAAAATTTATCTCATTTGTTAGTGTTTCATTTTTGTTAAATTAGGTAGTTTTTTCATAAAACTGACTGCCAACTCAGGCCATGTGGTTGTATGGCGTCTTGACTCTAGATAAAACAAACTTTAATGAGTGAACAAGAATTCCACCGGCTGCTATTTTATCTAATTCTGCCAATTTAATAGAATTTTATTTTGCAATTTTTCTATGTCAACAAGTTTTTCAGATTTTGATAAAATTAGCCTTGATGCTGCTGATGATTTCTCGTAACCAAAGATTACAAAGACGCAGTATTTATTTTTATAATAAATGAGTTTGTTGCATTGAGTCGAAGCATGTAATTCATAGGAGTCAGAGTATTGGTGTATTTATCAGTGGCTATTACAAGGGTATTGTGTGCTCTTTTTTCATTTGTCTTCAAAATCAATGATATCCAATTGAGTCACTACCATTAAATTAGTGGTTTTTACTTGTACTTGGGAAACAAAGTGTAAATGATGGTATCTGAGAGTGAAATGGATAGTTGAGTCAAATAGCTGAACACTGTAATATCTGAGTCATATGAGTTCAAATGTTTTTAAGTTAATGTTTGTATTGTCATTTTGAAAGAAAGAAAGAATTTATTGATGCTTTTATGATATTCTTCAAAAAAATTTTGAAAGGCAAAAAAAAAAACCCAATAAATTCAGACCAGAGTCTGAAGCTTTTCCAATCAAATGTATCCAGCATTCATCTGTCTGTATTATCCCTATGTCTGTTCTGTGTTTTTACTTTTCACATTTTGAACTTCTTCAGAATTGGTGGTCCAGTACCAACCCATGATGATTTTAGTGGGGGGGGGGGGGGGGGGGGGTCCCTTAGTTCCTTAGACTTTGAAAAAAAAATAATAACCTTGTTAAAATTGTTTTTCTATAAATGATACTTTTCAAGATTAAGTTCCCTTTCATAACCAAAATTTTTAGATTCATTTCCCTTTTGTGCATTATTAATTAATGTGTTAAACAGTTTATACTTATTTTCTATTCAAAAGCACAGGAAAGGGAAGATTTTTGTATCCTTCAAGTTGGGAAGAAATTGAAAGGAATATAATTTACCTGTATACTTGTACAATAACTTTAATTCATATCAAGCTTTTGAAAAAAAAAAAGGGGGGGGGGAGGGTAAAAAAAATTAGATGCATTTTTTCCTTCGGGTTTCAATTTTCCCCTTGAATGAATTTTAAGTAAAGATTTTAAATAATACCGGAAAATTACTAAATTGAAAACGAGGTATTTAATTCTTTACTGTGAAATCAAGCCATACAGACTAAGATGAATTTAGGTTATTTTATAGCTTTATTAACCTAATTGACAATGGTTGGAGTTCACCAGAATTTGATATAAGACAGTTTTAATATTTAGATACCACATTTTTGTTCTGTGGTAGATTCTTAGTTTTACTTTGTGTCTAATATCTTTTTTTCATGCTCATGATTAAGATTTTAATGGTCAATTATCATTTGTCCAGTAATTGCTATTTCAAGTGTTCCTTACAAAATCCCTTTGTCATAGATCCTTAATGCCATGCTGACCTTGTGCTGTAACTTTTATGTTCAGGTCAGCTATACTGTCCGGGTCATCTGTTTGTTTACAGGTGTGTTTGAATCAGGTATCAGCTTGAAACCTTAACTTGGTCTGGGAACTAAGACGTACAAATTAATAACTGGCTAGGCAGACAGTTGTGCATCAGTATATGATTGCAATTGACATTTTATCATTTAATTTACAGATTTTTTTGTATTTGAACATTTAACGAACTAGATGACATGGGTAGTGTAATTATTGTTCATCATAAAATGGTTGTTTAATTTGCTTATCTGGAAAAGATCATCCAAATTGCTCATATTGTTCGCCATTTCTGTAAAGAATTCCAAGTTAAAGAGAAATGATTTTGAAGTTAAATTGCTGATGGGCTGTTAATGGATGGTCATTAGTCTAATTTGATCTGAGAACTGATAATATTATAAAAAAAATTCCCAGCTGAGCAGTATTTCTATTTATGTTGTTTGAATTTGTCGTGCAGAAGGTGTTTTCCACAATTACGTTTTGTGTCTTTGAAAGAGATAATGTGTAATTGGATTTAAACTATGCAAAACGTGTTTTGAAAAATCTACTAGTTATGATTTAATCAAGAAATTATTTCTTGATAATTATCTTAATTCATATTTTTAACTTTGAACCAAATCTTTTTTCCATTCGTCTTCATTTTTGCTACCAGTGTATTTATATGTTGAATTCAAAAACTTTTTGACAAGTTTTTCTCTTCGCAGACAATGAGAATTACATTTCTTTTATATTATAACTTATAATTATAGTCAAAAGCATGAATTACAAATCACTTACTATGAAATCACTAATACTTGGAAGGGGGGGGGGTGTCATTGTTTTCATGGTTTGAAGATACCAGTGCAATAATTCATGTCCTCTATGAAATGTTATATTTTGAAATAAAGAACCATGATCATGTCTTCATCCACAAAATCCAATCACCATGAACTAACTTTAAACTTGACAATAATTATTTTACTGTTTGAAAGTATTATACTCCTTCACATTTGCTTAAGGTGAATGCCTTATGTCTGGGGAATGTCTAGTGAAGGCCTTATGTCTAGGGAAGGTCACTACTGAAGGCTTTATGTATAGGAAATGTCTACTGAAGGTCTTATGTCTAGGAAAGGTCTATTGAAGGCCTTATGTCTAGGGAAGGCTTACTCTATGCCTTATGTCTAGGGAAGGTCTACTAAAGGCCTTATGTCTAGAGAAGGTCTAGTGAAGGCCTAATGTCTAGGGAATGTCTACTAAAGGTCTATGTCTAAGGAATGTCTTGTGAAGGCTTAATGTCTAGGGAAGGTCTAGTGAAGACTTAATGTCTAGGGAAGGCCTAATGTGTAGTGAAGGCCTAATGTCTATGGAAAGCCCAATATCTAGGGAAGGCTTACAGTGAGTGTATGCCTTATGTCTAGGGAAGGTTTACTTAAGGCCTTATGTCTAGGGAATATCTAATGAAGGTTTAATGTCTAGGGAAGGTCTAGTGATGGCCTAATGCCTAGAGAAGGCCAAGTAAAGTCTGAATGTCTAGGGAATGTTCAGTGAAGGCTTAATGTGTAGTAAAGGCCTAATGTGTAGGGAAGGTCTAGGGAAGGCTTTAAACGTTTAGAGAACCTAATTATGTCCAGAGAATGTCTAGTGAAGGCCTAATGTCTAGGGAAGGTCTAACTCAGAGGTCAAGGCAAAAGTTTTCCCTATCTGTCCATCCTGAAGTGACATTTGTCTTATTTGAAAGCTTTTCAAATACTGTCCTCATTCCTACAGCAAAATGAAGAAAGCCCAGCTTGATTGGATGTATCTTCCTGTACGTCATGTATTATAATTTTACATGAATCTAGAACTCCAAGCAAGGGAGATTTGGCATGTTTAAATTGCACTAATTTTCAATTCAAGTTAATTCAGAAAATCAATGTTTACACAAGCTAAACAAACATTTTCCTAAGGTGTATAATTTAGTATGGAACGTTTGTGAATACAGTATCATCTGTTCACTGGAATATCATATCCTGAAGACCAGATTATTTAGAGCTCACAGAGACAATATGACTGTACCTCCAGAATGGAGGTCAAGTGTCATTTTCCAAATCCTGTATGGTTTTCAAGTCCCTGATCAATACTCTGTTGTCCTTTCAGATATTGAAAATCATGATATCCTGGGCTCTTCTGTTCTTCAAATAATCAGGATTCAATTAATGTCCACTCAAAATAACAAGAGTGGATTATAAAGTGGCAGTAGGTAAACAGTTTGGAATCAGCTCTCTGTCAGTGTCTGGTGCAGGTGCTCTGGGGGATTACCATGAATCATTCCTAAAACACTGTCACACAAAGAATTTTATACCTATATCTATAGAATTCAAATATTATTAGAATGTATTATAACAAAATATTTCACATCAAGATTTAGAGGCTGTTTGATATTATTCAAAACAAAAAAAATTCTTGATTCAGTTTATAAATTATGATTGGCATGTAACAGCTGCATCAGTGTTTGTCAAAATTTTTTTGATTCTTACTCATGATACCATTTCTTAACTTCAGTGACAGTCTCTGTCTCAACAATACAGATATATCACTAAAAACTCTTCTAGTGGTGACTTACTTTTACCAGCCTGACTGAATTTTTACTAGTGTTCAGGCATTAAGCTGGTCCTTTTTGGTGCACATTGCTGCATTGTAAGTTAGAATACCTAACACTATTATGGTTATCAAATTTTAGTCTGTAAACACATTCTACGCAAACCAAGAGTTTGCAGCCCATTTTGCTGGGGAGCGGACTGTAAACTGCAAAAGTGCAGGCAACAAGAACTCAGCCTCATTATCAAAGATATTTTACAACTCATAAATCTAGAGAAACTTGTATACTTTATAATTATCATTATGAATCCTGTAACTTTAGTCACTAATAATAATGTTAACTTGATGTTGTAATGAATTTTGATAATTGTGTCATAATAAGCTAATTTTACAATCTAGTGCTGATTGAGCTGATGTAAGAACAATATATTAGAGGGATCAGGATATTCTTGACATTGTGTTTATGGTTTCTAACATCTGTGTGTACAGATATTTTTTAAAGAAGGGTCATGAAACTATGCTGTTGTTGAAAATCTAATATAAATTTTGTTGATGATAAAAGGTGACTCATATTACCTTTAAATTACTGTTGCATTGCAATGTTATGTCAGAAGGTCAAATGATGGAGATAAAGTTATCTCCCCTGATGTATAAAACCTGAGACCTGCACTCTTTGTTTTCTGTGTAGTGAGTGTTTAAAGCCTTTGATATCTGATTTCTGTGGGAGTCTGGTTTATTTATGTTGATCAGCAGCAGAGACAATAAACACCTGTCTAGCCTTCAAGTCACAAAAACATACACTTTTTTTAAGGGGGAGGGTTTTTTCCTAACTATGGTTCGTGTTTAATTATTCCATAGACTATATTCATATACATATGAATATATTATGTGTAATATTTTGTTGTGCTAAATGGCTTAAAGTCTTGAAATATGTGCATTAGTTTATTATATTAAAAAAAAAAAAAAAAAAAAAAAGTCTGCTTTTTTTTTTTTTGAAAACTTTTCTTTTTTCATAGGAAAATTTTTGATGATGCAAAAAATAAGAGCATCTGCAGGCGAAGGAATATGCACTAAAGCATGTTAATTATTTAATTTCTGCAGTAATTTACATTGTACTCTTGAGATCTTGTTTTCATAATTAGATTTATTCATCATAACCAGAAATTCACAGATCCCCACCTTATTCTTTTTTTGTGTTGGATAATTTTCTAGAATATTGAGTTTGATAATTTTAATGTTGTATAATATGTTAAGGTCAAAATCTGCTGAATATTTTTAATTTAATAATTTTTTTTGTTCATTTTTCAGGAGTGAATGCAGAGTTATACTATGTAAGGAAGGGAATTGTTAATAATTATGCCTTATCATTTATTCTTCCTATTCATCCTGATGTACAGGAAATTGTCTTCACGTGGCGAAGTCTACGACAAGGTCCACCTGATGTAAGTAAAAAAGGGTGAATAAAAATGGTCAATTAAAATAATTAGTGATTTCTGAAAAATGTATTGGTTTTATTCTGGTAATCATTTGAATTCCAAATACGTTGATTAGGTACTTATAAGTGTAAAGAAGGAGGAAATGGTTTCACTCAGAGCAAAATAGTGGTAAAGGGACATAACTATCATAATTTGATCTTTGGATTTGTATTCAGTACAAAATGTATTTCTTTAAAAACATTTTCATTTGGATTCTTCATTACTTTTACTGGCTCATTAAATTTTATTTTGACTCTATGACATTGTAGTCTAGATGTAATTTGATTGCCAGTTTGTTTCCAAACTTCTGTCTGTAAGCTCCTGTGATAAGTTTGGCTTGTTTAACATTATAAAACACAACAGAACTGTAGGAGATAGTGAAGCAATGTCAGCAATGTGCACCTTAATGAGCAGGTAATGCCAGAGTCGGAATGCTACAGTGAAGATTGGCAGCTACACTTCATAGGAGTCATCTGTAACAGGCTAGAGCTGACTTAATCACGCAATATGTCAAATCTTTCTGTGCTATTGAGGCTCAGAAGTCAAGAAAATTGTATTTTCTGACACAACACTGTCAGTTTTCGATTTTATACTACAGTGGAGTCTCGTTCATTTTGTCGCAGTAAAATATTGTAATACTGAGGGCAAAGTTATAAAAGTTCCCAATAAAATCCATTAAAACATCAATTTGAAAGCTTATATTATATATGGATGGGTGTGTATTTTTTCCAATCTGTTTTTTTCTTCCAATCTATAGTATGAATAACTATATTCTGCCCTTGAGTTCATTGTTTTATTCTAATATATATATATATATTGCTCCATCTATCTTTGAGCTTGTATTCTGTCATGCCCCATTCTATCAATGAGTTCACTGATGTGTTTAATCCGAGAGATTCCTCTGTGCCTTTATATTGTGACATCCACACATGTCACAATATAAAAGGGGGGGGGGGGGGGGGGTTACAGTCAGAGGAATGTGGGATTATGTTGTGTTGTGTACATTTTATGAGTATCACTGAGTTTACTAGTTTTCAGATGTATCATGCCCCATTCTGATTTCTTTGGACATGCATGTCATTGATCATTCTGTTTTACTCTGTGATGCTTCATTCTGCATTGAGCAACAGTTTCCCAGAACCTCCCCACTACCTCGAAACAACAGTTTGACTGCATGTTTCCCTCTAGTCATGAAATGTAAGCCTATAATCTTTCATAGTGTTCACTAGTTTATCCTGGATGCTATATTGTATTATTGAGTTCATTTTTTTACCCTGCTATTAAATGCCCCATTCTATCACCAATCTTTCCTGTCATATCCCATTCTATTACCGAGCTCACTGTTTTGTTCTGTCATGTCCCATTCTATCATTGAGTTCACTGTTTTGTTCTGTCATGTCCCATTCTATCATTGAGTTCACTGTTTTGTTATGTCATATCCCATTCTATCATTGAGTTCACTGTTTTGTTCTGTCATATCCCATTCTATCATTGAGTTCACTGTTTTGTTCTGTCATGTCCCATTCTATCATTGAGTTCACTGTTTTGTTCTGTCATGTCCCATTCTATCATTGAGTTCACTGTTTTGTTATGTCATATCCCATTCTATCATTGAGTTCACTGTTTTGTTCTGTCATATCCCATTCTATCATTGAGTTCACTGTTTTGTTATGTCATGTCCCATTCTATCATTGAGTTCACTGTTTTGTTCTGTCATGTCCCATTCTATCATTGAGTTCACTGTTTTGTTCTGTCATGTCCCATTCTATCATTGAGTTCACTGTTTTGTTCTGTCATGTCCCATTCTATCATTGAGTTCACTGTTTTGTTATGTCATGTCCCATTCTATCATTGAGTTCACTGTTTTGTTCTGTCATGTCCCATTCTATCATTGAGTTCACTGTTTTGTTATGTCATGTCCCATTCTATCATTGAGTTCACTGTTTTGTTCTGTCATGTCCCATTCTATTACCGAGCTCACCGCCTGCGTGGCGCAGTGGTAAGAGCGTCTGCTCTAGAGTCATGGAGTAAGGAGTTGATCCTTATGTCGCGGGTTCAAATCCCACTGAATGAGCTTACATTTTTTTGTCATGCTCTTCTGTAAGTGAGCTCACAGTTTCATTTTTACCCATTTAGGGCTATTTCTGGTTTTATAAAGAATCACTTAATTTGTCTGACTAACAAACATATCAAACATTATTGTAGGAAAATAATCCATTATCTAGCACAGATTTAATGGGCATTCAAGTGAAAGATTAGGGGAAAAAATTCTTAAAACATTTTGAAAAAATTTATAAGTAAATTCATTGTGTGTAAAAAGAAAGTGTATTCAGAGGCCAACTTGAATAATTAACATAGTTCATTGACATTCATGATAAAAACAAATTCATAGAAAATTAACCACAAGTAACATGATACAAATAACAAGCTTTTTTTCTTCCTTTCTTGTACATGCATTGACAATGCAGGAAAATATACATTGTCATTATGTTAGACCTGTCACATTGAAATCACAATTCTATGTCAAAGATTCAAATATTATTTTGTTCATTATACATATATTATAATAAAACTTAGTACAATATATCTATGATAATGACAGGGCAAATTTGAATGCTAGGTCACAAAAAAGGTTGAAGATATATTAACAATTTATAAAAAGATAATTCTTATACAGACATTTTAATGACATTAATTGAAAGCCAATTGCAGAGTTTTACTTGGAGGGGAGGGGGGTATCATGTTAGAATATTAGATTGTATTTATGTGGGTGATTCTCTTTTTTTTTCCAGATCTATTACAACATGAGCTTTGAGGTGTCCAATCCGAGAGCCATGCTGATGCCAGTAGCCAACATCTCTAATACTGGAAAGGTCCCCAACTCACTCTCAGGTATCAGTAATATAAGAAGGTTGTTAAATTTCTGAAATATTTCATCTACATTGTAAGTAAACCCCATTGTGTAGCTACAGACAGACATCAGACCCATAGCAATGTTTTTCAAAGTGGGGGCAAACCTCAAAAAAAAAAATTGACAAGCAAAAAAAAAAAATATCAATTGCCAAAACTCAAAAATTCTGTTTGGGGGGGGGGGGGGGGGGGGGCTCTCTTTAACTTTTCAGTAATTGTTTTGAACAACCATGCAGCAGCAACAAAAATAAAAAATAAGTGTTGGTGGGGGGGGGGGGGGAAGCAGTATCCAAATGAAAATTTATTTATTAAAACTACAGTAAAAAACTATTCTTAGAAAAAATGGGGGGGGGGGGGCATAGTATAGGCCTGGACACATTTATTTGAACGAAAATACTCAGTAAATTACAAGTAGCTAGTTTGTTCAGTTGGTAGCTAATCCCTGATTTAGAATTTAAGGTGCCTATGTTTTATTGGTTTGAAACATTGAATTTTTCTCCCTTTCTGTTCGCTGTGATGCTAAAAGAAAAGTTTGAAATGCAAACTACCCTTCCTCTTCCCGACCTTGATGAGACACCATGTTCAGGTTGGTAAAGTCAATGCAAGGGACAGAATAAGTTACTAGTACTGTGAGCTATAGTGGCCATTCTTGAAGTCAAACATTCAGCTCATGGATCTTTTTTTTTAAAATGACCGCTGAATGAGCTCTGTTGTCTACTACACAGTCAGGATTCATTTTGTTTGTCTGTTTATAAAAAATATTTTTAACCCATTTTGATTTGTTGCTCTATTTCTACCTACTGAAAAAGTACATTAAATGTATGTAAACATCTTATATCCATTGCACATTTATCTTAACAAACAATACTTTTTAAAACAAAAAGCATTCTCAAATATTGAGAAGAGAACAATTTGTGTGAAAGCAAGAAGTACATGCATCAGTTGATAAGCCTGTGATGTTCTGGCAGATTTATAGCTTGTCTGTGGCTTACTTTACACTTGTTTTATGTTTTTACCTCCCCATTCCTGCAATTAGCCAAATGGCCACTGACACGGATAAGTAAAATGAGAAATATTTTGTGTACTCTATGAGTCTATTTTGTCATGCCCAGTGAAACTGTTGGACACATGTTTGGTGATTACCAATGATGCTGGTGCTGTATGTAAGAGTAGTGGGACCACCCCTGCTGTTTCCCCATTATTTACCCCTGATGTTTCTCCTGTATTTACCCCCCTCTGTTTGTCTCTGTAGCTGTTGATGAATTCTGCCAGCTTCTCTGTTGTATAAATAGACTGTTAATACTGATGACAGAGAGTAATTCATTTTGATGACAGAACAAATCCTGTATCTGCACTTGGGGATTTTAATGAACAAATTTAATTGATAAAATAGCAGTAATTTGACAGAGCTTTTATCACATTGTGTTGCACAGATGAGTCTGTTTAGCCACTGTGGAGCCAGGACTGATATGAACTGATTTTTTTGAAAATGCAAAAAAGACTAATTGGTATTATCTTAGCTGCAGAAGCAAGTTGCACATAAATTTTAATTTTTTTTTTTTTTTTTTTTTTTTTTTTTTTTGAGAAGTTTACCATTAAATAACATCTTTATATGTTGTGTCATACTGTTTACAAATTGTCTTAAGAACCATAAAAATGTGGAAAGGCTTTTTTAAATGTTAATGTGAATTTACAAGTAAATGACTTTTGTAAATATCAACACCATTCATGAAATTATAAGTAATTTGTTAACTCACATGGAACTTACATGGGACTTCTTTCGGAGAGTTAGGATGTGTTAAGGGGGTTTGACCCTTAGCAAAGAGGGAAATAACTCTAAAATTGATAGATCAATATGTTAATTTATGAAATTTTCATCTTCAACAATGATTTGTCTCAATATTTTCCCCAGTACAGTCTACTTCGGATATGTTGAATTTTATATGTGAATATTTCATACATGAATAAGTAATTTCAATTTAACTGATATTTTATTGCAAAGATTATGAGAAACTGAGACTGGGGATTTAGTTTTAACTTCAAAATAAGCGATACATGTATTTCAATATCTGTACTTTTTTGCTTGAATTTCATTTTTCTTCCCATTTTCTGTAACTTTAAAAAATTTCGAGGAGAAGATTAATTAGATAAGGAAATAAAAGAATAAAGAGAGAAGTAGGAGTGAAATTTATTTGGATGACTTTTTTTTTCAGTGTTCAGCATCACCTTTCCTTGTACCGGGAACATCTCTGCAGATGTGGAGGTCGTCATCCAGATGAATATCAGCATCTTCTCTGCTTCAAATATCTCTGTCCTCAACTTCAAACGCAAGAAAACATGCCTGATGGGTAAGCTGTTGAGTATCTCAGACCACTGTTTAAGCTACAGGTGTACACTGGGACTTAATTGAAATGATTCGGGTCTGTTGTACATCAGGGAACCTTTACTTTTCATCTTTTGAGGCCACCTACAGAAAATAATTGATACAATGCAAATGGTTGTCATGCTCTCATGACTTTTGTACGAAATATCACCAAAAACACAGTATCAAAATTCAAAATTCAGTTAATTTTTTATTGGCTGTTGATATAATGTATTGGTAAAGTGTTTCTAATTTCTTTAACATTGTATTAATCATTTTTAACCCAATTTTATTTAACTTTCTAAATCTAAGACTTTTCTTATATGATTTGCAGACAGTAGATACCAGAAGACATTGAGAAACAAACTTTATTACAACAAGATACAGACCATCCCTCCACATCTGAGCAACCTTACACACAGTCATGTCACTGTGGATGGTACGTAGATCTATTTAATGCACAGACAAACTAACACACAGTCATGTCAAATTGGATGGTACATGGATCTATGTAATATACAGACAAACTAACACACAGTCGTGTCAAATTGGATGGTACGTAGATCTATGTAATGTACAGACAAACTAACACAAAGTCATGTCAAATTGGATGGTACGTAGATCTATGTAATGTACAGACAAACTAACACACAGTCCTGTCAAATTGGACGGTACGTGGATCTATGTAAATATACAGACAAACTTACACACAGTCATGTCAAATTGGACGTAACATGGATTTATGTAATGTACAGACAAACTAACACACAGTCATGTCAAATTGGACCGTCTGAGCAACCTTACACACAGTCATGTCACTGTGGATGGTACGTAGATCTATTTAATGCACAGACAAACTAACACACAGTCATGTCAAATTGGATGGTACATGGATCTATGTAATATACAGACAAACTAACACACAGTCGTGTCAAATTGGATGGTACGTAGATCTATGTAATGTACAGACAAACTAACACAAAGTCATGTCAAATTGGATGGTACGTAGATCTATGTAATGTACAGACAAACTAACACACAGTCCTGTCAAATTGGACGGTACGTGGATCTATGTAAATATACAGACAAACTTACACACAGTCATGTCAAATTGGACGTAACATGGATTTATGTAATGTACAGACAAACTAACACACAGTCATGTCAAATTGGACCGTACATAGATCAGTGTAAAGTAAACTAATACACAGTCGTGTCACTATAAATGGTATGTAGATCTATGTAATGTACAGACAAATTAACACACAGCCATGCCATTGATTGATTATATGTTGTTTAATGTCCCATTCGAGAATATTTCTCTCATGTAGAGACATCCCCGTATGCCGGTGAAGGGCTTCAAATTTAGACCTATACTCGGCACTCAGGGCCATTGAGCAGTGAGGGTTCTTTATCGTGCCAACACCCACTGTGACACGAGACCTCGGTTTTTAAGGTCTCATCCGAAAGACCTGTGACTTTCACTTCTAGTGCTGGTCGCTTGGTGAGGGAACAGTCACTACCTATGTTTACGTCTTAGGTTTGACGTGGCGCGGCGAACAAGAATCGAACCCGGGCCTCCCAATCACGAAGCGAGCGCCCTACCACTAGGCTACCGTGACCGGTCACAGCCATGTCATGGTGGAAGGTACATAAATTTATGTTATGTACAGACAAACTTACAAACAGTCATATCAAGGTGGATAGTACCAAATCTATGTACAGACAACCTAATTATGTACAGACAACCTATCGTTCAATCATTTCATTGAAATCAAGCTCAGTAACTACTATTAATGACTTGAATCTCTGAGATGTAACCTTGGATGAAGGTCATGACACTTCACCTAGTTGCCTACATGGCACAATGGTTAAAGCATTTAGTTCTAGAGTTGGGAAGTCAGGAGCTAATTCTTACATCTGGGTTCAAACACTGAACTTATGATTTTGTATTCTGTGTTTTCAGATGCTACCACCAATGTTAAGATGTCAACCCGTATCTTCTACATCACTGTGGGGTGTGCATGTGCTGTGATTATACTTATAGCGATGGCTGTGGCAATTTACTACCTCAATACTCAGAAAGGCAACAATAGGGGATACTCTGAGAGGATCAAATACTAGTGAGTACGAATCACAACCCAGTACTGGAAATTAAATAGTTGAGGGGTACAAAAGAGGATTAAATACTAGTGAGTACAAAGTATAACCTTAGATAGGAATAATTAAGGTTATTGTTTAGTAGGGAGAGGAACTTATTGCATGTACAAATTTCCATTGTTTCACTTAATTGGATCCAAAATTTTAGAAATGTTTAAATATTGGCTAGTAGAATAAACCACAATGTCCAATAAATGCTGCCAGATATAATGTAACCTTTTTGTCTCTATAATCTGTTTTTAAATAGGGGCTTATATCATTTTCGACAGATATGTAATCTTTTTATGTATATCAATATTTAAAAACAGCTTATTGAGACAAAAGGGTTGCATTATCGATATATCAATATGGTAGTGCATATTAGAGTACAAAAATAGGAAAAAGGTGTTTTGACCCCCGATTTAAAAAAGCTGGGTAAAAATGTAAAAGGGGGAGGGGTCCAGTCCCAGTTATAAGAAAGATAACTCTAACACTGCATTTATGATATTTTTAGAAGTTATCTCTCTTTGTCCATGATTATTTAAACTATTTACCTTTACTCTTGCATCCCATCCCATGATGACCTCAAAATTTATTTTATCCATTCAAAGGATGTGACCCTCTTTAAAGCTTTTTTTTTAAAATAAGAGGAAGAAACTCTTTTCAAAATAAAAAGATTATTCAAATCAAACATGATTGAAGGGCTAAATGCGTGTACGTACAGATTCCTACGAGTTTGTTTTATCATTATTAAACTAGTAAATATTTTATATAATAACAAAATTTTAAAAAGTATTGTTAAGGATATTAACCTCTAATCTTTTAAAGAAACAAATGGTTTTTTATGAAAAAAAGAAACATCTTTAATTCTTGGGCATTATTTTTTAAAAAACATCACATACCTGTAGTCAAACCTGTCATAGCGACCACCTGTATTAAATGACTTCCTGTTTTATGTGAGCGTTAAATTTCCCCTGAGAAGTTTGTCATTATATTTAACCTGCAATCAGCGACTTTCTGTCTACGAAATGCAACTGTCATTTTCCATCCTTAGTTTAAGTCCATGAATTTAGTGACTTTCAATCTTGGTTTTGATAACAAAAGTAATAAAATGTTTAGTTTTAGCCGGCCTTTCTCTCTCCAAATTTGCAGAGAGATGTTTGCAAACACAAACTTACTAAATGGACTATTTGATAGTCTGTGATTTGGTCTCAAATAGAAACTTACAGGTTTGAATGTATATTATTGTTGTCTTCCCAGAAGTTAGAGGTTGTTTTCTGGCCTTCATTTTTTAAATAGTATTTTAAAAGCAGAAGTTAAGCATTTGCTCAACATTGTTTTCTCTTAAATAACAATCTAAGCATGAGTGGCAAACATGACATTTTCATTTAAATTTTAGTCCATTTAGAAATGAATTCTGCATAAAACAACATGCCATAAATAATTGCTGAGATTACTGACTCTGTAATAATCTCAGTGGAAAGAGCTCTTATGTGTCAATAACTGAATATAAAGAATGATTATGTAACAATAAATTATCTTCTGGAGGTTGATGGAGACAAGATGACTTCAGTGGTTTTAGTGATGGCTGTATGGTGACATTGATATTCCCTTCCATTCAGATAAACACTGTTAATTAGGCTCAGCCCTCCACAGCAATCAACAAGAACATTATCACCACACACCTATAAATAGATCAGGGACTCCAAATGGACATGTAAATGCATGTAGTCAAATTAAAATATGGATTTCCATGCATTTTCTCCTTAGATAAATGAAGTGGCCTAAGTACACTCTCTGATAATTGTATAATGGTGAAGTTTAGTTTTCCACCCACAAATGCATTTCTGGAAAATGAATACAATGAAGTTAGCTGCTGAACGTGCCCAGGGCATTTGAAAAAAAATTAATATGGAGATAAGACATTCAAAAACATATGACTAGAGAAAAATGGTTATGATTTTACTATACTCTAGAACATTCACTTAAGTAGGTTCATATAAAGTTTCTTTGAGGCTTGGATAGTTTTTGTTTATTGGTTCAATTTTATATAATTAATTGATCAAATTCTTTTTGTCAAATAAATATTGTACATTTGAACATTACTAACTTGGCAAAGTGAAGTGAATGAAGTATGTAGTGGGAACACAACAGGGAAACTGTGGTTTGATAATGTGTTTATTCAGACATCGCTTCATCCCTTCCCTCTCAATGAGCAATGAAAAATACAAATTTTGGCAAAGATAGAATACACATGTACATAATTTCACTGTACTAATGGCCACTTACAAGATATTTAGCAGATAGGTGTTTTGTAATCTCACTTTAACATGGATGTCATGAAGTAAACTTAAGTCCAATTGAGATCTTAATTAAGATAATATACAGTTTACAGACGTAATATGGCGCAGGTGTTAAAAAAAAAAGAAAAACTCTTGAGACACAAACATTAAGCTGTTCTTTCTATAGTAGACTCTGAATGCATGCATGCCCCTTTATGATTACTTGAATCAACATTTAAGTACTTTGTAAGCATAATCAGAATTGAATATAAAGAAATATCTAATTCATTTAATTGTATAACTCCATGAATATGGTAACTTTTTCAAGCTGGTTATGTTAATTTATTTGATTTGCAGCCCACAAGTTTGAGGTGTTTTAACAAAGGCTTTATATAAAAAGGCATAAGTTTTGATATTAATCATATTTTTACTGCCATTTGCACTTCCATGCTAATACATGATTAAAACAAATACATATAGAAGCTTGGCTCTAAATGCGCTAATTCATGACGACACTAATCAGTCGCTAAGGAATATTGTGCTAAATTTTAAATGCGCTATATGATGTACATTCAATTACTGTAGTTTGTTATTTAAACTATTCTTTTATCTATAGCATGTATCAAATGTTTGTCTAATATCTGAAAATTATGCATGTAATAAGAAAATAACAAAGAGTTAACCTGCGAATTTAATAATGCAGTACATTATGTTTCAATACCAGGGATCAAAAACAGTCATTAAGTTTGTCATTATTTGCTTATTTTAACAGTGACAGCACAAGTTCCCAGCAGCTCTCTAACCAACAGAGTCAGTCCTTCCTGCGATCAGAGACACCAGTAGAGAGTAGCTACAAAGGCTCCAGTGGTAAGTCAAACCTGATTCTCTGTTAAACAGCTTTCAGTCTGATTAAAATTTAGTCCCATTTTCCTTTCTAGGAGGAGAAGATAAAGTGGAAGGGGATGCTTTATTTCCTTGAAATTTCCTTGAAAATTCATACATTCTGGGTCATTTGGTTTTTTTTTTCAGCCATTCATTGCTTTCATTATCAACAACCGTACATACTCGCCTATAAGTCGGTTGTAATTTTTGAGGTTATTTTCGAGGCATTTGCCATTGACCCGCATATAAGTTGGTACAACTTTTTGCAAGAACCGGCTAAACATTTCAAATCAATGTTTTTATGATGTTTTAACCTGGTTTAAGTAATTTTTTATTATAAAGAAATGACGCCAATATTTAATTTTAAATCATAAAAAAATAAGTAATGCACACTTATGATAAAAATAAAATTATTGAAATATGTAAATACTTGTACTTCATGCATAATTTTAGATTAAAAAAATGATATAATATATCCAAACTTTATTCAACAATAATTGTCTGACACGCTCATAAAATACTACATGTTGCCGTTCAAAATAATGCCAATTTTTTATGACTCGCCTATAAGTCGGACATAGAGTTTTGGACGAAAATTTAACTCCCAAAAAACCGACTTATAGGCGAGTATATACGGTACTCTTCAATCAGAGTTAAGTGTCTTTGTGTCCCGTAAATAATGGCACTGACATTAGTGTTTATGGTTTAGTCTCTTTTTTACTTAAATCTACCTAACTGGAGTTGATAAAAGCTTATGCTGCAATGCAGCATTGATACTAAACAGACAACAAACTTGAATCAGAAAAGTTCACACAAGTTTCAGGATCAGGCAAATTAAAGAGAGAACCTATACTGTATATGTGTTGTATACTGACATGTTCTGTGATTTCAGTGAGAAATTATTCCTGTGGGCCATCCCCCATACCTGAGTGTTTCCCTCCTGATCCTAGGGAAATCCTGCAAGAAGTGGCAATTGAGCATCGTAGAATCGCACTAGGAGAATTACAGATGGAGGGTAGGAATTTATCTAATAAAATATAGCAGTTTATTTCTACTCATGCTTTCTATTTATCTTCAGTACAGTTTTATTAATTAATTCATTCAATAATTCATTCATTCATTCTTTATTTCCTATTTATGGAGATATATGAAATGTAAATCGACATACAATTATATAAATATTACAAACATTAAAGTTACATATTGGAATAAAATCTTTTTAATGTTAACTTTGAAGAACTCTACAGTAGGGACAAATAGTAGTGTATAATTATGTAAAATAATTGTTAAAATGTTTAGTAAAACATTTTTATACATGAAAGTTTTGTTTCACTAAGCTGATTCCACATTCTGTAGGTACCTTTGGAAGAATCTACCAAGGGACAATACTGAGTGAGACAGTGAGTGAGACAGAAATAGGGGTGGATCAAGGAATCATGATCAAAACTGTCTCAGGTAGATACACAGTCTGGAATGATTTTAGAAAAAAAAAACATTAAATATTTTTGTAGAACTAAGTATTAATATATTTATGATATAAATATAAGAAGTTGTTCTTTTTTAAAAAAATAAATAAATAAATTTTTTTAAAAATCGCGGTAAGTCTGTCAAATGACTCAACAGACAGAATTTCACAAATTAAAATATTTTAATAAAATTTGCAACTTTCAGTCCATTTAAATTAGTCTAACAATTGCATATTTTGTTCAGTATTATTCATGTTGAACAGATTGGAAGCAAGCTGTTTGATTGGTTAATCTTGTTTGTTACAGATCAAGCGAGACCTGACCAGGTTCATCTGTTCCTGACAGAAAGCTGTATGATGATGGGAATCATCCACCAAAACATCTACCCTGTCATCGGAGCCTGTATCGAGTCTGGTCAGCCTCCCTATGTCATCTATCCTTACTCGTCAGAAGGAAACCTTAAAAAGTTCCTCCTTAAATGTCGGGTCTCAGAGACTGGGTCTCACTATGTAAGTTAATGATCAAGGATCACAAATAAGGATTAATTACGTACATTGTGACTTACATGTATACAGTAATTTGTAGTATTCTGATGGGATTGCTTATATTAAGAAATGTCGTGTTTTACCAACTTTCAATTAAGCTTGTACCGATGATGGCTTTGAAAGTCTTTTCACAGTTGATCCATCCATTTTCAAATCAAAGTCATTTGTTCCTTGTTTCAAACTTGTCTGGTGTATTATTAATGTGTTTTGCATTGTTTCGTAACACCTTTTTTTTGTTCCTTTGTAGTCTCTATCCACACAACAACTTGTATACCTAGCAATACAAATTGTGAAAGCCATACAGTTTTTACACAGAAAGAAAATACTTCATAAAGACATAGCAACAAGAAATTGTGTGTAAGTAGAACAACTATTGAATGTAACCATCAATTATTTGTTATTCATTACTTTTTAAAACAAAAAATGTTCATCTTTACAATTTGCAACTTTGGATTTCTCATGATCTTACTTATAAAAACATATCAAGTTACTAAGAATTTTGATTTAAGCATTTCAGTATAGAGTAGATGACAACTTTAAATCATACACATGTACCATAAACAAACATAAATGACAACTCTCCAACAGATTATTTGATCAGTGTTACTGAACTCTTAAGGTTAAAGGTTATAAAGAATTTTGATTTAAGCATTTCAGTATAGAGTAGATGGCAACTTTATATTTATCTGTACTTACTTGCAGCTCCTTCTGAGAGTTTCCCTCTATATTTATCTGTTCTTACCTGCAGCTCTTTCTGAGAGTTTCCCTCTGTATTTATCTGTTTTTACTTGCAGCTCCCTCTGAGAGTTTCCCTCTATATTTATCTGTTCTTACCTGCAGCTCTTTCTGAGAGTTTCCCTCTGTATTTATCTGTTTTTACTTGCAGCTCCCTCTGAGAGTTTCCCTCTATATTTATCTGTTCTTACTTGCAGCTTCTTCTGGGAGTTTCCCTCTATATTTATCTGTTTTTACTTGCAGCATAGACAATGATCTGCAGTTGAAGTTAACAGATAATTCCCTGTCACGGGATTTGTTTCCAGCTGACTATCATTGCTTAGGTGACAATGAAAATCGCCCTGTTAAATGGCTTTCTCTGGAGGCATTGGTAGAAAGAAGATTCTCAATCAACAGCGATGTGGTAAGAATGTTACCTTATCAGGAAAAGGTTATACATGTACTCTGTTCAAGAGTGTAAAGTTTATCTTTGTGTTCTTAAATAAATATAAGAAAAGATTTGTCAGTGCATGTAATTCAAATGATCAGATATACCCTATGTGGCAGTCAGACGGGTTTGATCACCGGTGGCCAGATAGCTCAGTTGGTAGAGCACCTGACTGGAGATTCAGGGGGCCCGGGTTCGAATCCCGGTCTGGTCCGCTGCATTTTTCTCCTCTCCTGTTACACTTACAAAGTATTGTGGAGGCAAAAGATAAGTGGATGATTGCAGAACATTGATATTTATGTAAACATGAAGAATTTGATGAGTGAATTTTTTCTATTTCAGTGGTCTTTTGGAGTTGCTTTGTGGGAACTTATGTCTCTAGCTCAACAACCTTACTCAGAAATTGATTGTTTTGAAATGGCAGCATACCTTAGAGAGGGTTACAGGATAGCTCATCCAATCAACTGTCCTGATGAATTGTACATATCCAGTCAGATTATTTATGCATTCAAACCAACCAATCAAATGCCTTTTATTTCTGTATCAAACCAAGCTTTTTATTACTGTAAAACATATTAACCACATTTAAAACCATTCCAAAGAGCTGAAACTTGCTAAACCACTATGTTTTTATGTCTAGACATGCAGCAATTTTAAAATATTTTGATATCATTAATTTATTTAAGCTGTACTGGCTACTATTTCTGTAGTTTTCATCTGATTTCAGTACAACTTTGTACATCAGTAGATTACTTCGTAAAAAAAATTCCGTCATTTAATTTTTGATTTCAATGAATAGTGTTGCCTTGGGTTACTGAAAATAAAAAAATCATGAATTTTCTTCAAAATGCTTTGAATTGGCTAAGAAAGAAAAACTTTTAGACACCAAATTAAGATGCCTGTTTTATATTTTGAAGGTACAGCATGATGTCTGGTTGTTGGGCCAAAAATCCAGACGAGAGACCGAGGTTTTCCCAGCTTTTAGTGTATCTCCAGAACTTTTATGAAGCTTTGGGCCAGTACATTTAGTGATAGATGACTTTTCTCTATAATTCAAACGTTTCTCCAGAACTTTGACAGAACCAGTTTGTTTGATGGAGAATCGTTGTTACTTGAATGTTCACCTTCAGTTAGATATGATGAGCATCCAACAAATCATTTTAGGAAATTGTTTAAACTGTGAATATTCATTTGATGAATATTTAGATCTTGAGGATAAAATCTAAGTTTAATGCAAGGGTAATAAATATACTCTACTGAATGTAACAGAAGGTTGTGAACATTCAATTTAAAAACTTGTAATGAAATAATTCATTACTTTGGGCCAATTGGGCAGGTTGCAATAGAAATGGAGATGTTGTGTTCTCCTACAGTAACGGCTCAACGGAGAGACAAGGTTAAATCTTCCCAGTTAGGGGAGACTATTCTGTGTCAGTAAGTCATGTCTGCAATAACTCTACTGTCAGTATGTAAACCAAATACTTCCTGTTCATCATAAAATTTATATAAAAGCAGCCCTTTCATGTACATGTATTACTCTCCCATCATTGTTTTGTGTCCAAAGTTTGATATTCATACCTACTTAAGATTTTTGTAAATTATGTTTTCATCTCTGATGTCTTGTAATTTACAGTATTTTTGGTATTCTTTTCTCCATAGATCTTGATTTTATTTTCTTGTGATTTATAGAGTGGATATATTTATTAAAAATTATGCTAAAATTATATTTAAAAAAAATTCCTGACCTATAACTTATAATTCATTCTGTTTATTTTCATGTAAAATGTTATGTACCATTCTTCAATGAGAACAGCTGTACACACCATAACATTTTTTTTTTGTTAATCCTTTTTTTTTTTTACTATATATATATATATATATATATATATATATATATATATATATATATATATATATATATATAATGCCAAACGTGCTATTGTTTTGACATTGAGGATTGAGGCTTAAGAGGTGCATATAAAATACTTTGTAATAAAAAGTTGTGCCAAATGTTTTGCACTGATGATAAGTTTAATGATGAAAAAATGACATTTTTAAGAAAATAATGATGTAAAAACAGTCATTATTGAACTCATGTACTTCTGTAAAATAAAAGTTTACAAAATTCTGCAGATGCATTATGTACTTGGAATTTTTTTTCCGTCCATGCAATTTTATATGGTTGTCAGAAGTTTATAACATAGAAAAATATGTGCAGCAATATTCTACTTTAATACCCTGTCATACTAAACCCTATTTGTACAAATAAGGTCTAATTTTCATATTGATAAGCAGCATTGTGTAAAGCATTATGTAATATATGAAAGTCCTGTAGCAATTTTCATACTTATGCATTACAGCAGTTCTATACATATTTTCTAGTTTGTACATGTACATTCAAGTTCACTCCTTCATACTTTATTTATCCTTTTCCATCAATTTGTCTTTGCACAAAATTTCAGTTCTGAAGGCTATAAAACTTGCAGAGAAATTTTTATTATAGGAAAACCAAGTTCAAATCAGCAAATTAATAATTGAGTCAATTGTAGGAATGTTTTGTCATCTTGTTTTCTATTTCCAGGACAGCAATGTTTTATATGTAGAAATATATGCTTATGAAATCTTGTTTAATGAGTTAATTATTTCAATTGAATGTTCAATCTTGAGATAGTCACACAAACTGTATGAAATGTACAAATTAATGACAGAAGCAGAATTCCATGAGATAATGTCAGTGAATTTTATCTTTGATGTGTATACATGTACATTACTTAATCGTAGGTTAAGTAAAGAATTAATCTAATGTGCCATTAAGATGGATTTTCTTTTCTTTTTCCAGCTGAAAAATACACACGATGCCAAATGTTGTTTTTGAGTATTGTATGAATGTCCTCATGTCTGTAAAAAATAAATCTGTCTTTATATTTAATTATGTCAAAGAACATATGTGATTTTATATATTACGTATATAGTTTGTTTGTACTAAAACAAAGAGGGTGCGTGTATGTGTGTTTGTGTTTGATCAGATTTATGTATTTAATTCTTCATTAACACATTTTATATAATAAATTGAAAACAACTGATTCTTTTTATCTTGATCATTTCAGGGGTTGGACATTTTAATGGAATGGCAGGGCATTTTAGTGGATAAAAATGAATGTTTCAGCAGAAAATTTGTAGAAACTTTAGTGGAAGATAGACACGTATAGGACATTTCATCTGAATTTGAATAGGAATGTAGATATTTTAATAATCTTTAGATAATACCATGTTTTGATGTCCAGTTTGCAGTTGCTTTTAACTGGCGATGTTTGTTTTTCTTTCATTACACTATGCTGAAAAATGCATTCCCGGTAGAACAATTTTTCTTGTCTAAGAATGTCTCTGAGGAAAAAAGTCAGATTTTGGTAATACTTGAACTTTCTTTTGGAACCTGTCACAAATTCCTTTTGATCAACCCATTTCTACCTCTACTGTTTCCATACTGTTCAGTGTTGTTATTACATGTACTCTTATTCATTTGAATATTTCTATCCTTAAGGAGGGATTCTTCTCATAAGAACCCTTATTTCTTATATTCAAAAATCAATGAAATTTTCACAGAATCAAGAAGACAATATCACTAAGTGATGGTATCAGTTAGAATAAGTTTGACCGTTTTATATTAGAGGCAAGGTCAGGTCAAGGTCAGTACCTTTTGCCTACAAATAAGTTGATGAAAAGCTGTCTCGTTTAAAGTCATCATTTCGTAAGTTCTATGGTCGATACAATGACCTTGTCAGCAAATACAATTTATCATTGAGTCAAATGCTGACTGACGTTTTTCATACTAATTGTTAGGCCATTATTTACACACTGAATTGTCGACGGATTTTTCCGTTATTTCCCGATCATGACAAGGAGCACACGGCGGGTGTGACCGGTCGGCAGGGGATGCTCACTCCTCCATGGCACCTGATCCCACCTCTGATGTTTGGAGGTCCGTGTTTGCTCTGCTCCTATTTTGTATTGATTAATGGATTTTGAGCTTGAATACTGTTCGTTATCTCCATATATTTCATTTTATTTTCTATAAAGAGCCATGAAATAGCAAAAACGTGAGTACGGTGGCGTTTCCGGTTGGCGGATCTAAGTTACTGGCAGTTTTTAATGAAACTGACAACAAGCAATCGTTTATTTATTTTATAAAACGTCATCACTTTATTATTTATTCAAAACTTGATTTAAATGATATAAAAGAAATAAGTTGTGATAACCGATTAAAAAGGGAAATGTGCAAATTATTTTTGTCATTCGCCGATCTTAATATTGACGGAAGCTTCTAGAACATCAGATAGCATCGAGCCCGAAGTTAACAAGAGGCCCAAGGGCCTTAATGGTCACCTGAGTACAATACAACAATTTAGAGGATCCATAACTGATAAATGAAGCTTTGCTGCCCAAAACCAAGAAAAACAGTATGATTAGCATCTACAAAATAATTGGTCTAGTATCTATCTGCCCCCCCCCCCTCCATTTATCACTATTCCCATGCAGACTATTAACAAGATGTCTATTATTTAACCCCATATTATTACTTCTCACAATCGCCTCTCTTGGCCTTTGAAGAACATTTAAAAAGATAAATTATTTTTGTCTCATTTTTATTCATCTATTATTTCCAAGTCATTAAAACTATGAAAGTACTTTTTTTTTTTATACAATAAATTTTCTTGCATAATTCTCTTATTCTATTAACCTTTCAAATACATTATTTACATTGATTAATTATCAAAGGTGAATGGCAAAGGGGAATACCTTTGCTCAGCAGAATACAAGTTAATAGAGCCCTGGCCAGGACCAGAACACTTGACTAAATGGTCCAGGTGTTCGAAATTCTGGTAAAAATACCTTTGCATATTAAAACTTTTACTCTGTTTGCCTTGACCATCCCCAGAAGCATAGAAGATTTTCAAAGAAATGCATTTTCACCATATTATTAAATAAATAAAGCCCCATCCTTACACCAGAACATCTGACCCATTGGCCACGAACTCACAATTCTGGAAGAAGCACCTTTCTCATCATAGCTATAAACTTGTTTCTTTACTTTATAACCAGTAGTAGAAAAAATATTTTGAAAGAAATTATGCATTTTTACTATATAATCAATAGAGCTCTCCCCCCACCCCACCCCCCTTCACCAGAACCCCTGACCCAGGAGCCACGAATTTCACAATTTTGGAAGAGGCATTCTTCCTTATCATTACCATGCACTTCCTTTGTTTGAAAAATACCCAGGAGCAGAGAAGATGATTTTGAAAGAACTCATGCCTTCTCCCTATATAATCAATAGAGCCCCGCCCTAACACCAGAACCCCTGACCCAGGGGCCATGAAATTCATAATTTCTGAGGAGGCAGCCATGCTCATCATAACTATGCACTTAGTTTATTTAATATCCAGGAGCAGAGAAGAAGATTTTCAAAGAATTAATGCATTTTCACTATATAATCAATAACCCCCCCCCCCCCAACACCAGAACCCCTTACCCTGGGGCCATGAAATTCACAATTTGGAAGAGGCACTCTTGCTCATCATAACTATGCACTTAGTTTATTTAATATCCAGGAGCAGAGAAGAAGATTTTCAAAGAATTAATGCAATTTTACTATGTAATCAATAGAGCCCAGTCCTAACACCAGAATCCCTGACCCAAGGGCCATGAAATTCACAATTTCTGAAAAGGCAGCCATGCTCACCATAACTATTTTCTTAGTTAGTTTATTTAATACCCAGGAGCAGAGAAGAAGATTTTCAAAGAATTAATGCATTTTCACTATATAATCAATAACCCCCCCCCCCCCAACACCAGAACCCCTTACCCTGGGGCCATGAAATTCACAATTTGGAAGAGGCACTCTTGCTCATCATAACTATGTACTTAGTTACTTTATTTAATACCCAGGAGCAGAGAAAGAGTTTTCAAAGAATTAATGCATTTTCACTATATAATCAATAGAGCCCCGCCCTAACACCAGAACCCCTGATCCTGGGGCCATGAAATTCACAATTTTGGAAGAGGCACTTTTGCTCATCATAACTATGTACTTACTTAGTTTATTTAATACCCAGGAGAAGAGAAGAAGATTTTCAAAGAATTAATGCATTTTCACTATGTAATCAATAAAGCCCCACCCTAACACCAGAACCCCTGACCATGGGGCCATGAATTTCACAATTTTGGAAGAGGCACTTTTGCTCATCATAGCTATGTACTTAGTTAGTTTATTTAATACCCAGGAGCAGAGAAGAAGATTTTCAAAGAAATAATGCACTTTCACTATATGATCTATATAGCCCCACCCTAGCACCAGAACCCCTGACCATGAATTTCACAATTTTGGTAGAGGGCTCAATGCTTATTACAATCATGTCAACAGTTTGACTGCTTGATGTCCAGGAGTAAAGAAGAAGATTTTTAAAGATTGCATTATTTTTGGTGATTTTAGCCCCACCCCTCAGGCCCCAGGAGGGCAGGGACCATGAAATTCACAATTTTTGTTCCCCTTCACCCATAGATGCTATATGCCAAATTTGGTTGAAATTGGTTGAGCGGTTTCAGAGAAGAAGCTAAAAATGTTCAAATGTTAACGCACGACGCACACCGCACGACGCACGCCGACGGACGAGAACGGATAGCAATAGGTCACCTGAGTGACTCAGGTGACCTAAAAAGAAAAACGAGGCGATTATAGCTGCATGAAAAAAAGCTTTTGTGTGAATGGTCAGTGAAGTGATGGTAAATTATTGATAACACTATAAGTTGTGAATATATTTATATATCGAAAGACTATTACATATATGTAGTAATTTTTTCTAGTAAATTTATTGGTAAAATGTGTAATATATTCCTCACTGTGAGAGCATCGTGGCAACGAACCCGAAGTACAATTTCTACTTCGTAATAAAATTGCTTACATGAAAAGAGAAATTTAATGAATAAGATATTGTTCAAATATAATTAAAGCTGTAAAATTTTGTCCTTTAATCAATACATTTCAGTTTTTTTCTGAATACAGTCTTTTATATCAAATACTTGGCCTATTCATAGGGCTTTAAGCAGCTAATTTTTACACAGGTACTTGGGTCTTGGTATATAAATATGTATGTACCGGGTACCTTATTGATATGTAAAAAAGGTAAAGTACATTTTTTACATATCAATAAGGTACATACATATTTATAAAGAAAGACCCAAGTACCTGTGAATTTTTACCCCCCCCCCCCCCCAATCAATTTATCAGTAAAATGTGCATACATGTGTATTCGCTCCTTTTATCCTTGGCGGAAATGAAGTAAGTTAGAGCATCTGAAGTACAATATCCATAACATTATATAACAGGTTTCACAATAAACGTCAATTAAATGAAATTGTTATTTTTCAGGTTTTTACAAAAAAGGGGTGGGGTGGGGGGTGGAGACGTACATGTACTTCCTGTGTGATTTTGAACAAAGTATTTCTTCCTTCTATAAGCCTGTAGGCTGTCAGTAGAAACTACAATATATATTCTGTCGGTAGTGTTATAAATTCAATTCCCCGCGCTTGCGCGGGATTTCATCTAGTTAAGAATAAAAAAATTCTGTTGCCAATCATGCGATGCCTACTTCTATTTCAATAAATTAAATGTTTTTCTTTCTGCATAAAGAGATATTACCATATAGGGTCTATAAGATGATATTACAAAATTAACATAAATAATTTAACTAAAATGGATATTGGCTAATCCGAATTTTCTCTATTTTTCTTAAAATTTTAAGATATTAAAGTTATTTTTATATGCTTCCTATATTTAAATTTTTCTTATTTTCACATATGGTAAAGTTGTGACATAATGTTACAAAATGATATTAAAAACAAAAAGTTTTGATCGTTTACTAAGAGAGAAAAAACACTTTTTCCGGTTTAGTGGCTCAAATCTGAACTTAAATTGGAAGCTTTTAAAAGCTAACATAATTGTAGTTTGTCTGGAAAATCATATTCATTTGATATATTTTAAAACTTTAGCCCCTTATTATTAATTTAACTTACATTTAAAAATTTCTCCAAGTCTTTGATTGTGTAAAAATTATAAAGTATAAAAAATATGATCTCTTAAATCTCTTACATCTAAATATATAAAACATATAAGCAAATATAATTTGAATATTTCATCTAGTCAGAAACCAGACATGAATCCCTCCTTAATATCTAAACCTCTGATGAAGTTGGAAAATCAATTTTTTGTTGACTAAAATTACTTGTATAAAAAAAAAATCTTAAGAAATTTTTACGGATAACCAAATTCTTTTTCTGCTAAAATGTAAACTCGTGTTCTTTCACATCTTCATAAATTCTGCTAAAATATCTAACACCAATCATTTCAAAATTATAAATATTGAGGAAGTATTCAGGTAACCCAACTTGACAAATTAATTTACTGCATATGAAATGTAAAGATAAAGAACAGTGATCATTCTCAAAGGTCCATTTAAACAATACAAATTATGAGCAGAGCCAACACGGACCTCTGAAAACAGAGGTGGGGTCAGATGCCGTGGAGGAGTAAACATCCCCTGCCGACCGGTCACATCCCCCGTGTGCTCTTTGTCAAGATCGGGTAAACACAGAAAATCCGTAGACAATTCAGTGTGAAAATAATGGCCTAACAATTTGTATGAAAAATTCAGTCAATATTCGACCTAACGATTGATTGTATTTGCAAAGAATTTGTGAAATGTTGACGTTAAACAGGATTGTTGATATCCTTGCATCATCAAGTTATTTGTCAATAGCCTGTCTCATTTAAGAGATTATTCATACGTAGAACATGTTCTTGCTATCGAGTCAACTGGGAGACAAACTCCATATGTAGGTGATAATGGTATACTGCTACATTAGTAAGCTAAAGTCACCACGTGTATCA
Organism: Saccostrea echinata; assembly: GCF_033153115.1. Lineage (NCBI taxonomy): Eukaryota > Metazoa > Mollusca > Bivalvia > Ostreida > Ostreidae > Saccostrea > Saccostrea echinata. The sequence goes on from NW_026889750.1 coordinate 47,516,709, forward strand.
TAAATTTTAGTCGTCAGTTTGCCATCACTGCCATTCTCTAGTAAAACATCCAAATATGAAACAGATGTGACAGATCGTGTGGTATTTCGAGTTCAGTGGGATTTATCGAATCAACGTAGGAATGGAAATAAATGCTGTGATAAAACGTCATCGATATACTAGTATATCTACATGTCGACGGCCATAGCAAGAGACTTCTTTTCATGTAGAAGTTTTTTGAATTAATTCTGCTTCACATGAATACAAAATCAGATCTCCTTATAAGTAATCATAGGAACAGATTTTTGGAAGATCTGGTCTCCAAAAACAACATACGTAGAATTTGTCGATGGCAAACTTGGTCATAACAAAATTACTTTGTTAAAAATCACCCTGATTGTACACACAAGCACTCTGAAGTTGATATTAAAAGGATGCTGAAGTTCCTCATAGACAACATTTATGTAGTCTTCGGAGACCAGGTCTTCCAACAAACCATTGGAATTTCGATGAACACTAATTGTGCTCCTTTATTAGCTGACCTGTTTTTTTTTTCGTATGAAGCAGAATCTATTCAAAAACTTCTACATGAGAAGAAGAAAACACTTGCTGTGACCTTCAACACGACATTTAGATACATCGACGATGTTATTTTCATTCATATGTCGATTCGATATACCCTAGTGAGCTTGAAATAAAAGACCCCACAGAGTCTGCCACATCTATTTCATATTTGGATTTTACTGACTATAGACGATAAGGACTATCTAAATTGTATGGCAAACGAGCATCGTCAACTTACCTTATTTATGTAGTGATATCTCGCTATCACATGCATATGGTGTTTATTCGATACTCAAGAGTATTCTCCGAGTACGATTAATTTTTAAACCAAGGCAGGCTACTGACAAATAAGTTGATGTTACAGGAATTTCAACAACCTCGTTTAAAGTCGGCATCTTGTAAATTCTATGGTCGTTATAATGATCTTGTTAGCAAATATTACCTTTCATTTGGCCGTATTTTGGCTGACTTGTTTCATACGAATTGTCCGGCCTTTGTTTTTATACTGAATTTGACTTCGGAATGTTCTGTCTACCTGATCAATATAAAGGGCTCACGGCGAATGTGACCGGTCAACAGGGGATGCTTTCTCCTCCTAGGCACCTGATCCCAGATCTGGAATTTCCAGGGGTCCGTGTTTTATGCCCTTTTCATAGAATTATATTGTTTATAGATTTTTTGAGATCGATCACTGTTCGTTATCTTCACCTTTTTCATTTAAACATCTCTTTAATATCTTGTGTTTAGAATCAGAATGTTTTTTTAACAAAATAAGTCTGCAGATGACCGGTGACAAGGTATGCAAATTTACGAGTCCCATTATAAATGAAGAAGCAGTTATCTATGGTGTCAAAGAGTCTGTCTTTCATTAATCGTGGAGAATGAAACTGAAACTGATTTATTTAATTAAACACCTATTTTTACATAAACGTATTCAATGGCGTTGTACAGTAAAACTGCAAAAAAAAATATTTACATATAATATATACAAATATACACGAAGAGTAATAATTAAAATAAAGCATCAAAGTCCCTAAAGCATTAATTTTTAAAGTTGTTTTTGAAATCATCAATAGATTTTGATTGTTTAATATACAAAGGTAGTTCATTCCACAATTTTGGTCCGATGGTACTAAAACTCCTGTCGCTGAAAGTTGTTCTTTTATTAAATGGGACTATGTAAGTTTTCGGAATTTCGGGAAGAGCGCAATTTTTGATTGGAAGTTTGTTTTGACAGAAGTTCAATTAAATATTCTGGTGCTTGGCCCACTGAACAATTATATTTGAATGTCAGAATTTTGAATGATATTTTAGTTTTGATTGGTAGCCAATGGAGATCAAATAGAGATTCTTTTGAACTGTAAAATTTCCTCCGATTTAAAACCAATTTGGCTCACATGTTTTGAATTCGTTGCATTTATTAATTTCGTATTGTGCTGTACCGAATAAATAACATTGCAATAGTCTAAATGTGAACTTACTAATGATAGAACCAAAATTTCCGTAGCATTTGCGAATGCTTTTGATCCTTAGATAATTTAACATTGCTGAGCGACATTTCCTATTAACATGTTCTTTGAAATTAAGATTTTGATGTATTCATTTTAAGTTTATTAGCGTTCATCTAGTTGTTAATAATCTTTGCGCAATCCTCAAGCTCGCGAATAGCCTCAATTTCGCTGTGTTTCAACGTTGGATTAAAGCGTGTATTTGCGGTATGGTAATCTGCAAAGCCGAAAACTGATATGGAAGGAGGAATGACATCAAATATCTAGTTTTGGAAAGCTATTTCACTTGCTACCGACTTCCACTCGGGTGAACATAACATTAGGGAATATATAATTTGGGATGGGGAGGTTGGGGGGATGGGAGTGGGTGCAGAGGACCTCCCCCCAAACATTTTTTTTTTCTGAACGTACATTTTTACTTTTAATTTAGACTAAAAATATTCATTGAAAGACTGGTCCCCCACTAATGGACCTTATTTCCCCACCCCAACCCCATCCAAACCATAAAACAAAATTTGAAGTTAAAAGAATTCTCTTTTCGTGCACGTGGGGGCTTATAAAAAATTTTTTTCCTGGTAATGCCCTCCCCCCTCCTTTTCAAAATCTTTTCTATGAACCTGACATAATTTCTTTTTTTCATAGCAACTTAAGTAATTTTAAAAATTCCAAATTAATACAACTGGTAATGTTTATTTAACCCAGTGGCGGATTTAAGGGGGGCGCCCCCCTTAAATTGTCAAAGTTTGCGTAAATCATAGTTTCGTCGAGAAAATGTAAAATGTCTACTCGGTAGACCTCATTTTTACCTTACAAAATCTCTAGAATCCAGGAGCTTCCTGGACCCAGACCCCCTGCCTACTTTTGGCGTCCCCTCTAACTTCAAATCCTGGATCTGCGCCTGTAACCCCGCTTCTCTCATTGTATTTAGCTAGGACTTCAAGTAAGATCGCATGAACTGCTTGATGAATAATGAGTTCGTATCATTTAATCATTGTATCATATAATAAAACAATTATAGCTGTTTTTTCATTCAATACGATGATTTAGCTTCCTTCGAAGTACAATATTCACCTCGCCCGAAATACATGTAATTGTATAATATTTTGCGTCTCTTCATAAAGGTACTGGAATATATGTACTGCCATTTTCTCACAGAAATACAGTATAAATCTCATTATTAAAAAAAAAAGGGGGGGGGGAATGACAATTATTCATAAAATTAATATAATTTGGTATATCGTCCAACCTGGTAGACTTAATCACACCTTTTGCCTTATCTACTATATTGTACGTACCTCATGTCCCATTTACAATATGTTTACATGGTTACTAAACAGAACTGGACTTAACCAGTTTGAGACAAAGCCTTTAAATTGTGTAAACTGTTAAGAAAACATAAGCCAAATGTACTAAATTCGTATACCTCGATCACACTTACCCAGCGTTTATTTGTCGGTCCATTTTTACTTATTTTTTCAGTAAAGAATTGCACAGAAAGAAGAGTTTTGAATGAACTACTTGCATGTACAAGTTGTATGCATTAGTAAATTATGCTTATTTGAAATAATTTGCAATTCTATTGTCCGTTAATTTTTATAATACTGTAGTACTGAATAAGTTCTGAAAGTCCGGGATTTATTGTGTTTTTTTTTTATATATAGTATCATTGGCGGAGGGGGGGGGGGGGATTACATGCACTTTTGAAAATATTTTCTTTTTATTCATGACTGTCTAGCAGACAAATCAGTTCTTTGATTATAATGAACCACATAATTCTCTAGCAAAATTTTATACATGTACTTATGGTCACCTGGCCCACTTTACAGAGTGGGTGGGTGAGATGATAATATATTGTCATATAGAATCTTTCTTACCTCTATCAGGCAAGTTTTCAAGAAGAAATACATGTATGTAGCTAGCCCTCTGCGGATATTTAAAAAAAAATCCATACCCCCCCCCCTCCCCAGTCCAGGTCACAGGGTGGGAATTTGGTAATACATGTATATTAAGAATTATAATGAGCAGTTATCCACTTTGCTTATGAACCTCTAGGCCACAAGCTGCCCTTACATGTATATGAAAATTTGTTTTTTCATTGATCTTTCGTCGAAAATTAAATGCCTTTGCAATAAAATAAGAAAAATATAAGGTACATAGTACAAAAACATGCACAAGCAAAACAACAGCGAGAGTTCACTCACTGGTCAGTCAAGAGGTGTCCAAAAACTGGATCAAACCAGTGGCGAGGAAGAAACACTCAAAATCACTCATAATGTAAAAAATACCTAAAAACAACCCTTCTTGATTGGGATTAGAATTGCGTAAATAAGTCGTTTGAGATTACTCCGGCTTAGTATATATAGAAGTCATTCCGCATTGTTCGGACAGCACAGCAAAAATTGGAATTTGGGGATCAAGATGAAACTTTGGTTGTCTGTCTTGTTGGTCCTGGCCGTGGTCAGTGGTCTGGGAGCTGGACGTGGAGGGAAGAGACGAGAATGGCGAAGACCGAAGTTCGCCGAACTACAGACGACAAGACACGGGTAAGTCAACTAGCTTTTTATTAGAAAACCTGAATTTGAGGTCTCTTTTGGTAAAACTTGAGCAGAGAATTAAAAAATGACACAACCTGTCGAGTACCATTTCCAGATAATTGAAATCGTAAGATTTCATGTGGCACAAATGCGTGGTCGGAAGCGAGCTTTATCCACATGTCGATGACCATTTGGGTGTTTTCGATTATAAAAATGCCTGTATTTCTGAAATCTTTGTTGATCAATCTTAACAAATGCATGAAATTTGTCGCGTAGGCAACAATTTGACTTTTTGGGGGGGGGGGGGGGGAGGGGGGGCACAATCAAATAATTTCAGTTTTTTGGGGGGTTGGGGTGGGGGTGGGGACTCAACCAAGCGAACATTTCTTGACAACTATTATTATCAAGGGGCACAGTCAAAAAACCTTTGTTTTCTCTGTTTTTATAGTAAATTTGTATATTAGCAACATGAAAATACCCCCAGCCCCCAATGTTTCCTTCGGCCCTGTGTCGAAATTAAGGAGATCGAATTTCTTGAAATATCAATTTTAACAGCTACACTAAAATTGAAGAAAAGAATGTGCATCACTTTTGAGTAACTCGGAATTTCTGTACAATTTTCCCACTGAGAAAAATGAGATGAAAATCAATCTAATACCTTTATCTTTTAAATATTGCAAAACAACAATCGTATATATTTTTTATCTTTATCTGCTTTTTTTTTACTTCTACACCAAATTTTCACTAGTTGTAAAATAATCGCTTTATTTATTTTATTAGGTAAATTTTTATTAAAACTATTGAAAATTTTGCGCTAAAGCACTGTGCAAGAAGTTAGAAAACACATTATTATTACACTATTCGTTTGTGTTTGATTTGCCGTTTCAGGTTGTTTTTTTTTAAAGTTTATACAACTGTTCCTCCTTTTGCCAGAGATTCGATAATGGCGACTGATAATGAAACCAAAGAAGATGACGATGATTCCGTACGTAAGAGCAATTGGATGTCCAGGAAAGAGAGGAAGTGGAACGGAAAGCGCCAGAGGACAATGAAGGGGATGAAGAAACGTCGTGGTATGATGACAGCAGATGATTTAGACAATTATAGGAATAATGAGGTACAAAACAGCTACGAGGATAATTATTCAGTGACCCACAGGCGACGATGGAACGCCGATAAAAGAAACAAAGCACGGAAAAGTCAGAAATGGAGGAAAATGAAGAAATTGAAGAGGCTGCATAAGAGACCTTCTTGTTTCTGTCTGCAGGCCGAACAACTAGAGAAACTCTGGGAGCTGATCAAAAAGGAGGGCCTAGAATCGACCTTCACGCAGATCATGCCACCAGCTGAGGAAAATATCCCCGATACATCTGATGTGTCTGACGATAAGGACGACGATTTAATTGAGGATATTGAAAAGTTCGATAATACCGACGAAGATCAGACAAAATGACAGAATTGCTTATGAAGAGCTTTCTGTAATGACAATAAGATTGCTTGTTATTTTTAGAATAAACTCTTTCTTTTTCCTTTTTAATCTGTAAATAGAAAGTTTGTTTTTGTTATTAAAAAAATTGACAAAATACGTTTTGATTTTGAGGTTACATGTTTTACAAGAAGTAGGAAACTCAAACTGGCAATTATAATTTAGAAATTTTATATGATTGAGAAGTAAAAAGAACAAGTTGACAAATTTTGTAATATTTCCACCATTGTAAAAGTTTGACACACCAAATAATAGAGAGGTTTAGTTACAAGTTTTGATCGAACTTGTAGTACGTGCAGCAATATATCCTATCATACCAGACCTCGTTTGTACAAAAGGTCGTGTTTTCATATGGATAAGCAGCATTATGTAATATTATAGTCCTGTAGCAATTTTTTATACTTAATTTCATCGTTGGTTTGAACGTACTTTATTGCCTTCAAGTTTTACAAATTAAAAGGGATCGGACAAAAGTTCTAAAAACTTAAATACGCCCTTTCCCTACATGTGAATATTATCACTTATTTACATATATGGATCAAAGTTTAAAATAAAGAAGCACAAAAGATTAATAACTGCAAATTCCAGAAGTTTAATAACTGCAAATTCCCTAGATCCGCACATGGCCGGGTTCGATTCTCGTTCAAGCCTTAGACGTAAACATAGGTAGTTACTGTTCCTTCGCAAAACGCCCGGCATAAGAAGTGAAAGTCACGGGTCTTTAAGACCCCAAAAATCGAGGTATCGTGTCACGGTAGGTGTTGACACGATAAATAACCCTCACTGCTCAATGACCCTGAGTGCCGAGTACAGGTCGAAATAATTTGAAGCCTTTCACCGACATACGGTCTCTATATGAGAGAAAAATTCTCGAATGGGACGTTAAAACAGCATTCATTAAATCAATCAATCTTTTACTATCCGTTTTTGTTTGAACATATTTTCAATGTCTGATAGATATAAACGTTACAAAGATATTTTCATCAAGGAAAAACAACTTCAAATATGAAAAATTAACGATTTAGTGAATTGTAAGAATTTTTTGTTTCATTAATCTATTCAATTTGTTTTCTATTTCAAGTACAGCAATGTTTTAATTTATACACGTACGAGGGTTGGTCCAAAAGGTATGTCACTATTGCTATAAAATCTGTCATAACTGGAAAGTCATAAACAAAAATAATAATACTTCTATCTTGTTTTACTATTGCCTAAAAATTTCATTCAGATATAAATATATAATTCGTTTTAAAATATAAAGATAAAAAAGAAGTATTGCAACTTAATGATAAAACATTTCCTGGCGTCCTTATGACATCATGTTTTAGCGCTAATATTCACTTCATACACAAATCAAATGCGCCTCAATTTTCAGGCTTTACAAAATCTTAACTGCCATCTTAGTGAAAGAGCCTCGCTTTGAGGTTTTTGAACTGTCTGAAGTTTATTTCCATATTTATTCCGGTATGAGTAAGATCCCTTGTATCGTCAGATTCAAGAGTAAGTGACATTAAAGGTTTACTGATCATCTATTCACATTCTTTCTCTGTTGAAATGTGGAAAAAGATTAATACAACTCCTGATTAAACGCCAAGTCATGACACTAGCTTTTATTATAAACAAGGGAAATAACAAAACTATATCGTCTTTGTGGCCAAGTGGTTCTTGAGAAGAAGATGTTTAAATGACCCCAGCCGATTTTCACTATTTCTTAATTATCCCCCCTGTGAAGAGAGCTTCATTTAAAGAAACTTGAATTCCCTTCACCCCAAGATACTTTTTGCCCAGTTTAGTTGAAATAGACCCAGTGGTTCCGAAGAAGAAGATGACATTGTAAAGAAGAGGCCCAAGGGCCTTAACCGTCACCTGAGTATAATACAAAAATTTAGAGGATCCATAAAAGTATATAATAAAATGATCGATGAAGCTTCGCTGCTCAAAATCAAGAGAAATAGGATGATCAATATCAACCAAATAATTAGTCTAGTATTCAGTAACAACTCGTAAAGTAAGTTCTACTTGTCCTCGTTTATCACTGTAACCATGCACTATTAACAAAACAACAATGCTTCACTGCTATTTTTAACCCCACATTGTTACCTCTGGCGTTGGCCTCTCGTGGTCTTTGAAGAACAATAAGATAAGTAATTTATGTTTTATTTATCTATTATTTACAAGTCTACCTGATCATTAAAACTATGAAAGTACTTTTTGTATAAGACATTAAAAGTTCTTAAATAATTCTCTTATTCTATTAACCTTTCAAATACAGTCTTTACAGTGATTAATTTTCAAAGGTGAATTAAGGATGGATTCTTCTCATATTTCTTATAATGGCATAATCTTGATTTTCTGAATACTCAATATTCAGACTGTTTACACTATTTTAACATCCAACAAGAGGCCCAGGGGCCACATTGCTCACCTGAGCACTATGGCTAGGAAAAAGCAGAAATCACTTCAATCTTGAAAGGTTGAAAAGTTTAAATATAAAAGTGGTTGGGGAGGGGGGGGGGTCATGAATTGAACAAATTTGAATCTACATTATCTGAGGATGCTTCCATTTAAATATGACCAATCATGGCTTTGCTGTTCTTGAGTAGAAGATTTTTAAAGATTTAACCTATGTATTCCTATGTAAAACTTTGATCACAAATTGTGGCCCCACCCGACCCCCAGGGGTCATGTTTGAACAAACTTGAATGTACACTATCTAAGAATGCTTCCATATAAATATGACCAATCATGGCTTTGCTATTCTTAACAAATAGTTTTTTTTAAAGATTTTTACTATGTGTTCCAATGTAAAACTTTGATTGCCCATTGTGGCCCCACCCGACCCCCGGGGGTCATGATTCGAACAAATTTGTATGTACACTATCTGAGGATGCTACCATATAAATATGACCAATCATGACTTTGCTATTCTTAACAAATTGTTTTTTTTTTTTTTAGAATTTTTACTATGTGTTCCTATATAAAACTTTGATCGCCCATTGTGGCCCCACCCGACCCCCGGGGGTCATGATTTGAAAAAATTTGAATGTACACTATCTGAGGATGCTACCATATAAATATGACCAATCATGGCTTTGCTGTTCTTGAGAAGAAGATTTTTACTATGTGTTCCTATGTAAAACTTTGATCGCCCATTGTGGCCCCACCCGACCCCCGGGGGTCATGATTCGAACAAATTTGTATGTACACTACCATATAAATATGACCAATCATGGCTTTGCTGTTCTTGAGAAGAAGATTTTTACTATGTGTTCCAATGTAAAACTTTGATTGCCCATTGTGGCCCCACCCGACCCCCGGGGGTCATGATTCGAACAAATTTGTATGTACACTATCTGAGGATGCTACCATATACATATGACCAATCATGGCTTTGCTGTTCTTGAGAAGAAGATTTTTACTATGTGTTCCTATGTAAAACTTTGATCGCCCATTGTGGCCCCACCCGACCCCCGGGGGTCATGATTTGAAAAAATTTGAATGTACACTATCTGAGGATGCTACCATATAAATATGACCAATCATGGCTTTGCTGTTCTTGAGAAGAAGATTTTTACTATGTGTTCCTATGTAAAACTTTGATCGCCCATTGTGGCCCCACCCGACCCCCGGGGGTCATGATTCGAACAAATTTGTATGTACACTACCATATAAATATGACCAATCATGGCTTTGCTGTTCTTGAGAAGAAGATTTTTACTATGTGTTCCAATGTAAAACTTTGATTGCCCATTGTGGCCCCACCCGACCCCCGGGGGTCATGATTCGAACAAATTTGTATGTACACTATCTGAGGATGCTACCATATAAATATGACCAATCATGACTTTGCTATTCTTAACAAATTGTTTTTTTTTTTTTAGAATTTTTACTATGTGTTCCTATATAAAACTTTGATCGCCCATTGTGGCCCCACCCGACCCCCGGGGGTCATGATTTGAATAAATTTGAATGTACACTATATGAGGATACTTCCATGTAAATATGACCAATCATGGCTTTGCTGTTCTTGAGAAGAAGATTTTTAAAGATTTTTCCTATATATTCCTATGTAAAACTTTGATCGCCCATTGTGGTCCCACCCGACCCCCGGGGGTCATGAGTTGAACAAACTTGAATCTACACTACCTGAGGATGCTACCATATAAATATGACCAATCATGGCTTTGCTGTTCTTGAGAAGAAGATTTTTACTAAGTGTTCCTATGTAAAACTTTGATCGCCCATTGTGTCCCCACCCGACCCCCGGGGGTCATGAGTTGAACAAACTTGAATCTACACTATCTGAGGATGCTTCCAAGTAAATATGACCAATTATGGCTTTGCTGTTCTTGAGAAGAAGATTTTTAAAGATTTTTCCTATATATTCCTATGTAAAACTTTGATCGCCCATTGTGGCCCCACCCTACCCCCGGGGGTCTTGATTTGAACAAACTTGAATCTACACTACCTGAGGATGCTTCCAAGTAAATATGACCAATCATGGCTTTGCTGTTCTTGAGAAGAAGATTTTTGAAGATTTTTCCTATATATTCCTATATAAAAATTTGATCGCCCATTGTGGCCCCACCCGACCCCCGGGTGTCATGATTTGAACAAACTTGAATCTACACTATCTGAGGATGCTACCATATAAATATGACCAATTATGGTTTTGCTGTTCTTGAGAAGAAGATTTTTAAAGATTTTTCCTGTATATTTCCTATGTAAAACTTTGATCGCCCATTGCGGCCCCACCCTACCCCTGGGGGTCATGATTTGAACAAACTTGAATCTACACTACCTGAGGATGCTTCCACATAAGTTTCATGTTTTCAAGCACAGTGGTTCTTGAGAAGAAGATTTTTTTAATGATGCCATTAATTTTTCACGAATTCTTAATTATCTCCCCTTGGAAGAAGGCGTGGCCCTTCATTTGAACAAACTTGAATTCCCTTTACCCAGGGATACTTTGTGGCAAGTTTGGTTGAAATTGGCCCAGTGGTTCTTGAGAAGAAGTCGAAAATGTGAAAAGTTTACAGACGGACAGACGGACAGACAGACGGACAGACGGACTACAGACAAAATGTGATCAGAAATGCTCACTTGAGCCTTCGGCTCAGGTGAGCTAAAAACTTTGGTGTCATCGGCCTTGATTTTCAGTCAAGGTCATTTGAAAGTCAGTCCTAAAAATAGTACTTTTACACAGAGAAGTTTTGAAATTTATGCATATGAATAAATTTTGCTGACTGAAAAAAATATCTTTCACCATAAAATTAAAGTTGTAACTTATTTTTGATGACTAATTTATATGAAATGAGCTGGTGAAAAGATAACATGAAATCCTTTATATTCAATAAATACATTTAATCCGAATTTCCCCGATATTTTTTTTCAAAATTCTCAGTTTTCATGAATTCACATGAAATTTTATCTCAATTTTTACAATTGACCATATAATGTCAAATATTTAGATTTTTGTCTGATGAATATTCAAAGGTTCAAGATTAATTTACAAGGTAAAAAAGATATAGTAATCAGGCAAATTATCGAGAAAAAAAAATTATCCCGAATTTACTCTATACTTTCTGAAGTCTTCAATTTACAGAGTGTTTTTAATGTCCATAACAAAGATTTTTAATCCCCAAAAATATATCAATTTGGTGTAATTGTGACATAAAAACATTCATTTCTACCAGTTATACATTCTATTTTTATGGTATTTTACACTAATGATTTTTAAAATATATATTCGAATTTCCTCTGTCATTTTATTCTTATGAATAAGTTTTGTTTGACAATTTTATGAATACATCAATTTTCTAGTGGCATTACTGAAAAATTATCACATACGTTCTTCACATGCACAGGACTAATTCAAAGCAACTTAACCTTCAATATAACCAGGAATGGTTAATAAACCTTCCAAAAAATAAGAAAAATCATACAAAAAATTTTCATAGACTAGAAAAGATTTCAATACATTATTTATGATATAAACATGAAATCAATATACATGTATAGTGAACATGCCATATGAATCTAGACATTCAATGCTTAATATATGAATATCAGAGGGACTAATATACATGCCTATACCTGTATAATTATTATGTAGTTATATACATATAGGTCCCTGGTATTATGTTATTATTGGATATTTCACATTTGTCGACTGAGTTTTAAAAACAACAAGCGAATTCAAAGAATTGTGGTCCCCCGCTTTCGATGTCTTAGTGGATGGGACGCCATTATTTATGGCATATTGTAACTGTCTTGTTTGTTTGTCCTGTCTTGTCTGTGCATCATACAAAAAAGACATATATTGAATTAATAACAGTTATGGCAAAGACTATAGCTTCTCAAAATTACATCAAACTTCAAGATCAAGGTCATGAGGTGAAACATCATAATAAAATCCAAAAGATCTTCTCACAAGTGATGCACATGTAAAACAAAATATCAGAAACCAGAGTATACAATTGGAAAGTCTTGAAACAGGTAATGCACATGTCAAATGTAAATACTATATCTTCTCTCAATCAAACATTATTAGCAATGCTAAACTTTTTAAAAATTAGGTCAAACTTCAAGGTCAAGGTCATGGGATTAAAAAATCATAGTACATTTGGAAATGCTTGTCACAGGTAATGCACATGTCAAATATAAATACTATATCTTCTCTCAATCAAACATTATTAGCAATGCTAAACTTTTTAAAAATTAGGTCAAACTTAAAGGTCAAGGTCATGAGATTAAAAATCATGGTACATTTGGAAATGCTTGTCACAGGTAATGCACTTGTCAAATATCAATGCCCTATCTTTGCTCCTTCAAAAGTTAGCGAACTGAGGAAATGTTTGAAAATTAGGTCAAACTGGAGAGGCAAGGTCACAGAGTCAAATATCATAGCATTTTCAGAAACATTTTGTCATTCAAAAGTAATCACCAAAGTTAAAATTTTTGAAATTTAGGTCAAACATGAAGGTCAAGGTAAAGGGGTAAAAATTATAGCATACTCAGAAACACCTTGTCACTACTAATGCATATGTCAAATATGAAAGCCCTATCTATTCTCAATCAAAAGTTATAAGCAAAGATAAAAATTTTGAAAAGTAGGTCAAACTTCAAGGTCAAGGTCGTGGGGTCAAAAATTATAGTACATTTGGAAAGGTATTTTTACATGTAATGTACATATTTAATATGAAAGCCCTATCTTTCCTCATTTAAATTTAATGACCAATTTAAAGAAATGTAATTTTTTTGAAAAGTACGTCAAACTTCAAGGTCAAGGTCACGGGGTCAAAAGTCATAGTATATTTCCGAAAGGTCTTGTCACAGGTAATGAACAGGTATAATATTAAAGTCCTATCTTTTCTCATTCAAAAGTTATTACCAATTTAAGGTAATGTTAATTTTTTGGAAAAGTAAGTCAAACTTCAAGGCCAAGGTCACGGGGTCAAAATCCACAGTGTATTTGGAAAGGTCTTGTTACAGGTAATGTACATGTAAAGTACAAAAGCCCAATCTCTTCTCACTCAAAAGTTATAGCCAAGGTTAAAGTTTTTGTGACAGACAGACGAATGAGATTTAATGTCCCCTCATTTTCGTGAAAGCGAGGGACAATAAATACCTACACACATTTATAAGTATATAGTTTGTTTAGCACCAATATCTATAACTCCTCCATGTGATCATACATTGCATAAAATTTGCTGGAGTTTTAAGATAACAAAAAAGCCATCTATGACAATCAAATGCCCTTTGACATCTTTGAATGAAAATGACATCCTTTGAACTTTGTAACAATAATATGCATGCAGCTATCAAACTTAATTTCACATTTAGATGCAAAATACTTATTCAAGGATGAAATTTCTTTTTGAGAATTTGTAACAAGAACATTTATTTATCAGTGTCAATAACTTGTATTGAAATTGAATTAAAAATTACCTCTTGAGGGTTTCTACTGCAAGTACATGTATATGTAGTTCATTTGTAAAAATCTAATTTTAACCCGGCCACTACCAGTAATTTTGTTCAGCATGCACTTGCTAAAAATTACCCTTTAACTATAAATGATCTAAAGCAGGCACATTTTTATGCTTCTCAGAACTGTATTTTGAGATTTTAACTGTATTTGAAAATGTAAAGCAAATGAATACATAGAGCTAGGTATGTATCATTTACAAGTTGTTGTAATGACAGTACATGTAAATCTTCACATTGTAATCTAATGAAAGATAATGCTTCAAAAATTCACTCTGGGAGTAATATTTCAAATTTGAATCAAAGATTTTGTAAAGTAATCACATTCTACAAAGCGTGCACTGTACTGGGTACTTGGGAATCAAATAATTAAACATTATATGATCATAAATAAAACTGCTTTTGACTGAAAGTTTCTGAAAAAAAATCAAGAATGGAATCATGCAACAAGCAGCAGTGACTTTGATAACATGCATTGACTTCCATATTTCTACAAAAAAATTCTTTGATCAGATAAATATGTAGTTCCTGCTTCTGACGTGATATATTCTGAGAAAATCTCTTTTCCACAGACAGCCATCATTCATTTGATGTGAGAATTTCTTGTTGAACATGTGTCCACCTGGTGAAAGTCCAAATTTTTTGTTGACCTATGATTTAAAAAAAAAAAAAACTAATATATTGTACATAGCAGCGCAGATGCTGCATTACATGATAGTTAGATTAAGTTGTGTCCATATTTCTTATACATGTACCTCAATAGTCCATCTGCCAGCACCCCTAGGCCTTGCTCCATCATCCTGCATTCTGACCTCCAGTCTTTTTTCTAGTCTAGGAATTAAACATGAACATCCCTTAGACTATTTTTTTTTTAAATTAATGGAAATTGATTATAAGATTAAACAACTAATCCCATCTGTATTTCATTTATTGATTTAAATGAATGGAGATATTTTAATAGATTCTACCACATGTAAAATGTCTTATATTATAGTGTATTAGATATATATAAAATAAACATTTTTTATCCTAAAAATACAGAAAAGGAAAAAAAACAATCATATAAATAGTTTTTGAACAATAATGTTTCATTTTGCTCTATTTATTAGACAATTGTGTGTTTCAATATTATTGATATTTCGACATACAATATCAAGTTATTTTTCGATAATGTTCACAGTTTGTAGATTTTACAAAACGACCCTCTCAGGGTTTTCTACGGGAAATGATCTGGACATGTTGACATTCGCTACTGAACAGCGAATATTATGGCGATTGTCGCAAATCAAAGAAAATATTACGAAAAATTTATTTATTTCAAAAGAAATAGATTCAACATTACTTAAACTGACAAATTAACTAATAGTTTTTCCTTCAGTATAATTAAATATGAATTTTGCATTTTACGACTTGCATAATTTATGGAGACCCATTGACGACGTAAAATGCTGACAAGAATCCATCCTTAATTAATTACAATAGAATACAAATTAAAAGAGCCCTTGTCAGCATCCGAACATTTGAACAAATGGTCTAGAATTTCAAAAATCTGGTAAAAATACCCTTGCTTATTAAAATTTTACTCTGCTGGCCTCCGAGATCCCAGGAGCAGAGAAGATTTCCAAAGAAATAATGCATTTTCACTATAGTTTAGACAGAGACCCACCCTAACACCAGAATCTATGACCCAAGGTCATGAAATTCACAAATTTGGAAGAGGTACCCTTACCATAACTATGCACTTAGTTGAAGATTTTCAAAGAATTAAAAACAAATTAACATATTGTAGCGAGAAAGGCCTTTTCCCAGTAGCGCTGCCACCAGCTGATTATCTCCCATCAGCAAGGAAACTCAAATATGACCTTTTATAGAAAAAAAATAAAATAAAATGACCTGACCTATTCATTCTCAATACTTTTACTCTGACCCTGACACTGACCATTGCCAACACCTGAACAGAAGTCTTTTAGACTTGTAAATGAGACACAAGTTCATAAAGTTAACAAATTTATTCATTCAAATCAATATAACAAGCAAAATATAAAACAACGCGGCTGAGGACTTCACTCATGTGCGTAAAATTGTTTCACAAAACCGACACGATGACGAGATTGACCAATATCGTTTCACAATTAAAGGGGGACAACTCGGGATAACTCAATGTGACAAAAGAAGGTCAATCACTTCTTGTATAAAATTAAAAGCTAAACTCATCTGAGGCTATCACTTTTGAGGTTCTTATCAGTAATTAGAAATAAATAAGCTATCGAATTCTCAGGGGAAAATCACCCTTAAGAATCTAAAAGTTCCTAATAAAATTTCTCTGAGGAAAATCACTCTTGAGAAATACCCTAAGTCTTCATACAACAGTAATTAAATTAATTATCAATTACAATGATCACTTGACAAAATCATCAAGTTATGTTTTCAACAAAGACTTTTCTAAAATATAATTTCTCTCACAAATAATTAAAAAGAGCCTAATATTAGAAATCAGATAAACCGGACTTTCCAATAAAGTTAAAATTAAATAACTCAGTAAAATTATACCAAATCTTGCTTGCTGTCAAATCTCAACTGATCAAAGTCTCAAACAAATCCCTAAAATTAGCCAAATAAATTACCAAAATATTTGCTACTTCTCATAAATCAATAAAACAACTTTCCGTAAATAAAATTCAATAAGTTTCCTTTCAAAAATTAAGAGGTAGCCTAAACAATAACAAAATAAAATAAAAATGACTTACGTTGCCTCAAGAATTTGAGAGAACCAAAAAGACCTCGAATTACAGAATTTACCAGGCTTTTATACTATGAAAAACAGAATTCTATACGTCGCACGAGCAAAACATAGAAAAATACAGAAAAACACAGAATCTGTATTATCACGTGACATTAACAGAAAATATAACAGAAAATCTCAATACAGAATTCTCTTAGTAAAATCTCGTCGATTCTCGTCTATAAAATATAAAACAAAACGTAATATTTACATTGTAAACATTTCTTATGTTTTCAAAAATCTCGTATGCATTCAGTCAATATCGAACGAACATGCCATTCATATTTCCCGCAGTAACAGAAAAATTGATAATCTAACATACGGAATGCCTCAGTATTCAATGCTTACTACGATCATGCCAACAGTTTGACTGCTTAATGTCCAGGATTAAAGAAAAAGATTTTTAAAGATTGCATTAATATTTTGATGGTTTTTGTCCCACCCCTCAGGCCACAGGTGGAGGGATCATGAAATTCACAATTTCTGTTCCTCTTCATCTATAGATGCTATATGCAAAAATTGGTTGAAATTGGTTCAGCGATTTCAGAAAAGAAGCTGAAAATGTTCAAATGTTAACGCACGACGAACGACAACAGACAAAAACGGATAACAATAGGTCACCTGAGCGACTCAGGTGACTTAAAAAGTTTACGACGTCAACACGACAGACACCTGACAAAATTTTGATCAGAAAAGCTCCCCACAGGTGAGCTAAAAAATTAATCGAGTATATGTAGTGTAAAACCAAAGTTAGAATATTTCCAATAGAATATGTGTACTGTGGGATAAAAAAGAAAAAGAAAACATAAGACCAATACATGATTACGTTACACGTATGTTACAACGCACTTTGAAAAATAACGCGCTTTGAATTTTTTTTCAAAATGCGTTAAATTTTGGATAAAGTAAACGCACTTTGAAAAAAAAAAATCTGTCCAAAGTACGTTAATATCGACCATATGAATGCACTTTGAAAAAAGAATGAGCACGGCTTGGTCAATATTCTTGCAAATTCTAGGTATGATAAATAATTATTTGAACCTGGCAGGATAACTTTTTGGTGATGACGTCACTTCAGGAACTGACATATAGACGTTTTAAAAAAAAATTGGGGTTGTTTTGTTCCCAAAGGTTCTCGTAAATGTTATAAAAGTGAAATTGGTCTTTTAGAAATAATGGAGGATTTATTGTTTAATAGCACAATTTCGCTTCTTTTTTATTTTATCCAGTCTGTAATAAGTTCGGTAGATGTATGGGTCGATAATTGCTTTTTTATTAGGGTAAAGGGAGCAATTATGATTTTTCCATTGAAAATATTTTCCCCACAATATGATGGTCTTTTTTATAGTTATTTGATACGTATTTAGAAGTATGAAAAAATTGTTTATTCCCGCTTAATATGATGACCTAGTCATTTGATTAGTATCAAGAGTTTTGAAAAAATCATTTAAGAATTTTTTAGAAAATTTAAAATCACCAAAATTTCAAACGTCAATAATATCAAAACGGACGACAATTCTACACTTTATGTAGCCATTCCACACTATAAATCAAAGCCAAGGATTTTTGGTATCATAGACAACTGCCTCTTCAATACAAATGGAAATCAGAAAATTTCATTTCCTGTGATTTGTCATTAACAAAATTATTTTGTTAAAAATCACTCTACACACACATCATTCTACACAGAAGTACCCTGAAGTAGATATTAAACACCATTTATGAAGTTCTTGGAGACCAGATCTTCCAACAACACTGTTGGAATGAATTTCGCTGTGCACTATTTGTGCTCCTTTATTACCAAACTTTTTTTGTATTCCTTTGAACACTGTGTAAAGGGCACAGTGGGTTTTCGGTTATATACCATTAGAGGTTTCAACTCCGAAGCGGAGGTTTGTCGCATGAGGAAAGTATGCTTGTAAAGATTCTTAGCTAGTGAATTCTTAGGAGCCAAACAACATGCGCATGGGTTGTAAAAATGTATTTACTTAAGTCGCAGGTTCAATCCCAATGAGGAACATAGAGACTGGTCCTTCAAATTAGACCGTAAAAACTCAGTGTCGCAGTAGATGCTGGCACGTAAAAGATCCCTTACTGCTCAATGGCCAAAGTGCCAAGTTCAAGTCTAAATTTGGAGCCCTTCACCGGACAAATGTTAAAATGTTGTCTTCCCAACAATTCTCAAAGGGATTTAAAGCAAAGAAACATTCAATCTTTAAGGGCCTTATTAAAGAAAAATACACTGGACGTCTCGGGAAGCTGTATCATAATTTCAAAACTATTTGGAAAAGTATGTAAACAATATTTAATTGAACCAATCCATATCTAAAATGCCATACACAATGTCACAGTCACGAAGTTTATCCCATGAATAAACAGATAAAGGCGTGAAAAAAGGACATCTGAATTAATTCATCAGGATGAAATATGCAGACATATTTACAATTCCTATGATCCCATATAGTAAACATAGGAGCATAGATGAACTATATATTTATAAGATCAAAACTCAAATTTAATAAAATGCAATGAAATTGATTGATGTGTTCACAAGGAAGGCCCAACCTCTGCTCACGAGGCGGGCCTTACCATAAACTACGTACCATAATTTTAAGACAAGATTACAAATACCACCGAAACACTCTTAATTAGTCATGGTATATTTTATTAACGAATTTTTCCAGAGTGTAGGATTCTAATAAGCTAAAGGCATAAGGTTGATACCTCGCCGTTGTTTTATAACACCGTAAACGAAGTAACCGTACGGAAGAACAATGTCGGTCGTTCTGATAAAAACGGATTTTGATGAAATAGTATTTTATTAAAGTTGATAACCAATAAAAAAAAAAAGAATTTGAATAATCTTATAAAAAAAATTTTTAGTCGGCGAGATTTGATTGAGTCGATCGCGTTAGAAGAAACAAAGATTTTTTTTTTATTTTGGCCTTGTGTATTTTATGGAATATATCTGTGTGCAATTTGTTGTAAATATGTTGTGTTCTGATTTCTTGTCATTTAATGAAGGATAGTTGTATTCTGTATTACTCACATGGCAACACATCACATGATTTTCTTCTATATCCTTATTAGTAATTTGTTGTGAATATTATTATTTTATTTGACATGTATATAATTCGTAAATACAATTTTCATCGCAAATATTTTTACTTATTCAATAGATAACGAAATATAACCATGGGACTTTAGAAAACGTTATGTAAATCTGTTTAATATCAGCCATCTTAAAAAGCTGAGAACATAAATTGCAGTGTTGTCTTTACTGAGTTTGTAATTTTCATTGAAAGATTTCATAATTTTAATCTAAATAATTGAAAAATTAATAATGTTTAAATAATGTTATTTATTCCACTTGTTGCGGCAAGGTATAACTATAACCGTAGCTCCGGTCTGATACTTCCTGTTACGGTTAACCGATTATATTTTTAAATCGGCCATGATTGTTATGCAATGAACTTGTTAGTTTTTCCTCAAAAGCTTTAAATTGAAATATCATTTTTTTTATGGCTGATATAACTTAACAACACAAAGTAAGTTTGATTTTTAAAACATCCTTATTAGTATGCTTATTATCTTTTTCAATTTTAATGCTACTTTCGATTTGAATGGAAGGCCATTTTTTATTTCTTATATGTTTGCCATGTTTTTCCCAAACATTCTGCTGTTAATGGAGGAACAATATTGATATTGTTCTTTTTTAAAACAGGTTCTCTGACCCAAAGGTATGTATATTTGGTTATCATAGAAATATACGATAATCAATTGAAATTTTAGTAATTATTTTATCTTATGAAGTCTCTGCACTGTTTTTGGGTAGTTAAATGTATAGCTGAGTACTAAAACAGAAATAAAGAGAAATATTTTATAGATGTAGCTTTGTATGAAAAGAAAAAGTTTATGCAAGTCTCCTTATATTTAAGGATAAATGTTTGTTGAAATATTGGCTCCTGGGGGTATAAGGACGGGGCCAAAGTAAGGGTCAAAGTTTAGTATACTTAAAATTTATAGAAGTACGAGGGTTGTATCAAAATTCCGTAGGCAAGCGTAGTTTTGTAGGAACCCTTGTGTCATATATTAATGAAACTTATAGATAAAACAAATAATAATTAACAATGTTATGTACAAACATTAAGTTATTACACAGAGGATCCTTATTAAAACAAAGTATTTTTATTGTCCGGTGTAAGAATGTGGTGCAGTATCCAAAACTTGCAGTTAAAGATCGGTATATAACCATAACATGTAAATTAAAAACCTTATGAAAAAGGATTTACTACTCAAAATGGGGAATAGAGATTAAAATTCCTAATATTTGTTAAAGCCACACCGTGACGCACAAACGGGAAAATTGACAAACATAGAATTTTTGCATGACCCGTGAAAATTTTGTAAAATTCCTTAAAGTGTTAGGTTTCAGAAAATTACAGTATTTGGAACCTTAAAAATCTACTTTTATGGAGAAAGAAATAATTTATGTATGTCCCAAGACGAAAATATTGCTTTACTTCTTCCTCCTTATTGTACTCAAGCGCAGAAAAGTTGAAGAAGTTACCATGGTCTCAAATACAAAAAAAATGACTGTCGGTAGACCAAGAATTTTGATAAATCATCAAAAAAGATTATTAGAACATATTTTTTTCACTTTTGCATGCTCCAACATACAAGTTTACTCTAAAAATAAAGAGGCGTGACCTTGACATGTACGATAACAACCTTTGTTTTTCCGGCACTTATATTGGGCAGTGTTGACACAAACGGCGCACTGAACTGCGATCAAATGTTCAGAACTTGAATTCACTCCTACATAAACGCATAAGTCGAAAATGTCTGGTACACTTGAAAATGTTTTCGGGTCCTTGGCAAATTTAAATGACAAAAAAAAAAAAAAACAAAACAAAACAAAACAAAAAAAAAAAAAAAAAAAAAAAAAAAAAAAAAAAAAAAAAAAAAACGTGTTTCTAAGTAAGCAAAGAAAAATTTTTTTAATCGGACGAAAATCGTTGTTAAAGTGACACTGTGCAACTCTATTTTGAGAAAACGGACGAAAAATCCTTAGAATCATAGTTGTTTTTTTTTTTAAATAATGTTATCGGATACATTTCGTATGTTTTAATCTTATATCATGTCATAACAATTAAACTATTTCAAATTTATATCTAAAATCATTATGATGAACAAAAAAAGTTAATCCTGGTAATTAGTGTATTTCCTCCAAAAATGAGATGCTTCTCCTTTTTTGACGTTGGAGATTGCTCCGTTTGTTAGGAAACGGTAGCACTACAATTCTAATTACTCAAATTGTTTTAAGTAATCATGTTTAAACGTTGTAATTTATCAACCAACGACACAATTTATCCATCCAGAAAATTTTAAATAGATACTTTGATTTGCGTAAAAGATAGGAGCTCAGTATACAAAATTTTGGAACAACTCTCTTATATTGAAAAAAAATCTTAAAATGTAAATATTAAAAATCCAAAGCTAGACTTAATCATTTTGTATATACGCAAGCATTTTCAGTGGACTTGATTCATCTTCGTTCCAGGGGCTAGGATGTGGTCACAATACGGGATCAATTCTTTAAAATATGATAATGCCTTGAAATCTCGAAAATGATCCGTGGCTTATTCTGAGTTTTGATTAGAAAAAAGGTTATGTTTAAGAGCTCCTTAAATTTAAAAAAGTTGATTTATTTTTCAGGAGAAAGGTACATCGGAATAAAATCGAATTCATACTACATTCGGCTTATATTTTTAGAACGAGAAATTCTGCTTATATAAACAAATATTTACAGATAAAGGAATTATTGATGAGCTTCAGAGTATGCACAGACTGCGTGCACAAAAACAGTAAACCACAATGCTAAATTTTTATATTTATAGCGGTACCTTTCTCTTTCCCCTCAAATCAGTAGCGTCAATACCTTTGACTGTTCGACCCTTTCTACAACTATTAATCATGATTGTTTAAAGGCCAGGCTATTTGACATTATGAACAACTCCTTCCCCAATAAAAAAAAAGAACTAGAGAATTTTCATATCTTGTGATTGGTCAACTTATAAAAAACTTTAACAAAGATTCTGAATCTGATGTGGATTCTCAAAAACTCCAAAAAACCTTTAGAAATATTAAAATTACTAAACTTTTCAAAAATGAGTAATATAAAAACGTACGACTTTTCATCAATTTAAAAAAAAACATTCCTCACGACAAATTAAAAAATCTATGCTTTTTGATATTATAGACAACTGCTTCTTCAATGAAAATGAAACTCTGACATTTTTATGTCTTGTGACTTGTCATCAACAAAAATTACTTTGTTAAAAATCACTCTGATTCTGCATACAAGTACTCTGAAGTAGATATTAAAAGGATGCTGGAGTTCCTCATAACAATTTAATGTAGTCCTTGGAGACCAGATCTTCCAACAAACTGTTTAAAATTCGTTTGGCACTAATTGTACTCCTTAATTAGCTGACTTGTTTTTATATTCCTATGAAGCAGAAATTATATAAAAAACTGCTACAAGAGAAGAAAACGACGAAGAAGAAAACACTTGTTGTGACCCTCAACTCGACATTTAGATATATCGACGACCTTTTATCAATTAACAATAGTTTCTTTCATTCATAAGTCGATTCGATATATCCCAGGAATTCTGAAATAAAAGTCACTACTGTGTTTGCCACATCTACTACATATTTGTATCTTTTACTGACTATAGATGATAATGGCCAACTAGTAACTAAATTGTATGACAAACAAGATGACATCAACTTCCCATATTTAAATAGTAATATTCCAACGTAACCTGCATATGGTGTTTATGTCTCCCAACTTATTCGATACGCAAGGGTATGCTCTAAGTACAAATAAGTTTTAAACCGAGGCAAGCTACTGACAAATAAATTGATGTTACAAGGATTGTAAGGATTTCAACAACCTTAACTTTAAAGTCAGCTTTTCGCAAATTTCACAGTCGTTATAATGACCTTGTTTGTAAATACAGCCTTTTATTGGGTCTATTTTGTCTGACATGTTTGATGCCATTTGTTAGGTCATTGATTTTATACTAAATTTGACTACGGAGTATTCCGTATACCTAATCAATACATAGGGCTCACGCGGATGTAACCGGTCAACAGGGGTGCTTACTTCTCCTAGGTACCTGATCCCTACTCTAGCGTTTCCAGTGGTCCGTGTTTTATGCCCTGTTTAAGTTTCGTTTTGTTTACCGGAATTATGAGATCACTTTTCATTATCTTCACATGGTACATTCATGTAAGGATTTCAGTTCCTTATAATCTCATTCAAATATTAAAAATACTTAACAGAAGGTTATAAAATCATCCTTAATATAAGTATGACTACAAGCTGATTGAAGTGCTTTGTTAAGCACTTACTTTAGTACAATTATATATTTAGTCAGTTCGATGTATCAAGGCTTATTGCATTATATTCTTAATTCCCACTTAGGTATAAATCATGAAATGTCACTGTGT
Organism: Saccostrea echinata; assembly: GCF_033153115.1. Classification (NCBI taxonomy): domain Eukaryota; kingdom Metazoa; phylum Mollusca; class Bivalvia; order Ostreida; family Ostreidae; genus Saccostrea; species Saccostrea echinata. The sequence continues at coordinate 47,541,068 of NW_026889750.1, forward strand.
AATATTTTGTTGGCTATATATATTGTGTTCTGATTTATTGTCATTTATTGAAGGATAGTTGTATTCTGTATTAGTCACAAGACAACACATCACATGATTTTCTTCTTTATCCTTAGTAGTATTTTGTTGTGACTATTGTTGTTTGATTTGACATTTGTATCTAACACGTAAATACAATTTGCATCTCACTAGCAAATATTTTTAATTATTCAATAAATAAGATATATAACCATGGGACTTTAAGTACTTTGTATAAATCTGTTTAATATCACTCATTTTAGAAAGCTGAGAACATAAATTGCGCTGTTCATCTGACTGACTTTGTGATTTTCATTGGACGATTTCATAATTTTTCATCTTTTTTCAAGTACCTGGCAAAATGATTTTATTTAATTTATTTATTATTTTTTATTCAAATATTTTTGATTTCTAACGTTTCGGCTTGAGCATCACTGAAGAGACATAATTTGTTGAAATGCGCATCTAGTGCATCAAAATTGGTACCGTATATGATTTGCATTCAAAATACATAATGCTGAAATAATGTAACTAGTATTTATTCCACTTGTTGCAGCAAGGTAACTATAACCGTAGCTAACCGCCTTCCCATACTTCCTGTTATGGTTAACCGATTATATTTTTTAAATCGGCCATGATTGTTATGCAATGAACTTGTCAGTTTTCCTCAAAAGGTTTAAATTGAAATATCATTTTATCATTTTTAGTGGCTGATATAACTTATCAACACAAAGTAAGTTTGATTTTTCATTTTAAAACATCCTTATTAGTATATTCATCATTTTTGTCAATTTCAAAGCTACTTTCGATTTGAATTAGCCCATTTTTTTTTTTATTTCTGACATGTTTGCCATTTTTTTCTCCGAAATTTCTGCTGCATTGGAGGAACAATATTGTTACTGTTCTTTTTCAAAACAGGTGCTTTGACCAAGAGATGTGTATGTTTGGTTATCATAGAAATACATGTATACGATAATCAGATGAAATTTCAGTAATTATTTTATCTTATGAAGTTTCTGCACTGTTTTGGGTACTTTAATGTATAGCTGAGTCCTAAAACAGAAATAAGAACAATATTTTAAAGAGGTAGCTGTGTATGAAAAGAAAAAGTTTATGCGAGTCTCCTTACATGTATATTTAAGGAATATCTGTCTAATTTTTTGGTTTCATGATGTGATCAATCGATTGGCTTGCGTGATAATTTGCATAAAACGCCGAAGGCATTTATGAATAAAATTATCACGCAAGCCAATCGATTGTTCATCGTCATGAAACCAAAAAATCTGACAGTTATTCATTATATTTACGTGCTCTTGATTCTGCAAATTCACGTGATACAAGCCCCGCTTATGTCCCGCCCCGCACGTGATTTTTTTTCACCACGCCTATCGATAAACCAGTAGATTGATGTAAAAATAAAGTATTTTTACTATTTGAAATTTTATCTCGGACAAAGACATTGGAAATGTAAATATTTAGGGATAAATGTGTGTTTGTTCAAATATTGGCTCTCGGGGTATAAGGGCGGGGCCAAAATAAGGTCAAAGTTTAGCATACATATAGCTTATAGAAGTGGAAGGGTTGTCTCAAAATTCCATAAAAAAGCGTAGTTTTGTCGAAACCTCTGTGCCATAAATTAATGAAACTCATAGATAAAACAAACAATAATTAAAAAATTTACTTTCAAACATTAAGTAATTACACAGATAAGCCTTATTTAAATAAAGAATTTTTTATTGTCCGGTGTAAGAATGTGGTACAGTATCCAAAAATTGCAGTTAAAGATCGGTATATAATCATTACATCTGTTTCATATTTGGATATTTTACTAGAAAAAGACGTTAATGGTAATCTAACAACAAAGCTTTATGATATACGTGATGACTTTCACTTTTCAATTGTCAACTTCCTTAAGTTTACTTATGCAGCAATATACCCTCATCATCTGCATATAAATGGGGTTTAAATCTCTCAGTTGATTCGATATATATGAGCTTGCTTTACATATTAATTTCTAAAACGAGGAAAGTAAATAACAAACAAGTTGATGAAACAAGAATATCAACAATCTCATTTAAAGTCAACATTTCGTAAGTTCTATGGTCGATACAATGACCTTGTCAGCAAATACAATCTATCACTAAGTCAAATGCAGAATGACGTTTTTCATACTAATTGTTAGGCCATCATTTACACACTGCATTGTCGACGGATATATCCGTTATTTCCCGATCATGACAAGGAGCACACGGCAGGTGTGACTGGTCGGCAGGGGATGTTCACTCCTCCATGGCACCTGATCCCACCTCTGATGTTTTAGAGGTCCTTCTCTTCTGATTTGTATTGTTTGAATGGACTTTTGAGCTTGAATACTGTTCGTTATCTCCATATATTTCATGTAAATAAAATCTTATAAAAAAGGATTTACTACTCAAAATTTCGGGAATAGAGATTAAAATTCCTCATATTGTAATGTTAACTATCTTTTCTCAAATTTTGTTGTATATTCTTTCAGTTAGTTGAATTTTATAATGTTTTATATTCACCGGTTTGAAATCTGACTTGACAAGCGGCGCACTGAACTGCGATCAAATGTTCTGAATTTGAATTCACTCTTACAGAAACGCATAAGTCGTGAATGACTGGTACACATGGAAATATTTTCGGGTCCTTGGTAAATTTAAATTTTAAAGAAAAGTGTTTCAAAGAAGCGAAGAAGAAAACTTTTTTTTTAAATCGTTGTCAAAGTGACACTGTGCAACTCTATTTGAGAAAACAGATGAAAAATCCTGAGAATCAGAGGGTTTTTTTAAAATTACGAGGGGTGATCAAAAAGTTCGCCAGCTAATTGAATTACTTCCTTAAAAGAAATAAAATGAGGTTTTAGTGTTTATTGCAGCCTGGAGGACCGGGCTGCTCTATACATATAAGTTTAAGTGTTGGTATTTGGGGATTTAGGTGGGAGAAGTTATTAAGAATTAAAGGTTTTCTAAACATTAAAAAGATTGTTAATCAGAATGTTCTTTCCCTTTATAAATTACGAGATACACAATATATTTACTTCCATAAAGTGAATCTGTAAAAATATATATGTTTTTCATATTTAATATATAAAGTTGCTTATCATTTACTATCGAAAAAACGACAGGTCCCTTTTTTTAGAACATCGAATTTTACTTATCGCATAAAAACGTAAAAATGTACTTTACACAGTTCGTGTTTTATATTCTTAAAGTGAAGGACATTTTTGAAAATAGGTGATGCATGTGTCTGGTTTCAAATTATATTTTATGCAGCCAACATTTACTTGAGGAATTGATAAAGTTAAAAGGGTATCGTTTTTGTTCGATTTTCATCCGACTATAAGTTTTCAAAATATTCTCGACTATCGTCTCAATCATTTAGACGCATGCCTTTTTCACACATATCGAAGCGGTTTGATGATCAAGACTCATTTCCATTGTTTACTTTATTTATTTCCCGGGCGCCAATTGATGGTTACATCAATGTTTTCTTGTTATTTTTTAAAGTAGTCCTCTCCGATTTTAATGCACATCTGCCATTGTTCTGCCCATGCGCGAATCACGTGATCCAGGCGGTCACGTGACATGCTTCGTAGCAGTCTGTTCACGGAAGTTAAGAAATTTTTCCGAGTCTTATATTTCTTACTATGCAAGTAATTTTTTAATAACAAGAACAGACCATCTGTCAGAAATGGCCAAATCTCGGCAATAGGATGGGTGTATAAGGATATCCCTTCCCAGAATTAGCATGGCAACCATCACAACCCGAGTCCTCTGTCTCGGGAGCGTCATTTATCCAATGTGGAAAAAGTATGGGCACCTTCATTTTTTCATATCTCATATCTTTAAAGTCCAAAGTAAACGATATTTTAGGTATTTAATAATTATATTATTGCTCAGATATTCAACTATTTTTCTTACTGTAATTTGGCGATCTTTCAAAACAAATTGTTCAACTAAGGACACATCTTTTTACCGGCTTGCTTTCGCTGGGCAACAGAACAAACATCATTTTTAACCATCTCTCTGCCTTCACTAAAACATTCAATCCAATTAATGATTGAATTTCTGGTAAGTCTTTTGTCTTCATAAACCTTGTACAAATTATCATATTGTACTGCAAAGGAATTTCCGAGATATACGTTAAACATTATAGCCATTCGTTGCTCGAGTACGACTGGGTCAACCATTTTTTTTGTCACAAGTGACCTACATACTGACGTAATTTTCACATTGTAACGTCACAAACACGGAGCAAAACATTATTTAACATCTGCTATTTATAGAAGATGTGTATGACTATATGTGTGCCAAATTTCATTCTGATCTGAATTGTGGTTTTTTTAAATATAGAGATAGTTCGCGAACTTTTTGATCACCCCTCTATTGCTATTGGATACATGTACATACACTTTTCGTATATTTTAATGTTATATCACATCATAACAATTAAGCTATTTCACGTTTATATCTATAATCTTTATAATGAATAAAAAAAGTTATCCTGGTAATTAGTGTATCCCCCGAAGTAAGTGTTTCCCCCTAAAATCTTTCCCTCCGGAAAACTGGCTCTAGAGATTCCCCCCGGAAAATAGGCTCTAGAGTAGGATTTCCTTCACGGAAAAATGACTAGAATAGGATTTCCCCCGTGGAAATCCCACATCATATTCAATTTTCCGGGGAGAAATCCTACTCTGCGTTATAGTTAAAGAGTGCTATTTCCCCCAAAACCTATTTTCCATCCAATAAAATATCATGGCTGTGCTTATGTATGAGGGGTTCAACATATTATTACAAGTGTCCCTTTTCAAATGGCGACCAGTTCCACTGAAACATAGGAAGTATGAATTTAATTTTAAATCTCATTTTTCTCAGTAAATGTCCAACCAATTCTTTTTTAGCATTAAAATCTTATTCTTTTCATCTGGTCAAACTGATTTCTAAACAAAAAAATTGATACAATATTATTGGTTGCATAAATTTTTCACTGTATCCATGAAAACAAAAAGGAATTTTATTTTAAGTTATTTTTCTCCAACTTTGTTTTAAACTACATTTACATATTATTGATATGTAAGTATCTCTCTAAGTTTCTGATGTTTAAATATACAAAGTAGCTGCAGTTGCCATGGAGCTAAAAATGAGTCATTTATTTCTAAAAATTTGAAATTTTGCAAAACTTTAAGAGAGTAATTGCTATCCACTTTCAAATCCAATATAAAAGTGCTAGGGTCGAGGAGACTTACTTATGCTTCGGCTTGCAAAAGCAGTGTTTCTTGTATTGTTAGGTTTTAGTTTTGGCTTTTTTCATTTTTCCCTTTGAAGAACTCGATTCGAATACTCACAAAATAGTACGTGGAACCTCTGATAACATAAATTTTAGAATTCTCTTACACACTCTTTGTAAAAAGAATCGAACCATAGATAAAATATCGGGCCTTTTAGAAGACAAAAAATTATCAGATCACTAAAGGTGGCCTGATATGCAATTTAAAATTTCTTGAACAAACAGGCGTCGAGAGAGGGTGTAGAGATTGACATCGAGTCGATTTTTGAGTGACTAATTAAACAATATCCTATGAGTTAAAATTCTTTTTTAAAGCTGAATGATTTAAGATTTCATACTAAATTTGACAATTCTTGAGTAGAAAACACTCATATTTCCACTAAAAAATCAGTTGACATTCACATAAAATCTAAACCAAAATACCAAAATATTTTAGATATGATTTAAGCATTGATAAAAGAGGGGAAAACCTACTTTGAGAAAGAAAGAGGGGAAATTTGGCTCTATTTTGATATTTCCCCTGGGGGATCCTACTCTAGAGTACAGATTCCGGGGGTGAAGGTGGCTATGGGGGAATCCTATTCTACAGCATCGATGACGTTTCTCTTTTTTGGAGATTGCTCCGAGTGTTACAATTCTATGTAATTACCCGAATTGTTTTCTGTAATTATGTTTAAACGTTGTAATTTATCAACCAACAGCACAATTTATCCATCCAGAAAATTCTAAAGAGATACGTTGATTTCCGTAAAAGATAAAAGCTTTGGAACAACCCTCTTGTATACATGTAGAACAAAATCGTAAATTTAAAAATTAAAATCCAAAACTAAACTTAATCATTTTGTACATATGCAAGCCTTTTCAGTGGACTTGATTCATCTTTGTTCCAGGGGCTAGGATGTGGTCACACTAGGGGATAAAAATTTTGTGAGCTACAGAGTATGCATAGACTGCGTGCACAAAAACAGTAAAACACAATGCTAAGTTTATATTTATAGCGGTACCTTTCTCTTTTCCCTTCAAAATCAATAGCGTCAATACTTTGACTTTTCAACCCTTTCTATACAACCGTTACTCATGATAGCTTAAAGGCCAGGCTTTTTGACATTATAAACAACTCCTATCCGCAATAAAAAATGGAACTAGAAAATTTTTGGTTCAGGTACAAAATATGACGAAAATAGTTCCGTTTTTTCTCGTAAGAATATCTATTTTGCATATTCAATAATTTTAAACATTATGTATGAATATTAAAAAAACATAACTGTACAAAACAAGATATTTTTTTGCATATTCATTAATTTTACTAAATTTTAATGATTATTTATGCAGTGGTTTTTTTCTACATTTGTTAATAGACGTACTGAATTTGACAGGTCGACAGGTTGACATTATTACTATCCCGCTTCAGAAAATTTGTAGATTACTGATTGGATAAAAGCTAATTACATGACGCCCTGAAATTTTCCGTCCAGGGGTAATATAAAAATCGGGCACGCGATTCCGTTCGAAGCGTCGCCTCGCCCAATACGGATTTCCATTTCACACCCTGTATGACTCCGTATTAGGTCCCTAACTGACTGTGTAACTAATATTACTGTGTATTTGGAAATCATAAAAGAATATTTGTTAATAAACGTACTACTAAATCTGGTTGACAGGTAGACAGGTAACTACGTTCATATCTGACAGGTCGACAAATCGACGGGTAGACAAATATGAATATTAAAAAATGACTGTGTATTTTGATATCATGGTTAATCATAAAACTACAATTGTTAACAAACGGAGTAATATATCTGACAGGTTGACAGGCTGACATTACTATTACTGTGTATTTCGAAGTCAGAAAAGTATATTTGTTAATAAACGTGCTATTATATCTGGTTGACAGGTCGATAGGTTGACAGGTCGATAGGTTGACATTACTATTACTGTGTATTTCGAAGTCATAAAAGTACATTTGTCAATAAACGTGCTATTATATCTGGTTGACAGGTTGTCATAACTATTACTGTGTATTTCGAAGTCATAAAAGTGCAATTGTTAATAAACGTACTATTCTATCTGGTTGACAGATCGAAGGGTTGACAGTACTATTTGTCGACCTGTCTACCTAATACGTACAAAAGAACGTTTGTTTTGTTATTTTAAATGTATTCCTTGGTTTTATGTAATGTTTTATCCCTTGAATACTAAATTATTTTAATCAAAATGTTTGTGAAGTAGTTTGCATTTATTGTTTTGTACAAATATTTATATGAGGATATAAACGATATAATTATTATGAATATTTATGATCTTTCATACAAAAACATTATAATAACCAAACCGATTAACCGCAGATCATTTTCGTCTAACTTAATTCTAGACCTAAATTTTCATTTGCTTGGTCAACTCCAAAAAAAATTTTTCTGTTTCTACACAGTGCTTTGAAGTTGATATCAAAAAGATGATAGAGTTCCTCATTGACAATATCTATTCTTGGGAGATCAGGTTCCTAGGATCATGAAACAGACTTACATGTAGCCTTAAGTCAATTTTTTTATCACCTTTAAAATGTCAATCAATTGTTAAATTAATCTCTAAATTTGCAGATAACAAAACTTTTGTGAAGCAATATAGAAAAATGTTTTCATTTTGGACTGCTTGACTTTTACAACATTTTAGTACATTGTAAAGATTTTCGAATCCCCACGGTTGCTTATTGTGCCCCTTTACTAGCCGAGCTGTTGTATACATGCACTTATATATTAAAAGAAATGTCTCTTTTTTTTAACATTGTTCATTTTCATTCATGAGTTGATTTGATAGATTCAAACAAAGTTGAAATAAGGAACGTTAGTGAGTCTGACACATTTACTTCAAATCTGAGTGTTTGGCTAGAGAATGACATTGACGGAAAAGTAACAAGAAAAAAAATTGTGATAAAATCGATAACTTCAATATTTCTGCACTGTGAAGAAGATAGTACAGCCCAGTTTACAATTATCACCTGCATATGGTGTTTATGTCTCTGAAATGTTTCGATAAGCAAGACCTAAACCTGCTTATGATCAATTTCTAAAGCGAGACAGGCTACTAACAAATAAGTTGATTTTACAAAGGTATCAATAATTTCATTTAAAGTCAACATTTCGCGAATTTTACGATCGTTACAATGACCTTGTTTTCAAATACAACCTGATGATAGGTTGAATGTCGACTGACTCTTTGATAAATTGTTAGGCCGTTATTTTCATTTGTCTGTTGATTACTCCATTTACCAGATCAAGACGAAGAGCTTAATACTTTTAAATTAGATGGGTATTTACTTTTTCAGATCAATTGACGGAGCGAGGAATGAACAAGGTAAATCCCTTTTTCTATATCACACCAAAGATAAATCCTGGTTCACACAGCAGCTTAATTTATGGCCCAAGATTGAATAAAAGTTGATATGGACTGTGAAATGGTAAAAGATGCATACATTTCTTGTCTTAAACATTATCATAAGTAAACATTTGCTGGTCGTGAAAGAACTTCCATTTCATTATTATGTGTGTAAAGACAAAACTCAATTAAATTTGCTGACCCACAAACTCAAACGAACTGGTGTTATGTTTTTAAAGATTCTTAAAGATAAGCAGTATATTTATTTATGAACCTCGCCTATGTTCTGGGGAAATTTTTATCTTTTTACAGGTTTGATTTTCCTACTTTTTTATAATGATTAACTGTAAAGAATCCAGTTAATATATTTACATTTCCATATCCTTCAGAGTTAATTACTTTTAGTTCGAATTAAATGTTCATTAGGATTTCTCTAATATGACAGAGAACCCCCCCCCCCCCCCAAAAAAAAAAAAAAAATCAGAAGAAAGAAACAAAAACAAAATAATCACAGAGTGGTAGTGATGAAACATAATGGAAAGGTCCTACTTAAACAATAGATGCTTTCTTTGCTTGTTAATGCAGGAATTAATGGTTGCAGCCATTGCATGAAAAATGTGTAACCCGCCAAAGGGAGGTATGTACATTTTTTCTGCAATGGTTGCAACCGTTAATCCCTCGAATGAGCCTTCTGGGCTTTCGTATAATCCTGCATTAAAAAGAAAAGAAATACATTTTAGAATCTATATTAATGTCTGTAAAAATAATCGTATGGAGTAGAAATGAGTATGTAAAATATTAAATTGGTGATTTGTACGACATGGTATGTTTCATGACGGAAGAGCCCACTGCTTAAGAAATCTTTCATACAGGGGCTTTAAAATTCGATTCTAACTAGTTAGAGATAATGTACTGATTAAGGGAAGTGGGTTTCATAAGAAATAAAGGAGAAAATATTCAGTGGATGTATATATTTACTAGAGACGGCAATCGAATACAGAATTGCCAATCGGTTTACCACCGCAAGACGTTCCGACCGATTAACCGGTTAATCGTATCAAAACACATTATTTCTGAACAAAAATATATTTCTTCAAGTAAGCTACATGTAATATCATTATAAAGCAGACTAAAAAAGACTATAGTAATATCCTGTGTATACGTAATCAGAAAACTATACATATAATATTTTAATTGCAAATTAGGGATGACTTATCAACGTTAATACAGAAGTTTTAAATTTGAATTTTAAAGAACTTTCGTCGAAATTTACAAATGCATGTATTTTATTTTTTTCGCCCAACCGATTACAGATTTTCCAACCGATTACCATCGGTCCGACCGAGTAATCGGTTGACCGGTTACTAATTGCCTTCCCTAATATTTAATGATATCGCTACAAGAAAGAGGAAAACTATACTTACGTTTATTTTGCCAATCCAGGAAATATCTAATTGATTCATTTTTTTTTATTTTTTCAGTGCTGCTAAATAAAAACTGTGATGAGATGCTTTGTTGGCTATCTTTACTACTGTTTTCCATTCTGGTGAGTTATTGGCATTGTCATAAAAATTTACCGTAAAATAAATGTTCTCGAGTTCCTTTCTGCTATATTGTTGCGGTCAAAATTGTAAATCATATAAAAATTCATGTTCTAAAATTTTAATTAGTTTCTTGCATTGGATAGGTCAAAACAAATTTAAATGATTTTTTAATGCATGCTTTGTGGCAACACTGCAGTTTTTCTTTATCTTAAGGGGGCCGACTTGGGTTTTCATTGCGCAATACTTCGCGCAGCATCGTAAAATAAAGCGTATTTACTCTTTTAAAGCAACTATTTTTACATAATTTATGAAAAACAACAAATTTAGGAAATCTCAGGTTAAAAAATCTAATAACGTTTTTAAATAACTGATTTTTTAACGATTTTTCAAATGACGGGTAGGTAAACGTCGTAATAGTGTGTTTTTGACGTTATGATTAACCGAAGTTCTTTAAGCGGGGTCATTAATTATTCCAAAAAATAAAAAGTATAAAATATATGCTCTTGAAATTTTAAACACATGAAATTGAGAATATAACAATCATTTTTATTATTTTTTATGTAAATTTGTGTTATCTGTCATGTTTTGTTATACTCCATAAAAACAGGAAAATATCAGGAATTTTGACATTTTGAGATGCCCCCTCTGGAAACCAGACGGTAAAATTTTGTGTTTCTTGCACAAAATGTACAATATAGTGTTACCGATCAAATAATTTAATTTGAGCAAAAAGTCTGTAGTAGCATTTGTATAATTTGCTCCGAAGTGCGAAAAAATGGTATTTTCCTATATAATCCTATAGTAAATGTACCTGTATTTTGAGATGGCCCCTAAATAATAACCAGACGGTAGATTTTCACTAAACTTGGTATGTATACTGAAGTCAATGAAAGGTACATATGGTATAAAATTAAGGAGTTTCTCTATAGTAGTTTTCACACAATAAAACCCCAGTCGGCTCCCTTAATTCTTTAGACAATTACACAAAATCGACTGAAAAGTCAGTGATATTTTCACTTAATAATTGGTGACGCACAAAGAAGTATGAGCTCACAAAAATTGGTAATATCAACTGAGTTTTAGTTGCTTGAAAATATCAGTTCTGTAGAAACGGAATATGAGTACAGTTGTTGTTTTTTTCAACAGTTGTTTGTAGGGCTGTGTATTGAGCAAAAAAAATTGATACGATACGATACAAAATTTTATAATGCGATATCCGATATATTGGATTCTTTAACAAGTTTATCAAAAACGTCATATAAATCATTTAAAGCATGAGTTTTATTTAAAAAAAAAAAAAAAAAAAAACTAAGTGTTTTATAACCCATTTTGAAGGTCTTGTCTCATTATCTCTACAAATTACACTTCAAATTCAGACTATTTATGACTGTAAAAACGGCATGTTAAAATGAAGTTGTCTATGTATTTTGTAATATTAATCTAAGATGTGCTTTCTCCTTAATGATTATATCATTATTGATCAATTTTAATTCAAAACAGTGAAAATATAACCTTTGGTGATTGAAATTCCCAACTTTTCCACAGAATTTTGAGAAAATCTGCATGTCCGATACATATTGGAAGCTATTTTTTCTATACGATACATTCTTAAATATCGATACGTATCGATATATCGATATATTGATACAGCCCTAGTTGTTTGTAGCAAAGCATTGAATAAAATTATAGTTTTATAATATATTTAGTGTACGACAAGCAACACCAATCATGCTATGTAAGTATAAAAAGTAGTCGTTTACAATTTCAATTTTATTTGAAAAATGTAGATCAGTCTGTCAGATTTGCAACTCCGAAAAGGATTCCGTAGAGTACCATTATGTCCGACACCAAATAACATAACAGCTTGGAAGGAAGCATCAGCTGTCCTTGGTTGTACTGATGACTTGGAAAATGAGGATCCTAAAGAACTTAATGACATATACAATTGCATGCCAAGTAATTATCTCAATGAAACAGTGGCATTTTGTGGTCCAATGACAGCTATTACAGAAGGTATAAACAGATTTAAAACAGTGTCTTCAACAAAAGAGTTTTAAAGGATGATTTATCATTCTTTTATCATTTTTATTTATCATACTCATTCGAAATGAGATGAAATTTGATGCAATTTACTGAGTAAGTAAACAATAGAATTGGCTCGAAGAGTTTTGTGAAACGTACTTTCTTTGAATATTATATTGTGGTTATGGTATTTAAAAGCCAATCAGAAAATGTTTGTTTTCAAAGTGTATCCGATCATTTTTTGGTTCCATTTCAGGGATTATAATTTAAACCTGATTGCCCTTTTAATTTCTCATATACTTTGTTCCAAATGAATAACAGGTAACTGTCCTGTGTTAAATTATGAGCGAAATGCGACGGTTCCCACGGGGCGTCCTTGCTCTAAATCGAATTTCACAAATGGATGTCCTAAAAAGCTGTTTCACACCCGAGAAACATACAAACGTGAGTTTATACAAGATAGATTGTCCTGGTTCTTATACATATCTTAGCTTTTATTATCTTTCAATTTTGTTAATGATATTATCTTAGTTTATTAATATGTTCATCATTTTATTTTGAATATAAATTTTTTTTATCGTAGCTATATTTCTATGGTAACAATGTTCATGCTTATACATGTGTATGATGCTCGAACTTGGAGCTTATTTCCAAGTCATATGTTTGCATTTATAATTAAGAATTATTTTGTAACATTTATTGCTATGTTTTCTTTGAAGATCCGGCTTGTTTGAAAATCAATACTCTTGAGAAATGCTATTTCGCCGATCCGGGGTGTCCAAAAAATGTCACAAGGTAGGAATATATATATATATAAATATATAGAAAGCACAGAGAAATTCATTTTATAAGGATACCCACTACCCCCCCCCCCCCATTCCGGGGTTGAACTTTCATGTACCTCATGAATTTTCAAAAATTAAATTCATTTCAGGTACCTCATGAATTATCAAAAATTAAATTTATTTATATTAATTCAATAAGTATTTTGATAGCCATTTACCCAGTAAATTGTTTATATCTTTCCATAATCCTTTCATCACTAGAACACCACATCTTATCCTCCTTCAATGAATAAAAAGTCTGTAAAACTGTTTGTCATGTGTTGCCATCTTTGTGATGTTTAATAATTTGTATAATTTGTTTGAAATTCTCAAAAGTATTATGAACAATGGCATATAATTTTAGCAGACACAAAATATAAATAGGAGAAATAAACCAATTTTGTAAAGGGTGATAATCCAAATTTCGAGTAATTACAACTTTGACTTAACAGAACAAGATGTGTTCATGAAACACTGATGCCCTCGCATGGCAAGTTATAGTGAAGGTTAAACTTTCTCAAATGCAAATCAAGTATGTTGGTACCCAAAGAGTTCTTGTCTCGAGGAATTAACCTGTGAAGTATGAAAACCCTAGCAGCAACCATTGAATAGATATGGAAAAGTTTTCTTAAAAGGGTGTCAAACATCAAGGTCAAGGTCAAATGGTCAAAATTAATGGTGCCCAAGGAAAAGCGTTCTCCCAAGTAATACACATGTGAAATATGAAAGCCGAAGCACCAATCGCTCAAAAGTTATGACCAAGGTTAAAGATTTCCAAAAGTAGGTCAAACTCCAAGGTTAAGGTCAAAGGGTCAAAGTTGTTGGTATCCAAAGAAAGGTCTTTTCACAAGGATTACATATGTGAAATATGAAAGCCCTAGCACCAACCGTTCAAAAGTTATGGCCAAGGTTAAAGTTTGGTATAATTTTGCAAAACTGGGTCAAACTCCAAGGTCAAGGTCAAATATGGTGGTACCCTAAAAAGGTCTTGTCACAAGGAATATACATGTGAAATATAAAAGCCATAGCTCCAACCAATCAAAAGTTATGGGCAAGGTTAAAGTTTTTGCGGACAAACAGACAGACGGACGGACAGGGCAAAAACTATATACCCCCGAATCTTCGATATGGGGGCATAAAAATCATGAAAATGGGTCTGAAAACGCCATTGACTTACTTTCGACCTACAGAATCTGTCTCCTAGCTGTAAGGAACAGCGCGCAAGACTGCTCCTTGAAATAAGTAGGGGTGTTCTGTATACGAAAAAACAAGTACATGTACCATACCTGCGCTAGGCAAGTAAAAAAAAAAATCTCTTTCTAGGCCAATGGTATTCTTGCAGCGCCGCCCTACACTACACAATCATTGAGAATTGAAGTGAGATACAGTTATTTGGACACTAGTTTTAGTACAATAGTACTAGTACAATAACTCTGAACTAAAATAACTGCCCTAAGTGAAGAAATATTAAAATATAGATTCTCTTCATAAGGATACCCATTTCCGCCCCAACCCGACATAGTTGAACTCTTGACCAGCGGAATCTGTTTCCTAGCAGTAAGGAACAGCGTGCTAAGCCGCTCGGCCCTCTAAGCAAGTCAAAAAACTTGCTTTCGATGCCGATGAAATATTTATAACAGGGATGATGTAATCGTATTCAGTAATCGTAATCAGCTGTAATCGATTACAGTGTTTGCAGTGTAATCATGAGTAATCAGTAATCATCCATTTTTCTAATTACAAGTTATCGTAATTTATAATTAATCGATTACTCTGAAAAAGTCTTGTAATCATGATTACTATTTGATTACTCTATGATTACAATGATTAAAAAGAAGTTCATAAAATAATGGTCTCTGATGATATTCATTAAATATTTTTCAGTGTGCAAATTTATCTATAAGTAACAATTATTATAGAAGTTATAGGCTATATATAGCTCTATCTTCTATTGCCTTCAGAAATGCTCAAAATCAGGTCCATTGACCAGACAATGAGTAAATTCTCTTTTTTTTTTATCAAATGTTTCTTTGTGATGTGTATTCTAAAAAAATCACAACTTTGTTTGAAAAAAAATATGTGAATTAATTAGCAATAAAACACAGTTGTACCTTAGTTGGGTCAGCTTGAGTAATGACAATAATGAACTATCAATGCTTGTCCAGTCAAAGTGTTATTTCTAGTAAAAAAACATCTAACAATTGGCAGTTTAATTAAAAGGTTCATCACTCATATCAATATGGTCCTTTACATATGAAAATGTTTTCTATTGAATCCCTTTATCTCTAACTATAATTATGTCCCATATGAGTGATGAATTAGTTATAAATCTTATTTTCTCCTCAACAATAATACAGATGTTTACTTGTATATATTATAGAAATAAGATGATCAGATAAAATAAGATATAAATCAGATTATCAGATAAACCATCTCAAGCATCTATATAAGGACTTGTAACCAAACTTTGTCTGAACTCTATACCTTTAAAATGCGAATGATGATTTTAAAAAAGTATTTTCCCGAACATTAATGTAATCTAGAGTAATCACAAGTAATCATGATTACATGATGGAAAAGTAATAAGATGTAATTAATTACTTTAAAAAATGGCTGTAATCAGCTTGTAATCGATTACTTCTAAAATCCAAAGTAATTGTAATTCAATCAATTACTTTTGAAAGTAATCGACCCCATCCCTGATATATATAAACATCTTTCCACTCATTTTGTAATTATACTTATTCTCAATGTGGATAAAATTGCTACACATCGATAAAAAAAATTAATATAATTTCAGAAGGGTTACTACATTGACAGATATAACAACAATAGGACTGGGGAGAACAACAGCAAGTAATCTTAAAAACAAGTAAGTTCCCTTTGTCAGAGAAACCATGTTATTGATGTTATAGATTCACTCTTACTTGTAATACGACAAAAGATACTTGTGATTATGTTTTGCCCATGTACAGAAGACTTTAAAAAATTTGAATCCGCAAACTAACATCTGTTATTGCTTTCATTCTATCTGAGGAATAAAAAAAAACATTTTCACTTTGAAATTTAATCTTTGATGTTTAGAAAATTATTATTGATGAATGGAAAGGTAAAAATTCATGCATAAAGTTTATATATATATATATATATATTAGGGCTGTATCAATATATCGATATATCGATACGTATCGATATTTAAGAATGTATCGTATAGAAAAAATAGCTTCCAATATGTATCGGACATGCAGATTTTCTCAAAATTCTGTGGAAAAGTTGGGAATTTCAATCACCAAAGGTTATATTTTCACTGTTTTGAATTAAAATTGATCAATAATGATATAATCATTAAGGAGAAAGCACATCTTAGATTAATATTACAAAATACATAGACAACTTCATTTTAACATGCCGTTTTTACAGTCATAAATAGTCTGAATTTGAAGTGTAATTTGTAGAGATAATGAGACAAGACCTTCAAAATGGGTTATAAAACACTTAGTTTTTTTTTTTTTTTTTTTTTAAATAAAACTCATGCTTTAAATGATTTATATGACGTTTTTGATAAACTTGTTAAAGAATCCAATATATCGGATATCGCATTATAAAATTTTGTATCGTATCGTATCAATTTTTTTTGCTCAATGCACAGCCCTAATATATATATATATATATATATATATATATATATATATATATATATATATATATATATAAATGATTTTATAAAGACATACAATGTAATTTCAATGTTTACTTATAGTCGAAGAGAGTTTTTGAATTGTCTATTTGTATCGTTGGTATGCATTTGAAAAAAAAGGAAAATTATAATCCTCGTCATTTTCACTGAAAAAAGTTAATGTTGTATTTTATTCGCATTGCATATATTAAATGAAAAACTTATAAATAATTTGCATTTTGTTTCTTTTCATATAGATCATCCGAACACATCGTTATAGCCCTCTTGGGTTCAGCGATGTTCTTCATCATCATTATAGTGGTTATAATATTTCTTAGACGGAGGAAAAGTATTTATTTTTCATCATCATTACAATGATAAGGAAATTTCGTAACATGTTTTTGTAAAGTTTTCCATTGAATTTTTTTAAAAAGTAATAAATATCAAATAACAATTTAATTCTTCTAAAAATGAACTTGATATTTTTAATTTAGTCAAAATATTTCTTAAACTGTTTTCATGCATTTGAGGAAATATTTAAAAAGGCCTACAGTCTAAAGAAGGTCGGATTAAGTGCGATGTACAGGAATTTTACTTTAATAATATATACATCAATTTTTTTTAATAAAGTGTTTCAAAGCCATGTCTACAAATGTATATTTTCTAACTCATGTCTTCTTGTAGTTTGTCCTAGACAAAGCAAAAAAACAGATAACCCCGGTGGTAAGTTTAAGGTATTTTTTGACAAACTATATAATGTAAAGTATTAACTGAATTTAGTACTTCCTGAGGAACCTATCTTTTTATGAAAAGACCTAATCAAACAAAAAATTGATGTATGGATTTACTATTAAGTTTTGGACTATTTTTTGGCTGTGAATGATGCAAACATAAATTTCTAAAATATTAAGACATTGTAGACTCTGTGTGATGTTCAAAATTCTTACTTTTTGCCATCACCCTTAAATACAATCTTTTATCACTTTAACGGACTTCGTTGAGAAACCTTGATTGAAAAATTAAAATTTATGTAGTTAAACTCAATCATTTTACTTACACAAGATAAATTTAGTTTTTATACGCCCGTCTTAAGACAGAACGTATTATGTTATGGCGTTCATGTCCGTCCGTCTGTCTGTCTGTTAGCTTGTTTATCTCCCGCTATTACCTTGATCAAACATAAGGAATGGAAAAATCATTGAAATCTTTGTATCAAGGTTGACATGATTTTCTTCTTGCACTCTAAGCTGTTTATGATATTTGAACAAACTTTGACGGGCCTATCATACGCCGTGGCGATGCACTTTATTATTTTCATAAAATTTGATAAAACATGTGTCCTGAAGTACCATATGTACACCAAAACAGGAAGGGTATTTTAATCTTGGTAGTAACTTCTCTGCCACAGGATCTGACTTTTGAGATTTCATTCGTGTTTTTCTCTTAAGAATACAAAACATTTCGAAAATTTAAGCAGTTTCACTCAGTTAACTTATCATTTTATTCAGATTAGCGATGATATGAAATATTAGTTAAAGCATTCTTAATGAAAAATATTTTGTGAGAAAAATTTTAATAATTTCAATCATGTAATTAAAAAATAATTCCTGCATCAGAGGAATTGTTGGAGAATAGACCCCGATGGTCGAGAGATTTTGTTGGCAAATAAAAACCGAGCCCAAAGGGCGAGGTTCTTATTTGCCAACAAAATCTCGAGACTGAGGGGTAAAATCTTCAACAATTCCGACGATGAGGGAATTATTTTTATCCCATATTTATCCCTTTATCCGTGGATATCACTCATTCGATATTTTTTTTATATCCAAACGCTGGGTTTTGTGTGACCCCAAAATGGTTTGATGTCAGTACGGACGCCAGAGTCCGATGGTCAAGCCAAAGTCCGATGGCTCGTTTCCTTTGAGACGCACTGCGCTAAAGTGCGATGGTTTGACACGCTAAAGTCCGATGGTGCGGAGAAACAGTGAACGTTTATGACGTCACAATATTCAGACGTCAATCCTTGACGCCGTTTTCCTGAATTCAAAAGCCATCAATTCAGTATTCGTCCACACATACAATTTTACTGGGATTGCTTATTGCTTGCACCCACCAGAGATATTAAGATTAGTCCTCGCACACCACTCGACTGATCTGGGTTAGGCCTTGTTCACTACTGGACTGATTATCGGATAGCTTCGCACCAACAAAGAGATTTAGGGTTAGTCCTCGTACACTATTCGACTGACTAGGGCTAGTCTCACACCCACTAAAGATATCTAGGTTATAGTTGTTATACACTTTTCGAGCGATTACGGTAAGTTTCGCACCTGTCCGAGAGTTTAGGGTTAGTTTTCGCATAATGATATTTATTTAAACTTATTTAAGGAGAAGAAGAACCTTTAGCTGAAAAAATACTTGTCATTCAATTTTTTTTATATTTTGTATATTTCTTATTAAGTATGTCCCACATATCTTAAAGCAGTTATATCGTTAGGTTTCTTACCTTATTTTAGAGATATTGACTGACAAATATTATGCCCTACAGTATCTAAGTGGAGTTTTAATTCTCCATTTTTCCGGGCTCATTACTCTGTCCATAATTGGAGTTTTAAAGCATATATAAAAAATATGTAAGTGAACATGTATCTTTTAAAATATTTCAGAGTATGAATTGGGTTCAAAATTCGAAAAGGCAAGTTTCATCTATCACACTGCATCTGGATAGGGAAAATTACGAACTTTTTAAGACAACTTAAACAACAAAAAACGTAATTTACGAAAAATCCTATCATTCAATATTTCAAAATTTACGTTGAAATGCAAGTCCTTCAAATTATTGATTAACTGTAAAAATTTCGAATGGTGAAGCTGACCTCAATATTGCACAGGACATCGTTAAAGACGACATAAGCAGGACAAAAACTTGTCATGTTTACATTTCTCGAGTACGGGAAAAACCAACTATGACGTCACACGTAAGCTAAATAAGCGAAATAAGATATACCTACATAAGATTTCCGTCATCAGCCATGCAAAAATAATTTTTGTGTTCCCCGTTTCTCAAAATACTTCATCATGTACTGATTATGACCTGTTTTTACATAATAATACCGCCCTTGTATTCACCGAGTATGATCTTGCTGTACTAGCAGATCGTGTATGACGTCACCGACTTGTTGGACGCGCAGTTTAAAGAAACAGAGGAGTGGATCAATCTTTTTTCATAATTTGTTAATGTTTACAAGAATGTTAAACTTTAAAATTTATACAAGAACTGATGGTTTACACGTTTTGCACTTATATAAATGGAGACTATGACGTAGTTTAACAAAGTCATGTGACCATGTGTCCTTCATCCCCTTAAGATCTTGGCATGGTATGGCATCGCAGTTTTGCGCAGTAGCACTATGACGTCACAAACGTTAATTGATTTTCCGCACCATCGGACTTTGGCGTGTCAAACCATCGGGGTTTGGCGCAGACCATCGGACTTTGGAGTCCCATCGCACTTTGGAGTTTTTAAAATGATACCTTATGACTTATATTTACATTTGTGACTGATTTATTACAAATAGTTGGGTCCTATAGTTTTAAACCCATAAATTGATTTATTTTTTCCAAACCTCAACGGTATAAATTGAAAGTGTTGAGGGAGTCGATGACTTATGACGTCACTATGAAATTACGTAGATCGATCAATTTATGGTCACACGACGAACCTGTTTTTACACAGGTGTAAAAACTTGTTCAAATAGTGTTATTTAAGGGAAAATATTTGCAAATGTAAATATTTCTAAATAATATTTGTACAGGATCACTTATTCTGAAAAGACGTGTGATTTTCTTACCTGAAGCACTCAGTTGACCTCTTGATATCTGTTTTTGTCCGTTGTCATGCGTCATCCGTCGTCAGTCATTTGAACATTTTCATCTTCTTCTCTGGAAAAACTCAACTATTTTCAACTTATTCTGGCATTTAGCATCTATGGGTGAAAGGGAACAGAAATTGTTAATTTCATGGTCCCTGTACCCCTGGAGCTTGAGAGGTGGGGCTAATAGCATCTTCCATAAAAGAAACAAGCATTCTGAGAGTATTGCATTAGCAATACTAGTCCCCTACCGGCAAGTGTAATCTGGTTCCCGTTAAGAATTGAAAATGTTTTAATTCCGTCAAAAATCAATGAAGCGGAACGAAATGCAAACTTGATCTATAACTAATCAAGGTAAAATCACATACCAAAAATCAGCTCAATATCTGCAAGCGTTGAGAAGAAAATTGCGGAAAACTCTTAAAAATTGAAAATGCCATAATTCCGTCAAAAATCAATGAAGCGGAACGAAGTGCAAAATTGATCTGTAACTCATCAAGATACACTCACATACCAAATATCAGCTCAATATCTGCAAGCGTTTAGGAAAAAAGTGCGGAAAACCAAGTGGGACAGACTGACAGACAGACAGAGGGACAGACGGACAGACAGAGGGACTGACAGACAGACAGACGGACGGACAGACTCAGAGGAAACCTATAGTCCCCTCCGGTTTCACCGGTAGGGGACTAATAAAATTAAGTTTCAGTGTGTCCCTACCGGTGATACCGGAGGGGTCTATAGGTTTCCTCTGCGTCTGTCCCTCTATCTGTCTGTCAGTGTATCCCATTTGGTTTTCCGCACTTTTTGCTATACGCTTGCCGATATTGAACTGATTTTGGTATGTGAGTGAATCTTGATGAGTTACAGATCAAGTTTGCATTTCGTTCCGCTTCATTGGAATTAGGACCTTTTCAATTTTTAAGGGTTTTCGCATTTTTTTTCCCCAAACGCTTGCAGATATTGAGCTGATTTTTTGTATGTGACTTAACCTTGATTAGTTATAGATTATTTTTGCATTTCGTTCCGCTTGAATGATTTTTAACGGAATTATGACATTTTCAATTTTTAACGTTAACCAGATTACATTTGCCGGTAGGGGACTAGTATTGCTAATACAATACTGTTTTTTAAAGTAGTCCACTCCGATTTTAGTTCACATCTGTCACCGTTCTGCCCACGCGCGAAACACATGGTCCAGGAGGTCACGTGACGTGCTCCGTAGCGTTCTGTTCACAGCATTACCGTGCAGGTTATTAGTTCCCTACCGGTGAAACCGGAGGGGACTATAGGTTTCCACCTCGTTTGTCCGTCCGTCTGTCTAGCTGTCCATCTGTCTGTCTGTCAATCTGTCCCACTTGGTTTTCCACATTTTTTTTCTAAACGCTTGCAGATATTGAGCTGATTTTTGGTATATGAGTGTATCTTGGTTAGTTTCAGATAAAGTTTGGATTTCGTTCCGCTTCAATGATTTTTTAGGGAATTACGACCTTTTTAATTTTAAAGGGTTTTCCGCACTTTTTTCTCTTAATGCTTGCAGATAAATATTGAGCTAGTTTTTAGCGTTTGAGACCACCTTGATGAGTTATAGAGCAATTTTGCACTATGTTCCGCTGCAATGCTTTTTTTGACGGATTTATGGCATTCTCATTTTTAATGCGGTAGAGCGCTCGCTTCGTGATCGGGAGGTCGTGAGTTCGAATCTCAACCGCGACTGACCTAAGTCGATAAAAAATGGGTAGCAACTGTTCCTTCGCCATGCGCTCGGCACTTTGAAGTGAAAGTTGCGGGTCCTTCGGATGAGACCTTAAAAACCGAGGCCCCGTGTCACGGCAGGCGTTGGCACGATAAAGATCCCTCACTGCTCAATGGCCCTGAGTGCCGAGTAAAGGTCAAAATTTGAAGCCCTTCACCGGTAAATGGTGATGTCTGTATATGAGTGAAAAATTCTCGAATGGGACGTAAAACAACATACAATCAATCAATCATTTTTTAATGGGAACCAGATTACACTTGCCGGTAGGGGACTAGTATTGCTACTGCAATACTCTCAGAATGCTTGTGTTTTATAACAAGAATAGTTCATTTGTCACAAATGGCAAAATCTTGGTAATAGGATAGGTGGATAAGGATATTTTTTACCAGAGTGAAAATGGTGACCGCCACAACCCGATTCCTCTGGCGTGGATGTGTCGTTTTTTTTAAGTGGATCAAGTATGGGCACGTTCTCTTTATCATATCTGATATGTTTAATATCTAAAGTAAATGATACATGTATTTTAGGGATTTAATTACTATTTTATTGTTAAGATAGTCAACTATTTTTCTGACTGTAACTTGGCGATCTTTCATAACAAATTGCTCACCTAAAGACACATCTCTTTCCCAGCATACTTTCACTGGGCACCAGAACAAACCATCATTTGTAAACATCTCCCTTCCCTCACTAAAACAATCAATCCAATTTATGACTAAACTTATTGCAAGTCCGTCGCCTTCATAAACCCTGTACAAATTATTGTTGCCATTGCAAAGGAATTTCCAAGATTTACGTTAAACTTTACAACCGTTCCTTGCTTGAGTAAGACTGAGTCATCCATTTTTCGTCACAAGTCACCTACATATTGACGTCATTTTCACATTGTGACGTCATAAACATTGAACAAAATATTACGTAACTTTTGCTATTTATATAACATGTTTATGACTATTTGTTTTCCAAATTTCATTCCGATCTGAAGTGTGGTTTTGTAAATTATAGAGATAGTTCGCGAACATTTTGATCACCCCTCGTAATATGGAAGCACTGCCTATAATTGGAGATCAGATTTTACATAATGCATGTGTACTGGGGAAAATTGTTTGAAAAATCCTCTCCAGAACAGCAATACCGTTTTAGTCCTATGGAGGCATTCCCATGCTGTGTTGTGTTGTGTTGATTCTCATTATACCGGGTAACATGGGGATAAGTCATGGGAATAGAGAGGGAAAATCTCTCAAGAATCCGAAGAAAGGCATGGTCAAGGTGACTCAGATGAACTTACGGGCTTGTTTTGAGAAAAATAAGGCTACGAAATATTCAACTACATAATTGACATTCCTTATAACCTAACAGGGCCAATTTTGGCCACGAATATATAATATATTGTAGGGCGAAAAATTCAAGCAAATTGCAAAATAATATTAAGTACAACGATTTTGGATGGCGAGCTTCTATTGATTGAAAATTGGCTTGATTCGGGGAAAAAATATTTAATAAATTCTGATGTAATTTATTAACATAGATGTATTTCCTTTCTTTTAACAGAAATGGAGGAAAAGATAGAAATGATTGTTAAAAAGAAGAATTCTGTAAATGATGAGGACACTACTTTAATGAGTGATAATACGCCTTATGAAGTAAATGAAATAGAAACTATCGAAAAAAATTCAAAGACCTCATCTGGTATGTAATGTAATTTTATTCAATTTCTTTTTTACCTAATTTTAACGAAAGACCTAAAAAAAAACTTTTCTTATGAAAGAGTGCTTGGCATCTGACTATCGTGTATTGTATGTTCTCTGTCAAGATTTCACAGTTTGATCTCCATGACTATTGGGTAATTTAAACCTAATTTTGCCAAAAAAGCATCTTTGAGTGTCGGGATTTCAACTTTTTTTTCAAATAAACAGCCATATCCTCTTTCAGAGGGGCGGGGTTTAAGTGAGAAATAGTCAATATGCGATGGGACTTTTCGTTCAAATCATGGTCCACATTAAGGGATCACATTAGGGCACCATAAATAGTATGCAAGTAACCCCATGTGTACATATTATATATATTTTTTTCATATCATGGTCCTTAGGTCTAATGAAGATGGAATCATAACAGTGCAAGGATTAAAGTTTAACTGTGATAAATATATATAATTATATTTTTCCTAAAAGTTGGTGGACCGTAAATTTTTTAACAAATAAATAACAAGTTTAAAAACTTCATGAAGTGGGTCGGTCAGACTTCAGATTTTAAATTCAAATCCAATAAAGCATGTTTTTCAACATGTAAAAAGAAAATCCATTATTATTTAGATGAAGAGTCAAAGAGAAAATGCGGACTAAATCAATGCCTTAAAGAAGTCACAGCATGTGTGGACAATGAAAAAGAAGAAGGTATTGGAGTAACAAACTTAACAACTATTAATATAATATTTTTAAAAAACTCTATTATACCATGCTCAGAAAAACGGGTAATACTTTTGTATTTAACAGAACATTACCCCATCTAGCTGCAGATTTGTAGCTCGCTGGTCTGAAAAAGTTTGGATAGACGACCAACGAGCTACAGTGCCACCAACTGAAAAAGTGTATATTTATTGCGCACAAAAAAGTGCGCTGTTTTCTCGATTTATTTCACCGTATATTTACGCTGCCATCTCAAAATATTATTAACTGTGTTCCTAGCATATTCTATTACTACTTCCTCAACAAAACATTCCCCAAAACCGTTGTTAAAGCCCCCCTGGCCATGAAATTGAGACCGTCGAAAAAAAAAACCTTATTAAAACTACCATTTTGGGTGGAAATACAGTTCAACGCGCTTCATGCACGACTTGTACACGCACGTTTGCTGTGATTATCGATACATAAAAAAATAAAAGTGAAAATAAATAAATTGCATTGTTTTAACATAAGAATCAGGAAAAATTCTTTTTTAAAAAAGAAATCCTACATTTTCTTTAATTTAATTTTTAAACAGATATAGAAGAAATAGATCAACTTCTTGCGGGGGAAAAAGAGTCGGAAAATGATGCAAAGGAATTTTTCAATACCTACGGATCTGAAGATATTAGAAGTAAAGAAGATGGTATTTCCTTATCGGGTATGTTCATTAATGCCCTTTTTAAGTTTATCATACATGTATTCATTGAATTTTATGTAGTTTCATAGAATTACGAACCATACATCATACAATATTTATTACAATTGTGTTTAAGAGGAACTTGGGTTTAATTCAAATTAGACATAATAATTTATTCAACTATAGAATTTACATTAAAAAAGAAAGATTCTTCAAAATCATTTGCCAGTTTTAAATATTTTCAATTTTCCCAATTTGAATTACCATACATGTAGCTATATTGAACTCATCAACTTTATTTTTTTAAATATGCAAACAGCTTAGCAGAATCCAGTAAATGTTCTACCAAACTTCGTTCTTTACTCCTCATGAGAATAATAACAGCAGAGAAGGAGAAACTATTGTGAAGTAGATTAAAAATAAGGTGTTAAAATTTCTGATTGACAATATCTTTGTTGTCTTTGGAGACTATGTCTCCAAGGAATCAGTTGGAATACCCATGGACATCAATTGTATGTCTACATTGACTGACTTATTTTTGTTGTTCAGACTTTATGATAAAAAGGATGACATCATATTTTCTATCTCTAACTCCCCATGTTTTTGTAGCAATATACAATTATCACCTGCATATGATGTTAATGCTGCCAATCAATTTGATACTCAGGAAAATTTTCTGCGTACCATCGATTTCTAAACTGAGACAGGCTTCTTACAAATAAGATTTATGTTACAAAGATGTTAGCAAATTCGTTTTAAGTCAGAATTTTGCAAATGAGCATGATCTATGTAATGAAATATATGGAGATAACGAACAGTATTCAAGCTCAAAAGTCCATTATACAATACAAAATAGGAGCAGAGCAAACACGGACCTCCAAACATCAGAGGTGGGATCAGGTGCCATGGAGGAGTGAGCATCCCCTGCCGACCGGTCACACCCTGTTGACTGTCACCTTTGATACAAATTATTAAGCGTCGATCGACTGGCGCAGTGGTTAAGGCGTTGCTCTAGAGTCGCAGATTAAGGAGTTGATCCTTACGTCGCGGGTTCGAAATCCAACTGCAGGACGTGGATACCGATCCTTCCGATGACACCGTATAAACCGAGGTCCCGTGTCGCAGTAGATGCTGGTACGATAAAGATTTCTCACTGCTCAATTGCCCGAGTGCCGAGTATAGTTCTTAATCTGCAGCCCTCCAACGGCAAGTGGTGGCTTATTCATTTGAGTGAAAAATTTGAGAGGAACGTTAAACAAAATACAAACATATAATTATTGGACCATTATTTTCACATTGAATTATCTACGGATTTTTCCTTTAAGGGACACTCGGTAGGTATGTCCGGTCGACAGGAGATGCTTTCTCCTACATGGCACCTGATCCTA
This sequence comes from Saccostrea echinata, assembly GCF_033153115.1. NCBI lineage: Eukaryota > Metazoa > Mollusca > Bivalvia > Ostreida > Ostreidae > Saccostrea > Saccostrea echinata. The sequence goes on from NW_026889750.1 coordinate 47,567,928, forward strand.
CCTCTGTTTTCAGGAGTCCGTGTTGTCTCTGTTCACATTTGTATTGTTTAAATGGACTTTTGAGCACGATCACTTATCGTTATCTTCACATTTCGTTTTAATGACCGTTTGCATATACAAACTGTCGTTAGGTCAATTGTTGACAGGTGTTTTTCACAAAAATTGTTCAGCCATTGTTTTCATTTGTCTAAAAATTACTCCATTTATCTTATCAAAAGAAAAACGGCTTACGGCGGGCGTGACTGATGGACAAGGGATGCTTTCTATGGTCAAAATGTGCTCCATATTATAATCATTAGTCACCTACCGGTGAAACCGGAGGGAACTATAGGTTTCCTCTGCGTCTATCCGTCCGTCTGCCTGTCTGTCAGTCTGTCTGGTTTTCGGCACTTTTTTTAAGCTTTTGAGAATTGATATGAAACTTCTGGGCACCTTTATAGTGACCAACTACAGATCATGTTTGAATTTTGTCACTTTTGACAAACAGGTGCTAGAGTAAATCAGTTTTAAACATTCCTCTTTTTTATGATCGGGTTCACGGTCAGATTCGTGCTGCACTTAATTAATGCTCCTAAACAAGGTTGTCATGTTAAAGACTTGCTGGGTACCTTTATAGTGACAAACGGTAGATCAAGTTTGAATTTTACATTTTTGACCAACAGATGTTAGTGTAAATCAATTTTGAACATTTCTCCTTTTAGTCCCCTACCGGTGAGACATCTGAGTCTGTCCGTCCGTCTGTCTGTTTGTCTTTCTGTCCGTCTGTCCCTCTGTCTGTCTGTCAGTCTGTCCCACTTGGTTTTCCGCACTTTTTTTCTAAACACTTGCAGATATTGAGCTGATTTTTTGAAATTGAGTGTATCTTGATGAGTTTCGCTTCAATGATTTTTGAAGGAATTACGTCCATTTCAATTTTTCAGGGTTTTCCACATTTTTTTTCTTAATGAAGCGGAACGAAATGCAAACTTGATTTGTAACTCATCAAGATACACTCATATTCCAAAAATTAGCTCAATATCTGCACGCGTTTAGGAAAAAAGTGCGGAAAATCAAGTGGGCAGACTGACAGACAGACAGAGGGACAGACAGACAAACGAACAGACAGCTTCAGAGGAAACCTATAATCCCCTCCGGTTTCACCGGTAGGGGACTAATAATCGAGTACAAGATTGGGTTCATGCTGACTAAATTAATGCTCCAAAAACGAGGTTTTCAGGTTAAAGATTTTGACAGAAGACGTTAAGTAATAACAATTTGCATTGTTGGCGAAATAACACCAGATGCAATAAAGAATGAATATTTTTCCCGATATAATTTTTTTTTTTTGGTTATGTGTTTGAGTTAAGAACAACGAGTAACGTTTTCCATAAGTAAGCATTCGTGTTTCCAGGAAATACGTAAAATTAGGGAAAAATATTTTCACATCCAAGTAACACATAATGCACGATTTTTATCAACCAAAAAATATCTCGAAGATCAATAAAATATCCTTGGCATTGTTTTAGCATTCACAACAGGAAACCACATTTTAAAAAGAAATCAGGAAGTTCATATTTTGAATTTCATATAACAGGAATTAAAGAAATAAAAGGAAAGATTGCCGAAGAGAAAGAGACAGGAAATGTAGTTAAGGAAAACATCACTGTTCATAGATCTGAAGTTACCAAAAGAAGAATGGTTGGTAATTCCATGCCAGTCTCGGGTATGTACATTAATCTTCCAATCCTCTAAAGTTTAATGTTTATACTTTTATAGAATTAAGAACGAGACATAAGGGCATAAAGTATATTATTCTCACTTCTGGATAAGATTGCGGACTACTGATTTACAAATCAGCTAGAACTTATGTGGAAGCTTCCTGAGGTAGTGTAGATTCTAAATAGTTTTAATCATGCCCCCCCCCCTCCCCGGGGCAGGGTGGGGCCACAATAGGGAATTAAAGTTTAATAAAATATATAGGAAAATTCTATAAAAATCTTCTTCTCAAGAACCATCCGACCAGGAAAGCTGAAATTTATGTGGAAGTGTCCTGAAGTAGTGGCAATTCTAAATTGTTCAAATCAAGGCCTCCAAGGGTTGGGTGGGGCCCCAATAGAGAATCAAAGTTTTACATTGAAATACATGGAATTTTTTTTTAAAAAATCTTCTTCTCAAGAACCACTGTACTAAAAAAGCTGAAACTTATTTGGAAGCTTTATGGGATAGTGTAGATTCTAAAGTGTTCAATTCATGGCAAATGGGGGTCATGCAGGGCCACAATAGTAATGATACAGGGAAAAAAACTTCAAACCTCCTTAAGAGCAAATCCACTATGAATCATATTAATTTAGAAGCATCCTCTGGTATTTAAGATCCATTTTTGTTCAAAGCATGGCTCCTATTTATAGATTGGGGCCACAAAATGAGATTTAAAAAAAATACAGAAAAATACATGTATTTTGGGGGGAATATCTGATCCAGAACAGCAGGGCCAAAGTGACTCATGTGAGCTTTGTTGCCCATGGGCCTCTTGTCTTTATTTTGTTATTATTATTTCTTTCTTTTTTTCAGAAACACCTAAAACGAATACTGCTATCTGGGATGAAGATAAAAAAAACAGGCTTTTCTTCAACGACTTCTACTTAGATTTAATTGATAAAATGATAGAGAAAGATTTGGTGCAGAAGATGTCCGTGCTCCTTCAAGGTAGTCATTACATATTATGCATATCAGAGGACACACGTCATTAATCTTTCTCTCCTAATATTTTTTTAATACTCCTGGAAGTACCCGTCAAAGTACTTTTTCATACAAAGCAGTTTTTTTATAAGTCGTCAGTTTTATCAACCAAATAAAAACAACACTCAACAAGATGTGTTTGTGAAACACTGATGCCCCCATATGGCAACTTACAGCAAAGGTTAAACTTTCTCAAATGCAAATCAAATATGTTGGTACTCAAAGTAAGGTCTTGTCTCAAGGAATATACCTGTGAAATATGAAAGTCCTAGCAGAACCATAGAATAGATATGGAAAAGGTTAAAGTTTTTCAAAAGTAAATCAAATGTCAAGGTCAAGGTCAAATGGTAAAAATTAATGGTGCCCAAGGAAAGGCTTTCCCACAAGATATACACATGTTAAATGTGAAAGCCGTAGCACCAATCGTACAAAAGTTATGGCCAAGGTTTAAAGTTTTTCAAAAGTAAGTCAAACTCCGCGTCAATGGATAACAATTGTTGGTATCCAAAGGAAGGACTTTGTCACAAGGAATACATATGTATAGTATGAAAGCCCTTGCGCCAACCGTTCAAAAGTTATGGCCAAGGTTAAAGTTTTTCAAAACTAGGCCAAACTCCAAGGTCAAGGTCAACGGGACAAAGTTGTTGGTATCCGAAGGAAGGTCTTGTCACAAGAAATACATATGTATAGTATGAAAGCCCTAGCAACAACCGTACAAATGTTATGGCCAAGGTTAAACTTTTTTCTAAAGTAGGTCAAACTCCAAGGTCAAGGTCAAATGGTCAAAGTTATTGGTATCCGAAGGAAGGACTTGTCAAAAGAATTATATATGTGAAGCATGAAAGCCCTAGCACCAACCATTAAAAAGTAATGGCCAAGGTTAAAGTTCGGTAAAATTTTGCAAAACTGGGTCAAACTCAAAGGCCAAGGTCAAAAGGTCAAATAAGATGGTACCCAAAGAAAGTTCTTGTCAGTAGGAATACACGTCACGACGTGTGAAATATGAAAGCCATAGCTTCAGCCAATCAAAAGTTATGGGCAATGTTAAAGTTTTTGCGGACAAACAGATAAACAGATGGGGGGGGGGGGGGGGGAATAAAACTTTTTGTTGTTATGGTAGGGTTTTTCAATAAAAATAATTCCTTTAGAAAATGTTCTCAGATAAATCAAGATATATGAACAATGAAAATAAAATTATCGCGCATCATTGAAAGATTGAGATCTTTAAACTAAAATCTAATTGCTTCATTGTGCTTGATTAATTTTTCCTTAGTATTTTGTCATGGTTGCATACCTATTCAGTTGACTGTCAATAGATGACAACCTTACATGTTATAGCATATATCAACCGCACTTATTGCTCGCAGGGCACAGTAGTTAAAGCCTAGTCTTCTAGATTGGTGAAGTAAGGAAACTCCTTCGGTCATGGGTTCGAATCCCACTGAAGAACGTATTAATATTTTAAGCAATCAGATTGCAGACAAATATAGCTGCAGAACTGTAGCGTTATGGTTTTATATTTTAGTCTTTGACCATAAAGACTAAACTATAAAACCATAACGCTACAATTCTGCAGCTAAGACAAATATAAACATAGCATTAAGTAAATATTCATGGTTAAATATGTAATAACTGATGGAAATGGCAGATGGCAGACTATTTTGTCATTATTATGAGGTTGCAAACTACGAGCTACTACAAGAATATGCAGAACCTATGAAAAAAAGCAACTTAGGTTGGCTTTGATACTAAAAGAATGCAAGTCTGTCCAATCTAATTTTTTTTATATTTAAGAAATATCATCTTTATTCAAATTACATTTAAGAAAAAGAAGCAGAGTCTAAACAGACCTGGAATTTTGAAAGAAAAAAAAAACAAAAAAAAAAAACTCCATTTTTTTCTTTCAAAGAAATTGATATGGGAATTTATGTCAAATTATTGATATCATAGTTAACTAATTTCATAATTAATTAACATTTTTAATGGTTTGAAGTATCCTAATATTCTTTTCTTCAAGTCATAATTATAGATTGCTCTATTAAAGTTTAATTTGGGGAAGATTAATGGCCATCAGTAGATGATCAGGAATTCTGATTGGTCCAGACTCTCTTCCCTGAGGTGAACTACAGAGTGTGTAGTTCAAAATAAAGTTGCGGGAGTTTTTTGTTGTTTTTTTTTTTTTGTTTTTTTTTTTTTTTTGTTTTTGTTTTTGTTTTTTGTGTTTTTTTTTTTTTTTTTTTTTTTGGTGGAGGGGGTCTCAATTTACCAAACATAGATTTGCTTAGATTTTAATCAAACAATCAAACCACGAGTTTCAAAGCATATGTCGTTGTTACCGTAAAAAAGAAGCCAGTATCGGAGAAACTAAGCTCCTTTATTAGTAGATGGCCTTCAACTCGACATATAGATATATCGACGACGTAAATGTCAATTAATTAACAGTGCTTATTTCTATTTTATGTCGACACGATATATCCGGCTGAGCTTGAGATAAAAGATACCACAGAGTCTGACACATCTGTTTCATATTTGGATATTTTATTACAAAAAGACGTTAATGGTAATCTAACAACATAGCTTTACGAACGTGGTGACTTTAACTTTTCAATCGTCAACTTCCCTTATTTATGCAGCAATATACCCTTATCACCTGCATACGGGGTTTATATCTCTCAGTTGATTCGATACGCCAGAGCATACTCTATGTATGAACAATTTCTTAAACTAGGTAAGTTATTGATAGGCAAGTTGATGAAACAAGAATAACAGCAGTCTCGTTTAAAGTCATCATTTCGTAAGTTATATGGTCGATACAATGACCTTGTCAGCAAATAAATCTTTCATTAAGTCAAATGCTGACTGACGTTTTTTCATACTAATTGTTATTCCATTATTTACACACTGAATTGTCGACGGATTTTTCCGTTATTTCCCGATCATGACAAGGAGCACACGGCAGGTGTGACCGGTCGGCAGGGGATGCTCACTCCTCCATGGCACCTGATCCCACCTCTGATGTCTTAGAGGTCCGTGTTTGCTCTGTTTCTATTTTGTAATGTTTAATGGACTTTTGAGCCCGAACGCTGTTCGTTATCTCCACATATTTCATGGATGAGTAATCATTGTTTTACAATACTGTTTTCCACTTTGTTAAACAGTTATTAACTGTTGAAATATAATTACGCCGTTAAACAACATATTTTATTATATGTCATATAGGAGATTAAATAATTTCTGATTTGCTGAGATCTAACATTATAGAAATCATACTAAGTTCTGTTCTCTTACTCGTTCAGTTTATTAAAATACATCCTATAGGCAATATTTACAATAATTTCCATGTATGTACAATGTACATATACTTGCATTTACAAAATTCCGTCTAGGGGAATATTGTACACTGGCTAATCAATATATTGACTTCAAAAACAGTAATAGCTGCATAATGTTGAGGTGTTTGTATTTTTTGGAGACAGGACCTATTGTGTAAAATATATTGTATAATACCTGATTATTTAATAAAACGGTTATTGACTTTTGAGCCTACTTGTGATTATTTGGACCTGTTCACAGCTGTTTCAGGTATTTGTTAACCTTAGCCTTCAGCCTCGGCCAACCAATACCCGATCAGTCTTTATATTCATAAGTAGACTTCATCAAAAGTCAAAAATTGTATATTGTTTGATATAGCTTTTTAACACTGCTATATGGATGCATTAAATAGGTCAAATAAATGCATTTCAGATAAAAGGGAGGAAAATACTGTAAATCAACGAGAAAAATTTATACAATGGAACAAAGAACATAACTTCCAGTGTAATATTTGGCATTTACAACAATTACTGAAAAAATGCGGAGCTGTGGACCTGGTTGAGGAATGCGCTGTATTTGCAAAATGTTTCCCTTTGTGTCTCGCATATTTTGAATGTACTCGTGAAGGTAATTTTATGATCAAATGAAAACTCCATTTCAGAAACAAATCATTTCATACAATTAATTCTAAAATAAAGTTTTAGATAAGTTTGTCAGTATGAATAATTAAAAATTAGAATTCTCCCTGCAGTATGTGCAAGGGACACAAATCAACTTAGGCAAAGTATAAGAGGATATTCAATGTTTTGTAGTTTAAAATGGAATTTATTTCAAGAGCAGGGGAGGATTTTCTTTTTACTTTTACGCGTGTGTGAAAATATAATAAAGATAATTCTGTCTAACGTGTGAAATAAATATCAAATCCATTTACAAGAGATTGAATTCTTTATTATTGCATTTTCTTCGGTTTTCCTTTTGCGCCTGTCCCTATTGACCATCTCTTCTTTTGCGTAAGCAGTGACGTCGACATCAGAGGGTTGTGAGATTGAAATTTTTTAAACATGGATTTTTTAACAAACTATGACTGTTTTAGACAAAGTTAGAATGGTTTATTCACTCTTGCACTCTTTAGGGTTTATATTCTTTTCTTGAAGGGAAGGTAAACAAGTATTATTTCAAGACGCCTCAATGTAAAGACCAAGTCTTCCGATTTGAATGACAGAATGATTTATTTTTATTTGCTGGAAAATTTTAAATTTGTTTAAAACTTTACATAGTGTCTTACCTGTATTAAAATCAAGTGTAAAACGCGATTTTTTTTATTTACAAACATACAAATCAATTTAAAACGTAATCAAGAATCACAAGCTAGAGTGTTTCTTTCCATTTTAGGTCAAAACCATGAATTAATAACTCTTCATACCAGCTTGGATATATCGAATGACACTGTTCGCCGTGAAATGGAGGAAATTCGTGAAATACTAGCGACTCTTCTTCATTTAGAACCTAGGGAAATTAAACTTTGTGGTGTCAAAGAAGGGTCATTAATATTAGTATTTTCTCTGCCAAAAGAAAACGTCACAGAAATGACAAAGATTAATTTGTCAAACATATGGTCACTTAGAGTCTTTAGAATAGAAACAAAGAATTGGATTATAGAACCAGGTAAACTGTCTTGTTAATATTTGATAATAAGAATTTCGACTTTATGATTAATAATACATGTACATGTAGAAAGTCTCCAGTCTTTCAAAGAAATGATTAAAGAGGTCTTTAGATGCTTTCTGGGTTGAGGAGCTTGTATTGTATAACACATTTTCTTCTGAATCTATAATGAAATATGGAAAGATGCATTAATTTTTCTAATCAATTACATGCGATATGTACATTAAGAATTTTTTCCTTCAAAATTCACTTTTTTGACTCTTCTAATCTCCACTGTACTTGATAATTATTTTTAGGTTTGTTGAAATCCAAATGCATGTTGATACTGTATGTACAAGTTCAACCACGCCACAGCAGAATACAAGACCGTTTACAACTTCTTGTCCTGGCAATAAACGGTGAAATGAAAGGACTTGGCTTTCACATAAAAACTGATTGTCACAACATTAAATGCAAAATTTGGAAAAATTCATGTGCGGAAGGTAACCACCGTGAAAGCAAAGTTTAGTGGGGAGTAAATATCGTTAAATTTTGAAGTACATGTAAAATGTTGGGGGGAGGGGCTTTATTTTGTTCCAAAAATAACCATATTAAATATATAACGTACCATATAAAAATTACTGCGGGATTTAATTTTATTAATTATGGTAATCAACAAAATAAACGAAGTTTAATCTCCAACAATATTTTTGTTTAAACAGAATCTGATTTATGATGATAATGAATGACTGAAAATATGCACATAGTTTATATTTAAAAAATTAAAACTATCAATTATAATGTAAATTTCAAAATAGGAAACAAATGTACACAACTTAAAATTAATTTTAAATTATGAATACATTTTATATATTCTTTTTTAATTACCAAGACCCACTATTCAAAGGGAGGAAATCGATTGAAAATAATTCACTTCCTTTCGAGAAAGAGATATTGGAAAACATGGAGCCTAGTATAGTGAAAGAATTTCTTAAAACATGTTTACCTGGATATCATAGAGAAATAGAGGATCTCTTCAGTCCCACCCATGCTCGGAAACAGACTGCAAAGGCCATTCTGTTATTTCTAAGTGGAAAGAAACGTAAAGTTTTTAAGAATACAATGAACTGTGTGATAGATATGTACAGAAGCAAGGAAATCCCTACTTGTGATTCTGCAATGGCTGAGGAAAATGGTAATTGATTTCAAAAGTCTTTTCTCAAATGAAATATTTTTAAGAAGTAATGCAAAAGAATATGCACATTTTTCTTTTTTTTTCAGGCTTATTTGAGAACACTGAAATGTTGTTAGATGACATTGATTCCAGCATTATCAACGACACCTTTGAGAAAATTGGAGATGTGCCTTTTGATATAGTGCAGAAATGTAGTCCAGGATCTGGACGAAAAAGAAAAGAAAGGGCAAAAACGTTCTATGATTTTGTCAATCTAAATAAAGAACATCTTCAAATTTTCAAAAATATTTTGCAAAGTAATGCTGATTAATAGAAGGATTGTGAAATTCTGTAAATCAGCGTGGTGCTGTTTATAACGATATTTGGATATAATTTATACGTGTTATTGACTCACACTGTGATATATAACTTTTACTCATTTACTATTGTTGATATCTAATTGATAATGCCAGGTGATTGTCCATTCCAATAAATAATAAGAGATTAGCAAAATGTGGTTTTGCATCCTCCAAAATTTAATTTAATTTAGTCTATGTCATTGAAAAAATAAACTTTCTCGCTACTAATCCATTCAACAAAGAGTAACATGTACTCTACAAAAACGAGGTTTTAATTATAAGCAGAGAATCACATACATGTATTATGAGGAGGGTTTCTAATTATCATTATTGTGATGTAAATAGGGTATATTCAGTGTTTTGTGATTGGATATTGAATTTATTTCACTCGTGAGACAGGATTTTTTTTTCTATTTTCACGAGTGCGAATGTGTGTCAAGGACAACAAGTTGTTACTTAATGGTGCTAAATTAAAAGTAATATTAGGAATATTGCTAAGGAAATGAGTTGTTAGAGTTGTAAATATAGGAGGGAAGAAATTGTGATGAATAGTAACAAGTCGTTTTCCAATGAGAGTTCGTTATTTTTGTCTCTCAAGTTGAACAAATTATACTAAGTTAAATGAACAAAGAATTGTCTTTCAAAAAAAGTCCTATTGGAAAATGTAAAAAAGTAACATGAACTGATGTATGACTTTCTAAAAAAAAAAATGCATTTTGAGTTGTTTTAGCTCTACTGGTCCAAGACTAGAAGAGTTTATGCGATGGTAAAGTGTCCATCGTCCGTTTGTTGATTTATTTGTCTGTTGGTCTGTTTTTCTGTAAACAATTTTTCTAAGTACTTAATTGCTACACAAGTAGACTGCACTTAATGCATAACTCCTTTATTTGCTTTGTTTTGTTTTTTATTTCAACTAACAGTACTGCTATTTTTACTAAAAATAGAAATCTCTGTGAACCTCTTTTCAAAACGCTACCCCTCCTACTGAATTGCTCAAATTTTAATTTTAATCTCCTACACAGGAAGACTGCGAAACGCTACATAATACTTTTCATTTGTTATTTGATGTTGACAGTTGGCTTTGCCATGGCTCCAAAAAAAGAAATTTATGTAAAATTCTGTCGGAACGTCACTCTTCCTCAATTTTGCTTGATATGTAATTGATATCAGTAACTACACTATGGCATTCAATGGAAATAATACAGTGGTTATTAAATGTAGGAAAATGAATGAAATCTTTAAAAAAAAAAATCCCCCTGTCGTCTGTCATTAAAATTCGGTTAATGTAAAGCTAAATCAGTTCTGGTACTTATATATAAGCTTAATCAGTAGAGCTTCAATCTCATCAAATACTTATTTTTAATGTTATCTTGTACATTTTTTTTTTTAACATCGTAAATTTTTGTTGAATCGGAATTTTATAACACTGAAATATTTACATGCACGAGTTAAATCTGGATAAGATGAATTATTATAAAGATAACAAGTATTAACCTTTAAGGTCAGACGACACGTCAATTATATGTTTTGTATACCTTGGTATTATATCAAAAATTATTCATAATTGTCACTCTCTTGTGATTTCTAAATTGTTTTCAATATGTTTTAAAAAATAAGTACAACAAAGATTGTAACACTGGCAGATCAAAACATTACCTAAATGGATTATATAGGAAATATTGCCCTCTGGTATCTTGCTCAAATACCTGGTAAGGTACCTCAATTTTTAGGTCACCTGAGTGACTCAGGTGACCTATTGCTATCCGTTTTTGTCCGTCGTCCATCGTGCGTCGTGCGTTAACATTTAAACATTTTCAGCTTCTTCTCTGAAACCGCTCAACCAATTTCAACCAATTTTGGCAATTAGCATCTGTGGGTGAAGGGGGACAAAAATTGTGAATTTCGTGGTCCCTGCCCTCCTGGGGCCTGAGGGGTGGGGCTAAAACCACCAAAATTAATGCAATCTTTAAAAATCTTCCTTACTCCTGGACATCAAGCAGTCAAACTGTTGACATGATTGTAATTAGCATTGAGCCCTCTACCTAAATTGTGAAATTCATGGCCCCGGGGTCAGGGGTTCTGGTGCTAGGGCGGGGCTATATAGATCATATAGTGAAAGTGCATTATTTCTTTGAAAATCTTCTTCTCTACTCCTGCGTGTTATTGAAACAAATTAAATACATAGTTATGATAAGCAAGAGTGACTCTACCAAAATTGTGAAATTCATAGCCCCAGGGTCAGGGGTTCTGGTGCTAGGGCGGGGCCTTATTGATATATAGTGAAAGTGCATTATTTCTTTGAAAATCTTCTTCTCTACTCCTGGGTATTACTGAAACAAATTAAATACATAGTTATGATAAGCAAGGATGCCTCTTCCAAAATTGTGAATTTCATAGCCCCTGGATCAGGGGTTCTGGTGTTAGGGTGGGGCTCTATTTATTATATAGTGAAAATGCATTAATGATTTAAAAATCTTCTTCTCTGCTCCTTGGTATTATTTAAACAAATTAAGTACATTGTTATGATAAGCAAGGATGCCTCTTCCAAAATCCTGTCTGCTCCTCAGTGTTAAGCAGATAAACAAAGTGATTACTTATGATGTGCAAACTTCTGGTCCCAGGGTGAGAGGCTCTGATGTTTCTCGATGGAGGGGGGGGGGGGGGTTCTATTGATAATATAGTGAATCTGTAGTAAAAATGCATTATTTCTTTAAAAATCTTCTCTGCACCTGGGCATATCAGAGGCAAAAAGAGTAAAAGTTTTAATAAGGAAGGGTATTTTTACCAGATATTTGAACATCTGGACCATTTAGTAAAGTGTTCTGGTCCTAGCTAGGGCACTATTAATTTGTAATCTACTGAGAGTTTGCCATTTACTTTTGATAATTAATCACTGTAAATAATGTACTTGAAAGGTTAATAGAATAAGAGAATTATGCAAGAATTTTTATTGTATAATACAAAAAGTACAAAAAGTACTTTCATAGTTTTAATGATCAGGTAGACTTGTAAGTAATAGATAAATAAAAATGAGACAAAAATAACTTGTCTTATTAAATGTTCATCAAAGATCAAGAGAGACCAATGTAAGAGATTTCAACAAGGAATTAAGATGGTACAGAAGCAGTGATATTTTGTTTATTTACTGTATGGTGAAAGTGTTAAATGAGGAACAGATTAGAACCTAATTTATCAACTGTGAATGAATGCTAGACTAATTATTTTTTTTATCCTGATCACTCTATTTTTCTCTAAATTGTTGTATTATACTCAGGTGACCATTAAGGCCCTTGGGCCTCTTGTTGGTGAGGAAACTTGTTTAAGTAGCAATACTTCAATGACAAATTCTTGGGAAAAGTTATATATTTTTGAGGAACGTGTCGTCTGGCCTTAATAAAGGTAGCCTATTGTAAATATCATTCTTATGTAAAAATAAAAAAAATTGCTGATTTTTATAGGGCATTTTCTTCATTCAATGGGCAAAAACGAAGAAAAAAATCATTTTATACATAAATTCTTAATAATCAGCTCGCATTATTTTAGTGATATCTTGTTAATCCTTCCTTTTGTTCATTTACATTTTGGAGTATTCTGCACACTTCTTTTATGTATGACTGTTATTTATTTTTATTTTATTTTTTAAGTTATAGTTGATATTGTGAATGTATTTGAAATATACTGTGAAATCATTTATTTTTGTGGGAGTTTATTTTCATGGTTTGTGGAGACCCACGGACTTAAATCCTCCACGAAATCAAATCACTAATATTTTTTCCTACAACCACGAAAATTTGACCCCACGAAAATAAATGACTTTAGAGTATTTCCTCTCAGATCTTATTGGCTATTTTTTTAATTTGATTATTGATGTGGATACTGAAATGACAAAGCTAATGTGCAAAAATAGTTTCTTAAATTCCATTTTGTGAAAGTTTTTATTCATTTCACCTATTTTGAATATCTTTGCGTCATTTTAATTTTGATTGTTTTATTGATTAATAAAAAAAAATCTTTATTTTTATCTATTGTTTTTAAAGTTCCAATTCAATTGTTAAATGAGGACGTGCGTTTTTTATATTAATACTTTTGATGTAATATTACAACAAGTTAATGAATCAAAATTATTATTTAATACTGAAAATCACCAATAGTTTAATTGCTTTTTATACCCCCGCTCCGAAGGAGAGGGGGATATGCTGTTTTGCCATTGTGCGTCTGTCTGCCAGTCTGTGTGTGTGTGTGTCCGTGTGTCTGTCCGTAACAAATTTTGGTCGCAGTTTTCTCAGCAACTATTCATCGTAGATGCTTGAAATTTTTAGCAAACTCTTTGTTTAGGCATGCCATATGGTGTGATTCATTTTTGTGAGAATCCGATGTCAACTTCTTGTTTATCCATGCGTCTGTCCGTACCATATATAACAAATTTTGGGCGCAGTTTTCTCAGCAATCACTTATTCCAGATTCTTGAAATTTTAACACACTCTTTGTTTAGACATGTCATATGGTGTGATTTATTTTTGTGAGAATCCGATGTCAACTTCCTGTTTATCCATGCGTCTGTCCGTACCATACATAACAAATTTTGGGTGCAGTTTTCTCAGCAATTACTCATTGCAGATTCTTGAAATTTTAACACACTCTTTGTTTAGGCATGCCATATGGTGTGATTCATTTTTGTGAGAATCCGATGTCAACTTCCTGTTTATCCATGTGTCTGTCCGTACCATACATAACAAATTTTGGGCGCAGTTTTCTCAGCAATCACTTATTCCAGATTCTTGAAATTTTAACACACTCTTTGTTTAGGCATGCCATATGGTAGGACTCATTTTTGTGCGAATCTGACTTCAACTTCCTTTTTATCCTCGCGTCTGTCCGTACCATACATTACAAATTTTGGTTGCAGATTTCTCAGCAACTACTTATTGCAGATGCTTGAAAGTTTAGCACACTCATTTTTTAGGCATGTCATATGGTGGGATTCATTTTTGTACGAATATGATGTCAACTTCTTGTTTATCCCTTGTCCAAAAATGAACTTGTGTATTCACATCAGAGCGGGGATATTATTAGTGAGCATTGGCTCACAGACTTCTTGTTTCCTTTGGGGATATTTACTACAAATATATAAAGATAATAAAAAGATAATATACTGAAATGCAAAAGAAACGCAACAAGCAGTAATCTACAAATATTTGATTTTTTTATCTAATGATTTTCAAAAATGAATAAACTAAGGTAAAACTTGATTTGAAACATCAGAGATTTGATAAAAATGTTAAATGAATATCTTTCAACTTAAGAAAGAAACACATGACTGTTAAAACATCCCCACCCCGGCCATTCAATTACAGCGTGCAAGACTGCCATGCACAACACTTGCAGCTTGATTTCTACGATGCAGTAGGTTCATCAATATCGAGATCTGACGAAAGATATATTCTTTGCCATTTTAAATGCCTCTTTTTCAGATGATGAGGTCGAATTTTCTCTAGCCAAGCGCAGTGTAGTAACCCTTGGACTTTCGCTCCAAGGACTGTCATTCATGCTAATGATACAAAGAGCCTGTTGAGGCGTGATGTGGGTCATATTTGCATCTGCAACTCTCCATCACCTTTATTTTGAGATTTTTTTAGCTAGAGCAACGGAAATGCGTACTTAAGTCATTTTCAGGAAGCCTTGGCATCGCTTACGGAAAAGAAAGGGGAATTTCTTTTTCGGAACATTGCTGCATTACTTATGATGAACAGATATACAAATCCTTAAAACACCATATTATTGCCAAATGTTTTGTTAAACATGCAATTTTTGATTTCTGTTAAGCAGACTCAAACTTAACTTTCGGTAATGGTACGAAAATCATTCAACCGTTAAATTACTGATATTTACAAAGTTGAAGACGTCCTTACTTTTTAGATAAAAAATTATATCCTATATGTAATATTTTCCCCTAAAATATGATGTTGCGTTTCTTTTGTGTTTCAGTATATAAAGATTATAAAGACAAGGAAAGAGACTAACATTTTCTTAATACATCTGTCATCTTTTCATCGAAGAAAACCACACACATATAAATTAAATCGAGTGATACTTTGAGAAAAGGATTACTTTTAAGAATCATATATATTGTAAAGCTAAATTTTTAAACGCTGAATGTTCTTTTGTTCACCTAAGCCTTGTGTCACCGAGTCAGACAGAAAGTCGGAGTGTCTCAAGTTTTTATGAAGACAATTTCATAAGAGTTTACCACTGCTGTTTCATAGTTTGAATATTATTTGACTATAGCTGCTAAAGGCCAACTAAGGACTAAATCATATGACAAACAATATGCTTACTCCTCTTTGTTACCTGATCCTACTTCTGTTTTTTCAAAGATTCTGTTGTGTTTTTGACCTGTTCAAGATGTGCATTAGCTCAGTGTTATAAAACTGTTCTTTGTTCGTTATCATAACTTTTTTTCTGAGAAAAAAGAATATTTATAATTTTGGTAATATATATACAACTTGTGTGTTTTTGCTTAGCAAGTCATTTATGACGTACTTTTGGGTTAACACACATATCCCAAAATTCATGTAATGATCAAAATCTCTTGTTGCGTGAATTATGTAGCCAAAAGAGAAAATCATCTTAGGTATGTAATATCTTTGTTTCACGTCCCTTAATTCCTTGAAAAAGTACCCTCCAGTCCGAATTTTAAAAAAAACAAACACATTCCAAAAACTACTGTAGTCTTAAAATTGAATTGATTTGCAGCATCCCCACCCACCCATCCCTCCCCCAAAATACAGAGAAATATTGTTGAGGATTTGACTGACTTGTTTTTATTTTTTAAACTGGATTTTCCTGAATCCTACCATCCAGGGACGTAAAACAAAGAAATGATTTACTGAAGCCTTATGCGTAATCACTTTTTATGCCTTATTTTAATTAGTTCCCTCAAAAGATGATCCGAAAAGATAAATAGCCAAAGATTGCTGAAATCTGATATTAAATTGAATCTGACATGTTATTAATCATATTTTGAAATAAAAAGCTTTTTTTCTACCATTCACTCATATATAAAAATGTTGAAGGGAGGGATAGTGAAGGTAATTGGAGGAAACGAAACAAGTCCTTATATGACCTTATTCAGTTATAACACGACTCCTTGTATGACCGATTTCAGTTATAACCAGACTTCTTCGATCTATGAAAGATTTCAATTGTTACACGACTCTATGACCTATTTCATTTATTACATGACCTCTTTAAGGACCGATTTCAGTTATTACACGACTCATTATATGACTGATTTCAGTTATTAAACGACTTCTTGTATGACCCATTTCGGTAATTACATGACTTGTTGTTTGCTCGATTTTGGTCATTACATGACTCCTAGTATGACCGATTTCAGTTATTACTCTACTTTTTGTATGACCAATTTCAGTTAATAGTCGATATCTTGAATGACCGATTTCAGTTACATCGAATTACACGACTATCAATATGACTGATTTCAATTACTACACGTCTTTTTCAATTATTACATGCAACTTTCTTGTATGACTGATTTCAATTATTTCTAAACTCCCTGTATGATCGATTTCAGTTATTATTAGACTTCTCCCCTATGACCGAATTCAGTTAATACTCGAATTCTTATATGACCGATTTCAGTTACTAAACGATTTTTTGTATGACCAATTTCAGTTGTTAGAAGACTTCTAGTTGTAGGACCGATTTCAGTTATTATACGACTTCTTGTATGACCGATTTCAGTAATACTCAAATTCTTGTATGACCAATTTCAGTTATACGCAACTTCTTGCATTATCGATTTCAGTTATTATACGACTTCTTGTATAACGAACTGCTATGGATTTCTACCTGTCTGATATTTTGTATATATCATGTCATTTTTTAATCATTTTTTTTTTTTTGGGGGGGGGGGGTCCTTTAATAACCATCATGTTATTTTTATTAATCATCATTTTCAATGTTAAAAAATGCAAATATACATACATTTTTCATATTTTTTTACATCAACAGCGAGTCACTCTCAATACTTTAAAAACGTGGGCAATTAGTATGCCTAAATTAATCAATATTCATTGTTTACAAATTTCAAACATTACTGTATAGAACAGACGTCCTCTTTTAATTACATGCAAACAAAAAAGTTTCTTAAAGCAGAATAGGACTTTTGATAAAAAGTTTTAGAATTTAACAGTTGGAGATAACTGAGATCAATATTAGAAATCCTATGATCATACAAAATTGAGAACAGGACAGAGCTCAAACTCCCTGGAAACACCAGAGGTAGGTGGGATGAGGTGCCTAGAAGGCCTTAAGCCATCTGTATTTATCAGGTAAACAGAGTAGCCCAAAGTCAATGAAATCGATATCTTGACAATTGATATAATATGTCAATTAAACCAAGACCAAACGATGGGCCATATTTAGGCCATATTTGTAATCAAGTTCATTCTGAAAACCATAGAAATAACGAAATTAAGGAGAGTTTTCAAGTAATATAACATCAACTTATTTGTCAGAAGCTTGTCTCGGTTTAAAAATTGATCGTAAATATTGCGTGTAGAATTGACTGAGAGACATAGGCTCTTCACACAGGCGATAACAGAATGTTTTTTAAAAACATAAACATGGGACGTTGACGATGGAGCAGATGAAGTCATTCTGTTTGTTATATACTGTTAACGTACTTATTTTAGCGGTTATCATTTTTAGCGCCTGTCAGGCAGCTTCTTTTCTGCTTATTCATGCACACGCTAATATATGATTAAAGATAATTTTTGTTTTTAAAGGATCACGTTCGCATATCTATGATTGCTCTAATCAGTTAAAAAGAGTACTGCACTATTTAATAATGCGCTAATTTAATTTACATTTACAAATGTTCAAGTGTTAGCCATTCCTTCTTTAGTTATTTAAAAAAATGCAGCTATAGATTGGATATAACAGACTCTGTAGGTCTTTAATTTCGAGTTCATTAGGATGTTTAGAATCGATATATGTGAATGAAAATGAATTTTTATGCAATATCGAAATGACACACAATCACAAGATATGAATATTTCTGTGTTCCATTTTTCATTGAAGTAACAGTTTTCTACAAAGTGAAAAAACCAGGTCTTATATTGTGAAAAGTTGTTGTTTAAAATATTGAAGAGATATGATGTATTGCCGTTGTTTTTGAAAAAAAAATCAGATTTTCTAAAAGATCTTTGGAGATTTTATAGAATCCTAAATTGATTTACATCACTTTTCGAAAATGTTGTAGCAAGTTTCCCATATTCAACAGTTAAAGTGTTTGTGAGGAGTAAAGATAAGGGTTTTGTAGAACATCTACTAGACCCTGCAACACATCTTTATTAAATAAAATTTAAGACATTTTTGGAATCCAACATAGGCATAGTAACTCAAAATTCATTCCTGTTGACTGAGATGTTAAAATGATTAAAAACCGACAGGTAATGCTTAATTATTTTTTTTTGAAAGGGATTTAAGAGTTTCAGTTGGAATTAAAGATGAAGTGTTAAAACCAAGTCCATCGACTTGGGTCAGTCGCGGCCGTGATTCGAACACACGGCCTTCCGCTCCTTCTGTGATCGAATCACGGCCGCGACTGACCTAAGTCGATAAAAAATAGGTAGCAACTGTTAATTCGCCAAGCTCTCGGCACTTTGAAGTGAAAGTTATGGGTCATTCGGATGAGACCTTAAAAACGGAGATCCCGTGCTCAATGGCCCTAAGTGCCGAGTAAAGGTCTAAATTTGAAGCCCTATATGGTGACATTTCTATATATTAGTGAAAAATCCTCGAACGGGACGTAAAAGGACAAACAATCAATTAATTAATCTGATATACAGATGTTGTAATGAGCTAAGCAAACAAAGATTATGTTAAATTTTATTAGTAACTTAATGAAATTCAATATATTTAGCCATAAATTTAAAAAAAAAAATGGACAAACCCCCTTTTTTTATGGAACACTATGAAAATCCAAACTAACTTTACTTAAGTATGCTTGAAAGGTTTGTAAAGGTTTGGGATCTTTTATCGACATATTGAAATTGAGGCTTAAAAGTTAACGTTGGCCATTGTGATAAAAATCAATGACTTAAACTCATGACATCAAAATACATCTATAACGAACGGAAAATTGCAGTCCATTTTGTTACAATAATAATCACTTTCCGTACTGTTAATATTTAAGACTTTTTTGAGTAAAATTTGGTAATCTGAAATCGGAAAAAAGCAATTTGTGAACCTTACCCTAGCTGCAGCCAAGATAAAAAACAAATGGTTTAAAATTATTCAAATTAACATGTCATATACATGTATGTTATTTGATAGCAATTACATGTAAATTCTTATTGCAAAAGTCCCCTCCTTAAGCCGGTTAGTTCCATCTTTGTAGTTAATTCTTCCATCTCACACATACAAAACCTTTCCTCTGTAATAGCGCCGTTATAAATAAAAAAAGTATAATGAACAAACTAAAAGTATGTATCGCCATTGAAAAGAAACATTCATACTTATTGAGCTTTACGTAATATATAACACAACTTCTGTGATATTTATATATCTTTGTTTACGCTTTCTAATGCTTTTAACATCTGAACGGATATCCAGGTATCCGAGCTGTCCACAGAGGTATACAGGGTCACTCAAGTCCATAGGACTAAGGAGGTGGAATCTGAGCTGTGTATTATATATATTTGATCAAACTAACACATTTTTGTGGAAGGTACAACGGTCAAAAACAAATCTAAATGATTTATTTTGCCAAGGATCATACACAATGATTTTTTTTTTTATACGTAGCAGGTCTTTGCCAATCTTCCCCGAATTATTTGCTGAGCAAGGGACTGAAAATAGGGTGTAAAATTTCCATTTCAAATTAAAAGCAGCATATCTTCATATGCAACGACTAAACAATAAACTAACATGTCCAGGAATACAATCTCGGAAATCTTTTTTATTTTTAACAAATACGAATTTTCGAGAGGCACAAAAGAATCTTAGTACAAGTTTTTGTAGCTTCTTAAGTTAAGCACCATTTGATTTCTCTTAAACCAGTTATAAGGACTTAAGAATTGACGCAATAACGCACGATTACAATGTACAGATACAAACAGTCGCCAACGTGGGGAGTGGTTAGACCTTTGCTCTGGAGTCGCGGAGTAAGGAGTTGATCTTTAAGTAGTGGGCTCGAAACCCACTGCGGGATGTGGAGATCGGTCTTCGGATGAGACTGTATAAACCGAGGTCCCGTTTCGCAGTAAGTACTGGCACGTAAAAGATCCCTCTCTGTTTTAAGGCCACGTACAGGTCTTATTTGCAGTCCTCCATCGGCAAGTGATGGCGTCTCTGTATGAGTAAAACATTCTCGAAGAGACGTTAAACAAACAGACAGACAGACAGACAGATACAAACATAAACAATGCATACAAACAATACAGAAGAAACAATAATTATGATAAAAATCGCCAGTACTGATTCATCATAAAAAGCAAATCGTTTTAAAGAGAGGGGCGACTCTTTGTATAAATTATCTACTGAAAACAGATTTTACAGAAAAGAGCTACTTGAAAAAAATATGTTAAAAGTATTTTAATGATGTTTTTCATGATTAATCAAGGTGAATCAAGATCCGCAAAGGAAACCATATGAAGCATGTGGTTTTATTTCTATAACGTTACATAATAAGTTGATACTTCACAGAAACATGACGAAACAAAGGATATACATGTACACGCAATATATAAACAAAAAAAAAACTAACAACAGAACACATTTTCCCGGTCAGCAAGGTGCGCCTTAGTAATGGTAAGATTAAAATAATTGCTCCATAATTATTACTTTTGAAATTATAAACGTGGTTTTTTAAAGTCAATGATATATTGTATGTTTTATTTTTTAGATCATAAATTAAACCTATTAAACTTTAAATATTCTGAACATTTAACAAAATATGTCCCAACGCAAATGTTATACTATCGAATCAATTCGCATTGATTTAATTACATTATCCTAGCTGAACATAACCTCAAGAAAAAAATTAATCCTAGGACGTACAGTAAAAATGTGTCTGGTATCAACATTGAATAACTGTTTATACTTCTTCGATTGTCAAAAGATTACTGTATCATATTTTAGGCAAAAGTCTTTCTATTCCTTACCCTCGTCATATTCGATTCAGCGTTTGGATTTAGCTGTGTTAAGGAAGATGATGTTTGTTATGGAAGCCTCGAAATCGATTACTCCTTTACAATGATTGACCCCGTGAACGGTCCAGTCTACGCCAAAGACCGCTCTCTGTTCACTGTTGATGGTGACGAGGAAGTACCGATAGAATGTGTGAACACAGCAGACGGGTGGAACTTGACAACCACAAACTTACTGACCGCTAATGGAAAAATGCCAGGACCTAATATTGTCGTGTACAAGGATCAGAAAATTACCATTAAAGTCAAAAATAAGTTAATGAACGAGGCTATCACAATGCATTGGCACGGCATTGACCAGTTTGGATCACCTGCAATGGACGGAGTGGCGTTCGTTACACAGTGTCCAATTTTGCCAGGACAACATTTCATATACACATTCCGTCCTCGCTTCGCCGGTACTTACTGGTACCATTCCCACGTCGGTATACAGAGAGAAATGGGTTTGTACGGGGCCTTTATAGTTCTCAGAAGAGACGATGACATTCCTCCAGAAAGACAATACATTATGCAATTACAGGAATGGAACCACTTGTACGACCCAGTTGCTCGGTTTAAAGCTAATTTAAAAGGTGCCGGTAATGATCAAAAATCTATCCTTATCAATGGAAAAGGAGAATTCAATGGCAATAATGCACCATTGGAAAATTTTATTGTAGACAGAACCAAATCTCATGTATTCCGTGTGATTCACGTAGGCTCCGCTGATACCATGCTGCTTTCCGTGCCAGGGTTAAAACTTATAGTCAAAGAAACTGACGGTTTTCCAGTCGAACCAAAAGTCGTAGACCAAATCATTATTCTTCCGGCTGAACGATATGATTTTGAACTTGATCTGCAAAACGCTTGTCAAAATAATTATAAAATTATCGTGAAAATACTGACTGGTTCTGACTTAAAAGAAAGCCAAAATATAAAAGGGTTAGCCCTTTTGAGAGTCACAGGAGTAAGCTCAGGCAACAGCTTGGGATCTTCTCGACATCTTCTAAAAGATACGTCACATCTTTCGTCACGAAAGGAAGGACAAAGGGAGATCGAGTCGCAGAATGCAAAATGCTGTGAAAATAGAAGAAAAAATACCAGAACAGTGCTAAATTGTCCATTCGAAATCTATCCAAATTCTCCAGAAAAGACTTGCGTGCCAGTCTCTGAACTTAAATCTACATTTACAGAATCAAATGTTCAGGAAACGAGAAACTCTGAGACGTTTTTTCTAAATTTTGCATTCGTAGGTGGTCCCTCAATTAATGGACGCAAATTTATTCCGCCAACAATAGCAGCTTTGTTGGAACCGGATGAAGTGGATACAAAATGTGAAGGATGTGTCGATGAGAGCCCATGCTCCTGCACTCACACCATAGATCTGTCCTACGAAAAGGAAATAATTATGGTATTCCTCAATCTCGGAAAAGGGGGTAGTTTAAACCATCCAATCCATATGCATGGCCACACATTTGAGGTTTTGAAGATGGCCTTTCCGAAAGTAGAAAAAGATTCAACTGGAATAGATACTCTAGTACCAAATGAAGATATCCAGTGTAACAAGAATTTGCCGAATAATGAAAGCAATTGTAATAATGCTTATTGGAGGGACGAGTCATGGAATGACTACAAACTGATACCAGGTATTAACCTAAACAACCCAGTCCGAAAGGACACCTTGTTGGTGCCGATGGGTGGATATGCTATAATCCGAATCATCGCCGACAACCCTGGGGTGTGGTTTATGCATTGCCACATCGATAGTCACATGATGAATGGAATGGCGCTAATGTTGTATGAAGCCATAGACAACATACCCGAACTTCCTAACCTTCCGACCTGCCGCAGTTTCGACAACAAAGACGACGGAATGGACGGTGAATCGAAGTCACGACAGACTAGGCGCTACAAGAGTGAACTCTGAAAAAATTTTTTTTAAGTTTTGTTAATCTTTTCTTCTCAAGTATCCACATACTCAATCCTCTACACCAACAGGCTCATCTTTACCATCGTCTGCCATGATAGATGTACTGACCCCTTTGTTTCCGCTCTCTTTGTTTTGACTCACGTAGCTTTTATGACGAACACACTTAGTTGGGTTACTATTTTTCCATTTGCACTTAGTCCTGGTAGTATATGGCATACTCTACACCACACACTTACTAACAAATATTGCTTTCCATATATATCATTTCAAAATACTTACTCAAGCTGCGAGCCACTGACTAGTCCGCCATACCAACCGGAAGAATTCGGAAGAAAATAATTTAAAATATCAAAATCCTTGTTTGTTGCCTTTATAATTGATTAAAGTATATTGGAATTTGAAAGTTTCTTAATATTGATTAATGAAGCTTTTGTTTTTGTTTTTATATCTCAAGAATTTTTTTTCTACACAAATTGAAAAGGACAGTTCTCTGATGTACAGTTGCTGTTAAAATTTGCAGTTACGTTATTTGATCCCCTTTGAAAGAATTTTTTAAATGTATTTGAAATCGGGAGAAAAACATATAAAATTCATACTTTTAGCGTGGAACCTGACACAAAACCCAAAACGTAATACATTTAAAGATAGTTGTATAAATAACAAGGCTTTTTGATAGATCTTTGAAATATCGGGATACAAACAACAAATTTTGTTTCGTGTTAAATCCAAAGAGTGTGTTATTATATAAATGCATTTATCATATACTTAGTAGGAAATACTTCGATTCCGCGCTATGCAATACGGGTGATGTCACAAAACCCAATATTAACGTCCGGTCCAAAAAATTATATCGCGTATCAGGCCGGTGAGCAAAATTACAAACAGGCCCGTAGAACGCAGGGAGGGGGCAGGAGGGCTACCCCATTTTGAAACTGATGGTACGGGCCTGCCATATCCAACTGAAAGTAACGTTTATATAAAGTTTAAAAGTTAATTAACTTGACTTTATTGAAATAAACATGTAATTTAATTCTTGTACTAAATTTTGTTGATTTTATTAGTTTGAAAATGACCTAAAATTGGCTCTATTAGCTTTTAAAGAAAAGGGTCATTTACATGCACAAAATTTTCTTAAATGACTATGTGAACTCATATATTATATACTTAAAATATATGATTAGAATATTACATACTAAGAACCATATCATATGTCATACCAACCCTCGGGCTGATATGTGACATATCTATGGATTTTGGTTTGTAATATTCTCTATATACTAAATGTTCTATACAAATAAATATAGCAGTGAACCGTACGCACATAAATCCCGTGCAGTGAACATCTATAAGTTGATCTTTTCCCCATTTTTTTTTTCTTTTCTTTTTTTTTTTTTTAAATCAGTAACATCAAAACGCACGCCTTTATTTTACACTTAATTCAACCCATTCTCACTATAAATTAAAAACTATAGGCTTTTTGATATCATAGGCACTGCTTCTTTAATAAAAAAAACGGAACTCGAAAATTTTCATATCTTGTGATTGGTCATCAACGAAATTATTTTATTAGACATCACTCTTATTATACCCGCACTTTCTAAAGAAAGTCTGGGTATATTGTAACACTGGTCCGTCCGTTCGTCTGTCACACTTTCTTCATCCTCAAACTCCTCTTTTATTTTAATCAGTAACCGATTGATCTTGTGGAATATGAAAGGGGATGTCCAATAGATATACAATAAGGTTTTGGAATTTTCATTTTCACCCTCGGGGTTAAATGGGGGCCAATAATTGATTTTTTTAAACTTAATTTTGTACAGGCCCATGTATGATAATTATACCCTAAGGGGTATGTTTACCTGTCGGTTGAACTTCGGTATCTCGAACACTGATATCTCGAATACCATGGATATGTCGAAGTAAATTGGAAGTACCAACCAGTTATTCTTTAATTATTTTACCCCTAATATCTCAAATCCTCGGTTATCTCTTTTTTCATGGTCCCACCGAGTTCGAGATAACGAGGTTTGACTGTATATAATCGCAAATGCTCGGAAGGAGACACAATATTTGAAAAGCAATTTTTTTTCATGCATTGTTTTCAGAATAGTTCAGAGCTGAAAATGTAAACCTTGTCACCATAGTGTGACTTTTATCCATGTTGAAAAAACTGCATATTTAAAAAAAAGTATGATTAAATAGCTAAATCAAGGTGTTTTGAATTACAAAATCAAGCTAAACCAGTATAGCTAATTCAACTACTGTAACAGAGCTTTATCAATTTTTAAGAGATTGTGTAAGACCTGTTTAACTCTTAAGGATTCTTAAAATATTAATACCCTCATTCCTGATTCAAGAAAGGGCTGGGAATATGACCAAAAGTCTATGATCTATTGACAAATAAATATGTGTGTTATAAGAGGAGTAAATAATAAGGACAAGTGGGAAAAGGGGTTAATATTCAAAATTTTAGGAGTTGTTCGAGATTACTCCTTCCCTTTTCCCCCCTTCCCAGCCCCCTTGCTGTTTATGTACATTGTATACACCAGTACGTTGTTTTGACACAAAAAAAATTGTGAATATATATACGAAAATGTACACAAAGTTTAATGGTTGGTCTCTGAATGATTTTCTTCTCTAAATCTAGGAGGATGGGTTGACCCTAGGGTGTCATGAATGAAATGTCAAGCAGATTACTAGTATCAATGATGCAATTTTGAAACAGGTTATATTGCAATCATTTCTAGTTCCAGGGGCTGGGGATGACCTCCAGGGGTTCATAACCTTTATACCATTAAATACATAATGACACAGGGAACAAGATTATGTATGGTTAAGGGAAAAAGTTTTCAACCATTATTGAAATATATATCATTTTCAGTTTCAGGGGGTGGTCGCAGAGGCCTCGGGGAATCATTTAATGTGTCATTATACAAAGATGACTTTGGGGCTTTCGATTTTATTTAAAGCTATTTGATTGTTTCCAGTTCCAGGGAGTGGGAATGATCCCCAGGGATTTGCTTCAATGTATAACTTGCATGTGGCATCCAATGATTCTTTGACCCTTTTTAAACTAAAGGCCCCTAACCATTTGCATTTCATATTATTTTGCACGTTCTATACCTAAACTTTTAATGGCACCCCACAGATATAATGTACTTCGCTCATGTTATTGGTACTGTTAACTTCATAAAATAATATATGTTCCATACAAAACACACTATAAATTTTTACTGACATAATGATGTTTACACCATGTGAAATCCAATAATGATGATGGTAAAACTAGTACTGGTAGTGTGACTCAAGTCCAACTCCAGTTGCGGTTCGATCAATTCCAGAAGTTGTCATTTTGGCATCTATTTTTTTTTTTTTATAAGTTAAGCCAAAACACTATGCTCTAAAAAAAAAAATTGACAACATTTGTTGTTTTGACAATAGATTCGACAAACTCCAATTATGGGCCAAATTTTACCACCCCCTTTTTTTTTAAACAAAAATCTTCTTTCAAAAATTCACTTTTAAACAGAATTTACATCATTAAATTCTGTAATTTCAGACTGGTAATGAATTAAGTATATAAGAAATACATATTAGAGGCTCATGGGCCGCATGTTCACCTGAGCATTTTATGTTCGATTTAACAATAACATGTATATATTCTGTGTTAATAATAGAATTATTGTGGCTTCTTCCCTGGTTACCCAAATATGAAGGCGGCTGCATTTAGAGGCAAATACCTTAGTGCAGGTATTACTGTCTTACGACAGCATCAAGTTCTACATACAAGAACTTTGATGTTGAGTTTAAAAGAATGCTGGAGTTTCTCATTGACAACATTTATATAGTCTTCGGAGACCAGATCTAGGAACAATCTGTTTTAAATGCGATGGGCACTAATTGTGCTCCTTTATTAACCGACCTGTTTTTAGCTCACCTGAGCTGAAAGCTCAAGTGAGCTTTTCTGATCACATTTTGTCCGGCGTCCGTCTGTCTGTCTGTCCGTCTGTCTGTCTGTCTGTCTGTCTGTCTGTAAACTTTTCACATTTTCGACTTCTTCTCAAGAACCACTGGGCCAATTTCAACCAAACTTGCAACAAAGTATCCTTGGGTAAAGGGGATTCAAGTTTGTTCAAATGAAGGGCCACGCCCTCTATCAAGGGGAGATAATTAGGAATTAGTGAAAAAATAATGGCAACATTTTAAAATCTTCTTCTCCAGAACCATAGGGCCAGGAAAGATGAAACTCATGTGGAAGCATCCTCAGGTAGTGTAGATTCAAGTTTGTTCAAATCATGACCCCTGGGGGTAGGGCGGGGCCACAATGGAGGATCAAAGTTTTACATAGAAATATATAGGAAAAATCTTTAAAAATCTTCTTCTCAAGAACAGCAAAGCCATGATGAGTCATATTTATATGGAAGCATCCTCAGGTAGTGTAGATTCAAGTTTGTTGAAACCATGACCCCCGGGGGTAGGGCGGGGCCACAATGGAGGATCAAAGTTTTACATAGAAATATATAGGAAAAATCTTTAAAAATCTTCTTCTCAAGAACAGCAAAGCCATGATGAGTCATATTTATATGGAAGCATCCTCAGGTAGTGTAGATTCAAGTTTGTTCAAATCATGACCCCCGGGGGTAGGGCGTGGCCACAATGGAGGATCAAAGTTTTACATAGAAATGTATTGGAAAAATCTTTAAAAATCTTCTTCTCAAGAACAGCAAAGCCATGATGAGTCATATTTATATGGAAGCATCCTCAGGTAGTGTAGATTCAAGTTTGTACAAACTATGACCCCTGGGGGTAGGGCGTGGCCACAATGGAGGATGAAAGTTTTACATAGAAATATATAGGAAAAATCTTTAAAAATCATCTTCTCAAGAACAACAAAGTCATGATGAGTCATATTTATATGGAAGCATCCTCAGGTAGTGTAGATTCAAGTTTGTTCAAATCATGACCCCCGGGGGTAGGGTGTGGCCACAATGGAGTATTAAAGTTTTATATAGAAATATATATATAGGAAAAATCTTTAAAAATCTTCTTCTCAAGAACAGCAAAGCCATGATGAGTCATATTTATATGGAAGCGTCCTCAGGTAGTGTAGATTCAAGTTTGTTCAAAGCATGACCACCAGGGGTAGGGCAGGGCCGCAATGGACTATCAAAGTTGTACATAGAAATATATAGGAAAAATCTTCTTCTCAGGAACAGCAAAGCCCAGATTGTTCATATTTATATGGAAACATCCACAGGTAGTGTAGATTCAAATTTATTCAAATCATGACCCCCGGGGGTAGGGCGGGGCCACAATGGAGGATCAAAGTTTTACATAGAAATGTATAGGAAAAATTTTAAAAGTCTTCTTCTTAGGAACAGCAAAGCCTTGATTGATCATATTTATGTGGAAGCATCCTCAGGTAGTGTAGATTCTATTTTGTTCAAATCATGACCCCCATGGGTAGGATGGGGCCACAATGGAGGATCAAAGTCTTAAATAGAAATATATAGGAAAATATCCTTCTGAAGAACTGCAAACCATGATTAGTCATTTTGATATGGAAGCATCCTCAGGTAGTGTATATTCAATTTTGTTTAATGATGACCCCCAGGGGTTGGATGGGGCCCATTGGGGGATCGAAAGTTTTACATAAGAACATATAGAAAAAATATTTCTTCTCAAGAACAGGAAAGCTATGTTTAGTCATATTGATATGGAAGCATCCTCAGGTAGTGTAGATTCAAGTTCAAATGATGACCCCTGGGATAGGGAGGAGCCACAATGGAGGATCCAATTTTTACAAAGGAATATATGGGAAATTTTTTTTAAAATCTTCTCAAGTACAATAAAGCCATTTGTTATATTGACATGGAAGCATCATCAGGTAGTTTACAATTCAAGCCCCCCCCCCTCCCCCACCCCAGGTAATCTTTTCAATACTGAAGTGATTTGTGCTTTTGCCTAGCCAATGTGCTCAGGTGAGCGATGTGGCCCATGGGCCTCTTGTTATGTTTTTATATTTCTCTGAAGCAGAATTTTTAAAAAAAAAATTTTACATGAGAATAAAACATTTGCTTAGGCATTCAACTCGATACTCAGATATATCGACGATGTTATGTCAATTAACAATAGTTACTTCCATTCATATGTCGACTTTATCCCATGCAGTGAGCTCGAAACAAAAGATACCACAGAGTCCGCAAAATCTGTTTCATATTTGGATGTTTTATTGACTTCTCCATCGTCAACTTTCCTTATTTAAGTAGTAATATTCCACTATCACCTGCATGCGTATGGTATTTACGTCTCCCACCTTATTCGATACTCAAGAGCATGCACGATCAATTTTTAGAGACAGACTACTGACAGCTTATAATGTTACAGGGATTTCAACAACCTCGGTTGACGTCAGCATTTCGTAAATAATGATGTTGTTCGCAAATATAACCTATCATGCATGTGAACTTTAAGTAATCATCAGACCCATGTTTCGATTTTTTGAAAATTTTATTTCCTTGTTAATTTAATGATATAAACATATAAAAAATCTTTATTCTAGATAGTTTACATTGAAAAGCCAAATGAACTTAACATTCACATCAGGCCTATAGGAAGCAATTTCAGTTTGGGGGAGGGGGCACAACCAAACATTTTCAGTTTGGAGGGCATTACCAAGCTAAAAATCCTTCACAAGCTAAAAAAAAAAGACATCAGACCTTATATTATTGAGTATAAAGTAGCTATGTTTTCAATAGTATACATGTACTATATATCGACAAAATTATTGGGCGTAACCCCCCCCCCCTCTGTTTCTATGGCCATGCACATATACTGAAACGCAAAAGAAACGCAACAAGCAGTTATCTACAAATATTTAAATTTTTTATATGATAATTTTCAAAAATGAATACAATAAGGTAAAACTCGATTTAAAAACATTAGAGATTTGATAAATATGTTAAAAGATTATCTTTTAACTTTAGAAAGGAACACATGACTGTTAAAACACCCCCCACCCCGGCCATTCAATTACAGCGTGCAAGACTGCCATGCACAACAACTGCAGCTTGATTTCTACGATGCAGTAGGTTCAGTGTAGTAACGCAGTGTAGTTACCCTTGGTTCAGTGTAGTAGCGCAGTGTAGTAACCCTTGGACTTCCGGTCCAAGGACTGTCATTCATGCTAATGATACGTAAGAGCCTGTTTAGGTGTGATGTAGTGCATATTTGCATCTGCAACTCTCTATCACCTTTACTTTGAGATTTTCCAGCTAGAGCAATGGAAATGCTTTATTAAGTCATTTTCAGGAAGCCTTGGCAATTCTTACGGAAAAGAAAGGAGAATTTATTTTTCGGATTATTCCTGCATTACTTATGATGAACAGATACAAACCCTTAAAACCCCATTTTATTGCCAATTGTTTTGTTAAACATGCAGTTTTTTGATTTTTAGCCGGGCTCATTGCTCGTAGAGCAATAGCCGGCTTATGTTACGGTGTTCAACCGGAAATGCTGCTTCCTCACCGCCAAATCAAATACGAGTAAGAATATAGTACGTATGCTCAACCAAACACCTTTGCGGCAATACAAGCACTAAATTAAACAAATTTAACTTAACTAATTAAGAATTTCTCTTATAAAACAAAACATTAATGGTAATATACTTTCTTCATTCTTTTTCTATAAATAATTTGTTAGAAATATGCAAAAAGTTTTTTCACCAGGTCTCCTTGTCTGCGTCACATTCTATAAATAAAGGTTGTGTTACCAGGCTAACACTAATGAGGGAGCACGTGACCCGATGTACACCTTGATGCAAAACTCCCCGCTGAGGACTCATCTGTACATAAACGTTTGACTTTGCTGCATCAATGTTCATTTACTTATGTAAGTGGTATAAGACCCGCAACAATAAAAAAAAAAATGTAAAATTCAAACTACGTTTTATTTTTTTTTTTTTTTAAGATTTTTAATTTATACTACATGCAATGTATTTTTGTGTTACATATTCTTCCAGTGTCTGAACTTGTTGTTAAGCGGACTCAAACTTAACTTCCGGTAATGGCATGAAAATCATTCAACTGTTACTTTTTAGATACAGGATTATATTCTATAAATATCGCCAAACCCCCTAACTCCGTCACTACCCTAACTCCGTCACTTTCGGGAAACTCCGCGCTGTTTGTAAACGAATGCGATTGTGACGTCATTTTTTACATGCTGAAAATCTACAATCAAATGCCGAGATTCTGTAACAGTCAAGTTCAAGAATGCGTCAAAAATAAATAACAATTACATGTGATATATTGTATATATCGTATTTTATGTGAAATCAGTAAGTACTTTTTTCCTTTATGCGCTATTCCATCGATACATCCAAATGTGCGTCAATATGCTCATTTTTACATGTCAGTCATATTTATGAAGGTCTTTGCCAAAGGATTAATTAAGGAATGTTTTTAAGTTTTGTGTGAGTTATTGGTGTGTAAATCGTACAGACTTGTCACGCAGGCATATTTCATGAAGCGCGCTAGCGCTTCATGAAAAATATGCCTACGTGCAAGTCTGTGTGTTTACATTATGTTTACAAGTTTAAGTAGAAGGGAGAAAAAACTAAACTGGAAAAAAAATTCTAATTAATACGTTGACATATTGTAGATGGCCCTGGTGACGGAGTTAGGGTTCACTGGACGTAATGTACACGGATGTGATACGCGTTCTATTTATAGTAGTTTTGTATAAGCCCAATTCCTGAATTTTTTAAAATAGTTCTGAAAACAATGTTTAAGTTCATTACTAAGTGTAGCA
Organism: Saccostrea echinata; assembly: GCF_033153115.1. NCBI lineage: Eukaryota > Metazoa > Mollusca > Bivalvia > Ostreida > Ostreidae > Saccostrea > Saccostrea echinata. Next base: position 47,600,088 of record NW_026889750.1, read on the forward strand.
AATAAGAAACAAACCAAAAAAATAATTCAGAGAGTAACCTGACGTGTTTTCCTCTTATGGTGACGGAGTTTTGGTAGTAGGGGATGTATAAAATTTCCCCCTAAAATAGGATGTTGCGTTTCTTTTAATTGCGTTTCAGTATATATTTCATCTGGTGATAATGCGCGCAATACAGTGCAGATATAGAGGATTTGAACTGACCATTTAATGGATTTCAGAATCCTCTGTCTTTTTAAAAAATATTTGCGAAAACAAAAGTGAAAACGATAGACGGATAATGTGTTTCCTAGGACAGTACATCTACATCAAATATTACTCTCATCACTTACTGGGAATTCAAACATCTTTTAATTTCCTTAAAAGAGAATTTTGACCACATGATTAACCTTTGTCGTAACAAAATATTATAATACCCACTCTTTTCGAGTGACTTTACGATAAACAGGAAGTCTACGGATGTGGTGTTTTGTTGCTGACGCAGGGGCTTCCTAGAATGTCAGATGAAATTCTTTTTGATAATTGAACTTTTGTGTCCCAATTATCCTGTACAGTTCCATTTTAGTCTGGAAGTTTGCAAACTTAAGCCATATTATTCATACAGTGACCACTTGAGTAGATTTTCATGAGTAGGCCCTATCTTGTTGGACTAATTGTAAATCATAGCTCAAAACGATGCTTTTAAATCCAACTAATACCTCTATAACTTTATGAAGTCATTTACTTTCAAACATTGAATGTTTATTTGCATTCATATAATTGTGAACACAATATAAAGTTCATTATTTCATGTTCGTTAATTTTAAACACAATGTACACATTAATTAAATTGAGGGTTATATTTAGTATAAAATGTGAAAAATCGTTAGCATTTTTATACATCTGTTTATAATTTGAATTTCTTCATTTTCATTCTATCAAATTTTAAATTATATTTTTTTTTGTATACGAGAGTTTTAAAATATCTGGCTGTGTTTTGAAATGCATATATTTCTGATGTTTACACTTGTTCACTAAACGAGACATCTTAATATACTCAAGTATAGCTAAAGTTCAAGGTCTCCTCGTGTGGGGGAGAGGACCCAGTCCCGAAATGCATGTAACATGCCGAGTCAGGGACATGGGTAGTTAATATCGTGGACAGAGGGAGAGAATTACCAAGACAAACTGGTATAACAGAACTGTTTACCCTATTTTGCAGTTTTCAGTAGTTGGAATGGTTTCTCTCCATAATTTGAGCTTTTCATTGTTGGCAATACATTGCTATAATTTTCTAATGTACATTTGATAATTTTAAGATGAGAATTAATATCCGTTTTGTCAGCATGTATCATGCATATTAAATGGCGATCTTATTATCTATATATCAGTGTAATTATGATTTTTATGTACATTCCCATCATTGCTAAAGTTAATACGACATAAAAAGAATTAAAATTCGAATCATGACACAGAAGCGTAATTTTTGGAGGCCAATCCGTATTTTAAAATAAAAATTCGTGATAAATACGGAATTTCCGTAATAACAAACAGCTCTGGTATATTGCTACACAAGTAAGGGAAGTTGACGATAGGAAAGATGAAGTCAGCATGTTAAACATAAAGTTAAGTAGCTAGTTTACCATCAATGTCTTTCTCTTAAAACATCCAAATATGAAACTGCCATGTAAGACTCTTTGTGTGGTGTCTTATTTCGGGTTCAGTGGATATATATATATATATATATATATGTGTGTGTAAGAAAATAACCATTGTTAATGGATAAAACTTCAATGTATATAAATGTTGAATTGACGGCAAAAGCAAGACCTTTTTTATGTAGAACTTCCTGAATAAATTCTGCTACATAAGAATACAAAACATGTCCGCTAAAAAAGAGCACAGTTTAGTACTCATCAGAATTCCAACAAATTGTCGGAACATCGTAGATACTGAGATCCAATCTGAGAAACTTAAGCATTTTTTAAATATCAATTTCAAAGTACTTGTATGTGGCATCAGAATAATTTTAACACTTGTCTAGAATTCAAGAACCCTGGGATCAAATCCTTTTTAAGTCCACCACTTTCTCTTTTGTTCTTTCAGGGTTTTATAATAACTCATGTCTATAGTAATAGATATACAGACATAATAAGTCATGTCTATAATAATAGACACACAGACATAATATCTCTTGTCTGTAATAATAGTCATACAGACATAATAAGTCATGTCTATAATAATAGATTAATTAGATAAATTATAGACATAATAACTCCTGTCTATAATAATAGACATAGAGACATAATGATAATAAAAGACAGACATAATAACTCATGTCTACAATAATAGAGACACAATAACTCACGGCTGACCGGTGGCAGAGGCGCAAACGTCACTTATTCAAGAAAATAGGTAACATTGCTCAATGAAGAAAAAACCCTTAGGTAGCATGCACTAATGTCTATAATGATAGACATACAGACAAAGTAACTCATGTCTGTAATAATAGACATAGAGACATAATAACACATGTCTATAAAAATAGACATACAGACATGATAACTCATGTCTTTAATAAAAGACATACATAATAACTCGTGTCTTTTTAAAATAGACAGGCAGACATAATAATCATGTCTAAAATAATAGACATACAGACATAATAACTTGCGTCTATAATAATAGATACATATATACAATTATCTATATAGAGGAAATGAAAAACATTAATATTTATATTTAAACATTTATTGTTTGGCGTTGTTGGTCGTGGCATAATATACATGTATAAGCAGCAAAGGGTCACCAAGCAGGGCAGACCCAAAATTCAAGCAACAACACAATACAAAGCAAATCAATTATTTGGATGTTCCAGGTTTACCGCAAACAGTCATTTACCTTTAAGCTTATTAATGTTTTTTAATTATAAAAAAGTTTTGAATAAATTCAAATATAGCAACAACAAGCATAAAATAAGCAGCACAATCAAGCAGCATTTGTTTGTTCCGGGTTGACCGCGAACAATGAAATAAATTGTTAATGTATTTACATTATAAAATATCAAGCCGATGTTTACAGTTCAATGCCTTCAAAATATCATACACAGTCAGATGCACAAGGTTGAAAATCAGTTGAATGGATGGGCGCAAATGCCACATGACCTAAAACTTAAAAGTTTAAGGTCACCCCACACATGGGGAGCCCCATTCAACTGACCCACGACCAACATGTAATGGTAACCACCCATCTTAACAGTGGGTGTCAGGAAATACTGACCCACACCCACTGTTAAAATATTCAAGACCCCTCTGTATGTTGTTCAAGAATACAGAATTGCCTAACGGATCTAGGTGCACCTTATCACTAGCCAAAAAACACTCTATGTTCCTAATGAGATCTGGGTGCTTGATATAAGCCCCTCCTAGATGAAGTACCTGACAAGCAGCTGCCTATTCAATCGTACACGCGCCCGTTCCATGGCAGAATTGTCTAACGAGTGTCTGTATGCAAGGCGTGGCAAAATTTGGGACCAAACAAGTCTTGTATTGGGAAGGAGCTGCGATAATTTTTCTATATCTTCTTTCATTATTGTAATAAGCTTAAACAAAGGTAAATCTGGTTCCCCCAAATCGTTCCCCCCACAGTGAATGAGCAAGAAGTCGGGATAATCTTCATATTTGGCTAATAACAGTACTTTTTTCTTTAAATTAATTAACTTTAAACCTGAGTAGCCTTGCCACCAGATATCCATCCCTAACCTTTCCAATCCTAAGTGAACCCCTCCTGTCCTAAGCAAGGCGGCCTGAAAGGCATGCTTAACTATAGATGACCCAACACACCAAACAGTAGAATGACCTGTAAAGCATAAATTTTACAAACATAATTTATTAATATAAGACTTGTAAACTTGTGACTTCCATCTACCTGCCTCCCTGATATAATCTGGATCACACCCTTGTTGGTAAGCAGTAGTTGCAGCCCCGATTCTAAAAGAATGGGCTTTATAGCTACAGCTCTGAAACCCAAGAAGATTTATTGTTTTATGTAAAACTGCTGTAAATTGATATCTGGTTAGAGGACAATGGTCAAGATGGCAGAATAATGGTTCATTGACTGCAGGTCTTATAGACAGAAACTCTAGCATGTACCTAACTGGGCACTGGAGAGTACCAGTTTTTTCAATGCAAATGGTAACCCCTCTCCCATACTGGTCATTTTTGGAATGTCTTATGGTCAAATACATTTTAGAATTGTCACAATCAGAGTTAATGTCTGACCTATGAATGATAGTATCAAAACTATTTCCCTTTGACAGTGTTAATTCCCCAACTCTCAAAAGCCCAAAAAATGCTAACATGTATGCCGCTTGAAAGAGACGAGACTCATACAAATTTGTACAGACTGATGGTGATATGTGAATTATTTTACACAGTACAGAAGGGGTAATTGGAAGTCTTGGATCTTTCTTAACTGATAATCTCTTCATGCCTTCTAACATCTTACAAACCAAAAAATTCTTTGTGATATCAACTAGACCTCTGGACTTGCACTCAAAACTTATTGCTGATAGATACAATCTAGCAGTTGATGAAGTAAACTTTTTCAGAGATAAATATGCTATAAATTGAACAACATGCTCTGGGGGTGGAGGCCAAATATTTGAAAAGCTAAATTCATCCCTAAATTTTTGAAATGCAGTTATTCCAGTATCGTATGCTAGCTTTGTATTCTTTGATAAGGAGGCATCCAATAGTTTTTCTACTTTCAACTGCAAATCAAATGAAGAAAATTGGTTGGAATGGGTTCTGGACTTTTCTTTGCTTCTGGAGCCGATTCCTTGAACCGTCACCACTGCTTGCGAGAAATAGAATCAGAAATACTATTAGTACTACTAATAATGTGTTTAGCTTGAAAAATACAATTACACTCCATAAGCATCAATACCAATTGCCTAACTAGCTTCATTACTCTCTTGGACTTGGAAGTTTGTTTGTTTACTATTCTGACTAAAGCAAGATTGTCAATGTGAAATAAAACCTTTTTGCACTTAAGGTCATGACCCCATAAACTAATTGCTAATACTAGGGGAACTAGCTCTAGAAATGTCATATCTCTAAGAATATCAGTCCTTTGCCATGCTAATGAAAAAACACCCATTTACCCTGAAAATATGCACCGCATCCAAGCTCTGCACTTCCTGCACTATCTGTATATAATTTTAGTACATCTGAACTTATCCACTCTTTATCTGGAAAATAGGAATTCCCATTGAACTCCTCTAAAAACTTAGACCACATATATAAATCCTCCTTCAACTCAACTGATAACCTCACATGATGATGAGCTTCTGAGGCACCACTCATAGCATCGTAAAACCTACGATTGAATGCCCTACTAGACCTTATTGCTTTTCCAAAGAAATTTAACATTCCTACTAATGATTCTAGTTCTTTCAATAAAACTGATTTTCTTGCCAAAAAGTCATGTATAATTTGTTTTAGAATATCAACTTTTGCCTGAGGGATCCAAATCAACATATTGATGGTATCAATCTCTAATCCTAGAAATGTAAGTACAGAAACAGGGCCAATGGTCTTATCCTCTGCTAATGGAATACCGAGCTCAGTACACATATTTATAAACTCTGACATTAGTTTTTGACAATTGTTTGTTCCTAACCTTCCAGCAAAAATAAAATCATCAAGGTAGTGATCCAATGAATCTAACCCTGACCGAACTTTTGTTAACCAATGCAGAAATGTGGCAAAAGTTTCCCAAATTTTGCAACTTATTGAGCACCCCATAGGTAAACACTTATCTATGTAAAATAAAGAATTAATTGAAAAGCCCAACAAATCAAAATCGCTTGGGTTTACAGGAATAAGTCTAAAAGCACTTTTGATGTCTACTTTACCAAGCAAGGCCCCTTTCCCAAGATTAGCTATCATTTCATTGTCAAATGATGAGTAATGGACAGAACATAAATCTGGGTCTATGAAGTGATTTATGCTTTTGAACTTTGGATATGAAAGGTGCGTGATCATACGCCACCCCCCATCTGACTTTGGTACTATTCCTACAGGTGAAATATGGAGATTAGCTAATGGAATATTAAGAAAAGGTCCCATAATCCTACCCATCTCTACCTCTTTCCTAACTTTATCCAACAATTCCTCATGATGATCAGAGGCTGATGTTAAATTTTTTGACATACAATGAATCCTTGGACCATTGTAATGTAATCTAAATCCCTCATAAAATCCCTGTTTTAATTCAAGTGCTGCAATTTTATTTGGGTATGTTTCAAGACTTTCAATTAACCTGTCTACATTAATTGGTGTTTTTCCCAATTCCCATAGGTCTGGCGGAATATGAGTAATGATAGTTAGTGCTGGGCAAGTTATGTATTGGAAGCTTTGCTCTGGGGATTTGTGCCTGTGGTCCACGGGGGCGAAAACAAATAGGAGCAAATGATGATAAAGAAGGAATTTTGGAATTTACCTGACCATAGTTATTCCCATAATTGCCTGATTGAATTTGAGCTTGAGGGTAAGATGATGCCCGAGGGCACTGTGAAAGTGGATGGTTACCTCGACATTTGATGCACACATTGTTATATGAACATATTGGGCGCACACAAATCCCTTTATAATTGTAATCAAAACATGTGTATGTTGACAGAGAGGGGACTGTGCTTGGGGTTTGAAATGCATTTGTTGGGCACATGTAAATAAGCCACAATTCATTGTCTACATTTCCCCCATGGAATTGTTGGATTGGGGCTACGACGAAGACGAAATTGCTCGTCATATTTTTTGAAACCAAGACCCCCAACCCTTGATGCTCCCAACCTAACATCATGCATGTATTTGAATAACCCTTGAACTGAATCAAAGTGAACTGCGGAGTAGATGCTGCTATATACAATAAAGGCATCCGTCCATTTTTCAATGTTATCAATTTTGACAGACGGTTTATTAGTTTCCCTTGTAACGAGTTCCCCCTTTTCATTAATGTAGATAGATTTTTCTGAGGGTACAGCATTAGTATTGTGAAGCAGCAAAGCAAGATCTACATAAGCTGAACTTATTATTTTTGATTTAATATTTTGCGACACATTAACTGCCAGGTGATACAGTGTATGTAATACTTTGTAGCATTTGAGGTGTACCTTGTGATTCACCCATGGCATTCTGAATAACTGACTCTGAGGTACAGGGGGGTGATGTCGCAGAAGATTGCACACCTGCAACTGTCGTTGTAGGGCTTTGAAAACCAACAGTCTCGCTATTTTTGTTGAGTTGTTCAAGGACGACTGGAACCATCTCAGACTCTTTTTCAACCTCTGCTGGCGCGACTTTGGGTTGTTTAGGTCTTGGCTTGGTTGCTTGCCTTCGCAATGTCGTATCCTTGGTCCTCTTGGATTTCACCCGTGGCATTGTGATATCACAAACAAAATAACAATAGCAAAAATTACTTTTTAAATTTACACTAAAATTTTCTACAAAATATGTAAAAGATATTAAAGTGTACAAGCCGCGTTTATTCAAATTTTCTTAACGATTTCAATCCCACGAAAATCACCCTTTAAATACAGCTAAACTAAGCCATCGATGTAAACAAACATCACCAATGTGTCTAAAATTATTCTTTCAAACAAGTTTTTTAGAAAAATAAAGCGGGATTGAGATTATTTTTTGGAAATTTTCAAGAGCTTAAAATTATATATTATATTATATATATTATATTCATATAGATGCTGTTATATTAACTCGTGTCTATAATAACAGACAACCAGAGTCTTAAGACTTTAAAAGTTTACTTTTTGTGACAATTAAAATGATGAATAAACCTCATAAGATCAGAAATGTCTATAAATCAAAAATAAATTCCCACATAATATTATGTACACTTTAATTAGATGAAACATCAAATTGATACAACATATTTCTAATGATCTGATTTACATCTTTTCAAAAACTAAATATATTTAGTAGCATTCAAACATTTTTCATGATACACTTAATTATTTGTTCTCTCAAATTCTCATTATTAAATAATTCACAAATACAATTTTTTTTTATATACAGCTCACGGGCACTTGTCTCTATAATGAATTTTAATGAAGTTTAATAAGAACACAAGGTATCTAACTCGGAATTACATAGAGTAGGCCCCCTCGCCAGAGTCGCAGTCATTTAGACTTTCACAGAAAATGCACTGGCAAACTATTTATTATCAATATCTTCTACGATAATGTATCTACACAACCATATATGACATGCTTTGTCTTTATTTTCTTTTATCTCCGGTCGCCCGCGTGGCGCAATGGTTAGAGCGTCTGCTCTAGAGTCGCGGAGTAAGAAGTTGATCCTTACGTCGCGGGTTCGAATCCCACTGTGGGACATGGAGACAGGTCCTTGACACCATTAATTCTTCGGTTCTTAATGTCAAGAAAAATAATGACCTTGACCCCGCCTTGCTCCTAAAATACAACGCTCAATGTAATGCAATTCATACCATCACCATTAATTTTTATATTCTAAGTACAATTAATATGAGAAGAATCTCTCCTTAAGGGAATAAGATGTTAGAATTGTAACAGGAGGATTCATGAAGAAGGTATTAATACTGTAGATTTCTTATTTTACGCGAGTACTTAATATCGCGAAATGGCCCTTAGACGACAAATCGCGATAAGTATAATTCGCGAGTGGACGCTTGATTAAGATATTTTATATGGATTTCGGTACCTCAAAAATTAAAGCGAATAATTTTATTTCGCGAGTGGTTCTCCTCGCGTAATTACGCGATTATTAATTCCTCGCGTATATTTAGGAATCTACAGTAACGAAAAGAAATCAATCTCAGAAATTCTATAAATATAAATAATATTAATAACACAAAATCAGGACAGAACACGAATCCCTATAATACAAAGGGGGTGGGGTGGGTTAGATATCTAGAAGGAGTAAATATCCCCTGTTTACTGGTCACATCCGCTTTTACACATTACTTTTATCAGTGAAACGAATTAATACTTCATCGAAATTAGTATAAAAACAACCACCTAATAATTGGTATGAACCATGTCAGACAAGTAGGACCCAGAGATAGGGTGATTTTTCAAACAAGGTTATAAAAACGATCATTTTATTTGCAAAAATTGTATAAAGCCATAACATCAACTAATCTGTCAGTAACCTGCCTCAGTTTAAAAATTCAGTGTACTCAGAACATGCCTTTGCGTACGGTTGAGGCTATCTGGTACCGCTTGCAGGGATGGCTGGCAGGAGTTATCTCTCCATAAGTGCGTACGAGTTATCTCGCATTACAACGGTGATAACCATGAATTTGTACCCTTATTAAAAAGTTCCACATCAATCGTTCTATAGAAAGGTTAATGTTTATTTAATATGTAAAACATAATAATTAAGAGAGAGAGAGATCTTGCGAACTTGGGGGTCGTAAGGGGGAAGGGGTGGATCGTCACAATAATTTTAACATTAATGATTATAAAATCGTCACAATAATTTTAACATTAATGATAATAGAATGGAAACAAAGGTGTTTAACAGAGCTGTGACCCCCCCCCCCCCCCCCAAACATATGCATGACGAAGTTTATTTACTTAAATATTTAATTGTTGTATTTATTTATTTATTTACAATGTATTTAATTCATATACTCAGTATTTTGGCTTCTAAAGGAATTTCTCTTTGGTTTTGCCACCAAACTTTTTAATTAATATTGCCTAGAGAGCACAACCCTGGATCAATGGAGAGCCGCGATTCCCAGACCAACAAATATCTACCCCCCTCCCCCCTCACACACACACCTACCTACACAGAGAGAGAGAGAGAGAGAGAGAAACCCGCCTGATGCAAGATATGCAATTTTATGAACGGGATGCGTCTTGATATAAACACATTACAAATAAAAAAAAAAAAAAAAGAATGCTCACAGTTTAACGGTATATTTCTCTGTATAATATTCCTATTTTAGAATTTATGGATTTTTGCTGCTGCAAGCAAAAAACTTTTCATTCTAACTGCTCAATATTTTTCAGTGAATAATTCTTCATTTCATTTCTTTTTTTAATGCTTTGGCACCATTAAACAGTATCAAATGCATATAAAAAAAGCTAGAGACATTTAGACAAAAATATCGGTTTATTTCCTATCATTCGATATATTGGTGGTAAAGAGTGCTTGTGATTATACAGATTTAGCTCATGCTTCAACTATCATTAAAGTTTATCTAACTTTGGCACTCTGAGAAATGTGGCCAAACATGAGAGGATTGTTATAAGAAATTAGGACATAGCTGAGCAATCAACCCCTCATGCATTCTATTGAAATTAAAACAAAACATTAAGATTAAACAGAAAAAAAGTATCGAGAACTGGATTATTTTGAGGGTAATTTTATTCTAAATATGCAAAAAACAAACACAAAAAAGGAGAAGACATTTACGCACATGATACAAAAATAAAGCACTCTACCTCTAACAGGTACCAGATAATGATGCTACCTACCTCTAACAGGTACCAGATTACAGGACAACCTACCTCTAACAGGTACCTGATTTCAAAGCTACCTACCTCTAACATGTACCAGAGTTCAAAGCTACCTACCTCTAACAGGTACCAGATAATGTTGCTACCTACCTCTAACAGGTACCAGATTTCTAAGTTACCTACCTCTAACAGGTACCAGATTTCAAAGCTACCTACCTCTAACAGGTACCAGATTTTAAAGCTACCTACCTCTAACAGGTACCAGAGTTCAAAGCTACCTACCTCTTACAGGTACCAGATTTCTAAGCTACCTACCTCTAACAGGTACCAGATTTTAAAGCTACCTACCTCTAACAGGTACCAGATTTCAAAGCTACCAACCTCTAACAGGTACCAGATTACAGGACAACCTACCTCTAACAGGTACCAGATTACAGGACAACCTACCTCTAACAGGTACTGGATTTCAAAGCTACCTACCTCTAACAGGTACCAAATGACAGGACAACCTACCTCTAACAGGTACCAAATTTCAAAGCTTCCTACCTCTAATAGGTACCAGATTTTAAAGCTACCTACCTCTAACAGGTACCAGATTACAGGACAACCTACCTCTAACATGTACCAGAGTTCAAAGCTACCTACCTCGGACAGGTACCAGATTTCTAAGCTACCTACCTGTAACAGGTACCAGATTACAAGACTACCTACCTCTAACAGGTACCAGATTACAAGACTACCTACCTCTAACAGGTACCAGATTTCTAAGTTACCTACCTCTAACAGGTACCAGATTACAAGACTACCTGCTTCTAACAGGTACCAGATTTCTAAGTTACCTACCTCTAACAGGTACCAGATTACAAGACTACCTACCTCTAACAGGTGCCAGATTTCTAAGTTACCTACTTCTAACAGGTACCAGATTTCAAAGATACCTACCTCTAACAGGTACCAGATTTCAAAGCTACCTACCTTTAACAGGTACCAGATTATAATGTACATACTTCTATGCAGCACTTTATTATGAAGCTACCTGAAGTCTCTAGTAAAACACAATTTTAATTGATTTTAATAATAATTAAACATAACAAAGCAATTTAATTGGATGATTTTTGGTATTACAATTTAGTTCCTGAATAATTTAATTTTTTCATACTTATTTCGTTTCGCTATTATTCTGTTAATTAGTGGCTCAGATTTGACTTGAAACAACTAAATTGAAATGACTCAATGGAATTTCTTGGATATTGCATCAATAGCGTAATTATTGGACACATTTTTATATATTGAAAAATATTAACGCACGCTATCTACAGTACATCTTTCAAAATAATGTGCGAGGTGCACTTGCCATTAATTGTGCTTTTTATCGTTCTAACTTTTCTCGTGCAATATGGCGACAGTGACCATAGATGTGAAAAAAAAATTTACTAACAGGTCGCCAGTCTATGTAAGGAAAAACTGTGCATGAAATAAACGTAAAATGTGAAATGTTTTGTTATAACAAGCTGTACATATCCGCCGTATAAATAGTCATCTACGTGACCGTGTCTATATTCATGCTCGTGGGTATTTAAGAAGGCTCTAAATACTGCTCACTGAAGAGTTCTAAATCTATGATAGTGTTTTATGTAGTTAGGGTGATCTGCTCTTTGATGAGCAAAGGAATACGTGGGAACCTACAGTAAATGACACGAGGTAGATTATTGTATTCTTAACATTATATTAGACCAAGATAAAGTAATTAGAAACATTATTTGCATGTATTTTCCCAGTGTAAGTAGACAACAGTAATTTCTGTTCATTTGTCCTTTATTGTCTTTGAACATTTTTTCTGGAGAAATATGACAGGTACCCTATGTTGAAAATAAACTAGATAAACTCAGTATATAAACCTTTATATAAATAATATTTCTCAAAGTCAAAAAAAACCTTTTTCTTTTGTATTTAGAGCTTCCTTAAATGTCTTTCTCGATTTAGGGAATAATCGCGAGTTTCTGCAACACCCTCTTTCATTAAAATTCTCCAAGCCATCTGTGAGAATATTCTCTACTCCTTGGTATTTATAATACAAACTAAGTGCATAGTTATGATAAGCAAGGGTACCTCTTCCAAAATTGTGAAATATATGGCCTCTGGATCAGGGTTTCCTGTATTGAGGTTTGGGCTCTATTGATTATTTGGTGACTCTGTTGATTATTTAGTGGCTCTATTGATTATACATGTATAGTGAACCTATAGTAAATCTCTTTCTCTGCTCCTGTGCATCTAGGGTCAAACAAAATGCAAAGTTGTATTGAGTAACGGTGTTTTGTGAAGATTTGTGAAATTCTTGGCCACTGGGTCAAGCGTTATATATAGTGCGAGACAGGGCTGTGACGGTCAGGGACGTAGCATCGTTTTTAAAAGTGGGGGGGGGGGAGGGGAGGGAGCAGCCAAAGAAAAAAATTCAACCAACATGAAAAAGCTTGACAAGAAAAAAAAAGGAAATTGACAAAACTCGAAAATCCTATTGCGGAGGGGGGGGGGGGGGAAAGGTTCTTTCAGTACCAAATTTTATTCATACACTACTACATTACTCTTAATTGACTTTACTACAACAAAAAGTGGGGGGAGGCAACCGGCCTTTATATGAACATTTCAATAGTAAAACGTTATGCTCGGAAACAAGTGGGGGCCAGGTCCCCTCTGCCCCTTCCTGTTGCTACGTGCCTCATGACGTCACAATGTCATATTGTCATTCTGTACATATTGTCGTCGGTGACAACATGTACCTACCCTCACTGGACATATTGTCGACAATCGGTACATACTGAGGCGACAATATGTACCGAGCCTTTTTTTCATCCTGCATAATAGACGACAAAATGTACAGTCGCGCATCGGCACATATTGTCGTCGGCGACAATATGTACTAGCTGTGTTCATTTGCACATTTTGTGGCCGATATATTGTGTTGAAGAATATTTACTAAGGTTTTGAAGAGAGAGAGAGAGAGATTAACACACACAAACACACACAGACATACAGACAGAAGGACAGACAAAGTGTACGCCAGTTAAATAAGTAAACAATTTTCATAACTTGCAATACAGCAGGGAGAAAATGTTTTGTTCAGAAAAATTAGGTCCAGGATTGGTGTACACTATGTACATCACTATGATATGTCAAGATACTGTAATTCTTGAGATATTTGATATCTGATAAACCAGCCTATTCTTTTTTTTCTTGTAATATATACTTGGAAATTGAAAATAAAGTTTTTGTTCAATAGTAATATTTATCCGGAAATTATTTTTTGCTTTATTCTTATACATATACTGAAGTTATTGATGTTTAGGGTCGACAATTTTTATATATCAGTGAGACGAAAGTGATGAAAGTTCTTTTTTGACAGAAAGCGGGTATTGGACTGAAGTTTCAGAGAGAGAGAGATTCCTGCATAGTCTTTTTTGATGAATTTATATAATATCATGTTATTTGCACTCGTCACATTAGTACAAGTAGTTTGTGTCGCCGGCGACAATATGAACAGGACGACAATATGTACCTTGACAATCGCGCTGCATAAAATAGGATTTGACAGATATGCTTGTGTGATTTACACGGCAATTACATTAAAAAAACTACAAAAACATAAAACAACCCTAGCTGTGACGCGACAATATGTACGAGAAGGGAAAGCTCATTATGTCGACAAAAATACATATATAATATACATATATATATATATATATATATATATATATATATATATATATATATATATATATATATATATATACATGTATAATTTTTTCAGCCGACAACAATATCTATCGATTGACGACACTATGTGCAATGAGGATACGTGCATATTGTCACTGACGATATGTACAAAACGACTATATGAATTTACAACCATGACATTTAATTTTTCATGCATTGTAGCAAGACTAAGGCTCATTATTTGTTTTATTATGTGTAATTGTTGGCATAATATATAACATGAGAAAAGAGATGAAGCTATTAATCAAAAGCAGAAAGTTTCAAAATCTTTTACCTGTTCGAGGTAGTAGTTTAATAATCTTATACCTAATAGAGATACGTTATTTATAATGTGTTTGTTTTGTTGTATAACGTCCCTTTCGAGAATTTGTCACTCATATGGAGACGCCACCACCTTCCGGTGGAGAGCTACAAATTTTGACCTATACTCGGCACTTAGGGCCATTGAGCAGTGAGGGATCTCTTTCGTGCCAGCACCTACTGCGACACGGGACCTCAGTTTATACGGTCTCGTGATCTGAAGAACCGGTCTCTTCGTCCCACAGTGGGATTCGAACCCGCGACGTAAGGGTCAACTCCTTACTCCGCGACTCTAGGGCAGACGCTCTTACCACTGCGCCACGCAGGCGACTATTTATAATTAAAAACACGGTACCTAATTCAGGTTGGATAACTTCAAAATCTGAAACTTGCTAGAGGTTGGCACCTTCATAATCTGGTATATGTTACAGGAAGGTGGATTCATCATCTGGTACTCCTTACAGGTAGGTACATTTATAATCTGGTACCTGTTAGAGGTAGGTAACTTCATAATCCGGTACTTCTAACAGGTAGGTAGCTTCATAATTTAGTGCCTGTTACAGGTAGGTACATGTAGCTTCATAATATGGTGCCTGTCAGAGGTAAGTTACTTCATATTTTGGAACCTCTGACAGGTAGGTAGCTTCATAATCTGGTACATCATGCAGATAGGAAATTTTATAATACTGTACCCCTTACAGTAAGGAAGTTTTATATTTTGGTACCTGTAAGAGGTAGGCAGCTTCTGAGTGCGGTATTTGTTAGAAGTATTTAGATTCGTAATCTGGTACCTCTTACAGGTAGGAAACTTCATAATCTGGTACGTCATGCTGGTAGGTAGTTTTATAACCCGTTGCCTGTTAGAGGTGAGCAGCTTTATAATCTGGTACCTCTAAGTACTTACTTAGTGAAGTAAGAAGCTTCGTAATCTGATGTTAGAGGTAGGTAGATTCATTATCTGGTACATAATAGAGATTAGTAGCCGTAGTAATAGAACAAGATAGTTTTGCAATCTTGTACCTGTTAGAGGTAAGTTGTCCTGTAATCTGGTACCTGTTAGAGGTAGGTAACTTTAAAATCTGGTACCTGTTAGAGGTAGGAAGCTTTAAAATCCGGTACCTGTTAGAGGTAGGTAGCTTTAAAATCTGGTACCTGTTAGAGGTAGGTGGTCCTGTAATCTGGTACCTGTTAGAGGTAGGTAGCTTTGAAATCTGGTACCTGTTAGAGGTAGCTATAGGTAGCTTAGAAATCTGGTACCTGTTAGAGGTAGGTAGCTTTGAAATCTGCGTGGTACCTGTTAGAGGTAGGTAGCTTTAAAATCTGGTACCTGTTAGAGGTAGGAAGCTTTGAACTCTGGTACCTGTTAGAGGTAGGTAGCTTTGAAATCTGCGTGGTACCTGTTAGAGGTAGGTTGTCCTGTAATCTGGTACCTGTTAGAGGTAGGTTGTCCTGTAATCTGGTACCTGTTAGATGTAGGTTGTCCTGTAATCTGGTACCTGTTAGAGGTAGGAAGTATCATATCTCGATATCTGTAATTATTTTACAGTTACAGGCTACGTAATGTAGTACCTGTTGGAGGTGGGCAGTTTCATTTTCTGGGTGTCGTAACATAAAGGGTACTTAAATCTAAGACATTGCTTAAAAAGGACTGAAGAATGTACAGTGTCAAACAATACCGTAACTAAAAGCATGCTAAGATTTGGCAATCTTAGCAAAACTTAGATAGAGGTGACTTTAGTATGTCTAAACTTTTATACACATATTTAGAACTATTAAATGTTGATTCTCGGCGTTAAAACATTCCCCTATTCATATTTTGCATTAAAGAAAATAAATATCACTATTAAATAATGGTTTAAGAATTTTTAGTTTTTTCATCGGGAGTGGGGGGAGGGCATACATATAGATGCCGAATTATATTTTTGGGATAGTTTTGAAATACTAGTTGGACCTATGTTATAAACGCTATCATTATTAGTAAATTGTACAAGGTTATCATGGCATTGTTATGTTCACTGTGTAAATATGGGATGAAATATATTAAAGAAAAAAAAAACAGAAAATTTTTCGGTGAATTAGAAGATGATGACTAGAAAGCTAACAAAGAGTGTCTGAAATTTAGAATAAATGTAGAACACAGCAAGCACGGATTGAGTCAGGGGTTCACTACCGTTAGAGAGAGAGACAGACAGACAGACAGACAGAGACAGAGAGAACTGTTAATAACTTGGAGACATTCAAAAACACTTCCTTTCGACTCTTGATTAGATTGTAAATAAGTATATAATAAAAGGTCTATGTAGAGTCTTTGCATACCGGCATTCGCTGATACATGGAGTGGGATTCAAAATTCCCTAATTTGTTTTACTTTAATTTATAAGAGTTTCAATTTCAAGAAGAAAGACGTTCGGTTATCGTGCCCTATGTCTGCGAGAATGACAAAGCGAGTGAACATTGTCAAAAAGAAAAGAATAACAACAAAAGGTAACTGAAAACATCGTAGTCTCGAATGATAAACTAAAGGTATGTATTTACAAAAATAAATAAATAAATAATAAAAATATGTGCATAAAATTATATATAGCTCTCTCTCTCTCTCTCTCTCTCTATATATATATATATATATATATGTGTATATATATATATATATATATATATATATATATATATATATATATATATATATATATATATATATATATATATATATATATATATATATATATAAATAACTAAATAATTTAAAAAATTTACTTCATCATACATTTGGGGGGGGGGGGGGGCTCCGTGCACTATATGCTCCCAAATCAGTAATTAGAGGACTTTATTTGTCTCGCTCCCTTTCTTTTTCTTAATTATTACGTTTTACATATTAAATAAACATTAACCTTTCTATAGAACGATTGATGTGGAACTTTTTAATAAGGGTATCACAGTTGTAATGCGAGATAACTCGTACGCACTTATGGAGAGATAACTCCTGCCAGCCACCCTGCAAGCGGTACCAGATAGCCTCAACCTTTGCGTACCGATTCAGCTGGGAGACATGTCTACACGCCATATGCAGACGATGTTGGAATATTTCTTAATTAATAAGGGTGTGATGAAAGCCATTTCTTTCTTCTTCCAGTAAATCAAGTTATGAGACTTCCAAGTTCTCCATGCCATACAAACAGCACGATGTATTGGGGTGTCTTAATAGTGTAAGGATGTTTCTCTTCGTGCTGTAAATTGGATTTGCTCATTCTTGATTGCATCCTACCGGCACAAACGTTCAGCATAACATTCTCCTTAGCTTACAAGTTCTGACTCATTTTGATAATTTATTAGAAACAGGACAAAGCCAGTTCTCATAGGGCCCTAACAGTTAAAGAGCATGAGATTGATCAACCCTATAGATTTCAATAACAAACCTTATAAGTAATAATGAAACGACGTATTCAATCAACATACACATCCAGTAAAAAATCATTTTAATTTTAAAAAATACCGATCTTATACGTACTATGTATAAGAAATATCAACTAAAAAAAGATCACAGAAAAGAGATGGTTTAAAAATAAGTTAAAAGGAATATTTCAATGATGTTTTTCATTATTATTATCCTTTAAGGAACATAATACATAGCATGCTTTTTTTTTCTTTTCTTTTTTTTTTTTTTTTACAAATATAGTTACATAATCAGTTCATACATCACATGAACAAGATAAAACAGAAAACATACATTTATGCACATAGAACACTGATTTTCGTGCAGAGTAAGGCGCAAATTAGGAATGGTAAGACTATTATGATAATCTTTCAATTAAAACAATTATATGGAAAGCCGTAGGGTACCCCCAAATTATTATTATTTTTTCCTATATAATTATACTAAAAATAATTATCTCATCCCAAAATAAAAATCTTGCTTTTTTACAACATTATTTTTTCTGCAACAATAATAATTTGGGTACCTCCACATTATTATTGTTCCAAATATTTATAATTGTACCACAAATTAAAAAAAAATACCCAAAATAAAAAAAAAAAATCTTTGCTTTTTTTTTTTTTTTTTTTTTTTTTTACATTATTATTTCCCCGCAAAAATTACAATTATCATGTTTCCATACCATACCATACTATGTGTACAAATTATCTTTATTTAGCCCAGCAATGAATAATAATTTTATCGTCTGATGTTTTACAACTACAATCTTGCCAACAACAATAATTATAATCTTGTCGGTCGATGTGTGTACATTGTTTATATTAAACACCAAGATTATATCATATTACGTTTACTTCAACGATTTATAAGAATGCACACTTGTAACAACTACTGATTGAAAATTTAAATAAAAAAAAAATTAAAAAAAAAAAAAAAAAAAAAATTTAAAAAAAAAAAAGCCACTTTCATAGAAATAAAAATGTATGCACAAAAAAAAAAAAAAAAAAAATTCTTTTAATTTTTTTTTTAATTATTAATTTGTGGTACAATTATAAATATATAGGAATAAAAGATAATTATTTTTCCATACAATTAACAGATATTTATCATTATTAAAAAGTAAGGATGAAGAATTTAATTTTTAGATACGTAGTTTGCTGAATTAATGAACATTTTATGATATTTGTCCCAGAGGCAAATATATTAACTATTAAATTAAGTCACATTGCTTCAATGACATTAGCCTGAGCCTAGTCTCAAGAAAAAAAATTTATTTATTTGGTTCTTAAAAGAGCGTTGTATTATATTTTTAGGCAAAGGTCTTTCTTTTCCTATCCATAGTTATATTCGATTCAGCGTTTGGATTTAGCTGTGTAAAGGAAGATGACCATTGTTATGGAAGCCTTAAAATCGAGTACGCCTATACAATGATTGACCCCGTGAACGGTCCAGTCTACGCCAAAGACCGCTCACTGTTCACTGCTAATGGTGACGAGGAAGTACCGATAAAGTACCACAAACTTACTGACCGCTAATGGAAAAATGCCAGGACCTAATATTGTCGTATACAAGGATCAGAAAATTACCATTAAAGTCAAAAATAAGTTAATGAACGAGGCTATCACAATGCATTGGCACGGCATTGACCAGTTTGGATCACCTGCAATGGACGGAGTGGCGTTCGTTACACAGTGTCCAATTTTGCCAGGACAACATTTCATCTATACATTCCAACCTCGCTTTGCCGGTACTTACTGGTACCACTCCCACGTCGGTATTCAGAGGGAATTGGGATTGTATTTGTATGGGGCCTTTATAGTTCTCAGAAGGGACAATGAGATTCCCCCAGAAAGGCAATACATTATGCAATTACAGGAATGGAACCACTTGTACGACCCAGTTGCTCGGTTTAAAGCTAATTTAAAAGGTGCCGACGATGACCAAAAATCTTTTTTTATCAATGGAAAAGGGGAATTCAGTGGCAATAATGCACCATTGGAAGAGTTTGTCGTAGATAGAACCAAGCCTCATGTATTCCGTGTGATTCATGTCGGCTCCGCTGATACCTTGCTACTCTCTGTGACGGGGTTAAAACTTATAGTCAAAGAAACTGACGGTTTTCCAATCGAACCAAAGATCGTAGACCAAATAATTATTCTTCCCGCTGAGCGATATGAGTTTGATTTGTTTGTATGTTGTTTAACGTCCCTCTCGAGAATTTTTCACTCATATGGAGACGCCACCACTTGCCGGTGGAGAGCTGCAAATTTTGTCCTATACTCGGCACTTACGGCCATCGAGCAGTGAAGGATCTTTTTTGGCCAGCATCTTCTGCGACATGGGACCTCGGTTTATACGGTCTCATCCGAAGGACCGGTCTCCACGTGCCACAGATTCGAACCCGCGACGTAAGGATCAACTCCTTACTTCGCGACTCTAGAGCAGACGCTCTAACCACTGCGCCACGCGGGCGACGATATGAGTTTGAAGTTGATCTGCAAAACGCTTGTCAAATCAAATATAAAATTATCATGAAAATACTAAATGGTCCTTACTTAGAAGAAAATAAAAAGATAAAAGGGTTAGCCATTTTGATAGTCAACGGGGTCCCCTCATGCAACAGCTTGGGATCTTCTCGACACCCTTTTAAAGATTCCTCACCTTATTTGTCACGGGAAGGGGGACGATGTGAGAGCGAGGAATGCTGTGAAAATACTAGAAAAAATACAAAAACTGTGCTTAATTGTCCATTTGAGATATATCCAAATTCTCCAGAAATAACTTGCGTTCCAGTCTCCGAACTTAAATCTACAATTACAGAATCAAATGTTCGGGCAACAAGAGACTCTGAGACCATTTTTCTCAATTTTGCGTTTGTAGGTGGTCCCTCGATTAATGGTCGCAAATTTATTCTGCCAACAGTAGCAGCTTTGTTCCAACCGGATGAAGTGGATAGAAAATGTGAAGGATGTGACGATGAGAACCCATGCTCCTGCACTCATATCATAGTGTTGTCCTATGAAAAGGAAATAATCATGACATTCCTCAATCTCGGAAAAGGGAGTGGTAAAAATGGTAAAAATCATCCAATCCATATGCATGGCCACACATTTGAGGTTTTGAAGATGGCCTTTCCAACAGTAGAAAACGATTCAACTGGAACAAATACTCTAATAGCGAATGAAGATATCCAGTGTAGCAAAACTTTGCCGAATGATAAAAGCAATTGTAATAATGCTAAATGGAGGAACAAGTCATGGAATAACTACAAACTTATACCAGGTATTAACCTAAACAACCCAGTCCGAAAAGACACCTTGTTGGTGCCGATGGGTGGGTATGCTGTAATCCGAATCATCGCCGATAATCCTGGAGTGTGGTTTATGCACTGCCACATCGATGAGCACATGATAAATAGAATGGCGCTAATGTTGTATGAGGCCACAAACAAGATACCCGAACTTCCTAACCTCCCTACTTGCCGCAGTTTCGACAACAAAGACAATGGAATAAAAGGGACATAGAAATCACGACAGGCTCGGGGTCAGAAGAGTGAACTATAAAATAACTTTGAAATGTTTGAAAATTTTGTTAATCTTTATATATATACGGCTTACGTATCCATATATCAATCCTATATAACATAGAAATGCTTACGCTTTATTAACTTACTGCAGAGCTCAACCTTTTATTATTATTAATATATTTTGTGCTCTATTTCTATTCTAAGATTCAATTAAATATGGGTGAATGTCTCTGGAAATCTAAAAAGAATTAAAATGAAAATAGTCTTTGAATTATGTATTGTCAAGGTGGGTATCGTGTACTTATCGATATATCCTCTCCGAAATATTACATCCATGGGCCACATCGCTCACCTGAGCACATTGCCTAGGATAAAGCCCAAATCTGTTCAGTATTTAAAAAGTTTACATGGAGGGGGGGGGGGGGGGGCTTGAGAATGCTTCCATGTCAATATGACTAAACAAGGCTTTGCTGTTCTTGAGATGAAGATTTTTAAAGATTTTTTTCCAATATAAATCTATGTAAAACTTTGATCCCCCATTGTGGCCCCACCCTATCCACAATGGGGGATCAAATTTTTACAAAGGAATATATTTGAATTTTTTTTTAAATCTCAATTACAACAAAGCCATTTGTTATACTGACATGGACATTATCAGGTAGTTTAAAATCCAAGCCCCCCCCCCCCCCCCCGGTAATCTTTTCAATACTGAACTGATTTGTGCTTTTGCCAAGCCAATGTGCTCAGGTGAGCGATGTGGCCCATGGGCCTCTTGTTAAAGAAATACAGCTGTCAATGATTTCCTCAGGTAGTGTAGATTCAAGTTTGTTCAAATGATGACCCCCGGGGGTAGGGTGGGACCACAATGGGGGATCAAATTTTTTCATAGATTTATATTGGAGAAAATCTTTAAAAATCTTCATCTCAAGAACAGCAAAGCCTTGTTTAGTCATACTGACATGGAAGCATTCTCAAGCCCCCCCCCCCTCCATGTAAACGTTTTTAATACTGAACAGATTTGGGCTTTATCCTAGGCAATGTGCTCAGGTGAGCGATGTGGCCCATGGATGTAATATTTCGGAGAGGATATATCGATAAGTACACGATACCCACCTTAACAATAAACCCGATAATTCAAAGACTATTTTCATTTTAATTCTTTTTAGATTTCCAGAGACATTCACCCATATTTAATTGAATCTTAGAATAGAAATAGAGCACAAAATATATTAATAATAATAAAAGGTTGAGCTCTGCAGTAAGTTAATAAAGCGTAAGCATTTCTATGTTATATAGGATTGATATATGGATACGTAAGCCGTATAAAGATTAACAAAATTTTCAAACATTTCAAAGTTATTTTATAGCGAGCAGCGCGAAGCGCCGCTCGTCACTGCGAGCTCTAACGACAACGCCTGGGCGAAGAGAAAATTCGGACTACTGCACATTCATTCAATAGAATTTTTTTCCGCAGTAAATCTGACCCACAATGCATCGCTTCTTGTTCTCGCTGCTAACTTCGTTCACGCGGTGACAACAACTAAAATTTCACAAAAAATAAACTCACCTTAATTAATGGCTATTGCATGCAGATAGTAGATTAATCAAACGTTCTTTGTTAAAATATTTGCACTTTTTAAACTTTGTTTATGGAAATGCAGCTAACATACGACGTCATGTGACGTCACAGTCTAGACGTTCCAAATGTCTCGTGCGGTTTGAAGAGGCGGATCTTAAAATGAAGTGAAC
This sequence comes from Saccostrea echinata, assembly GCF_033153115.1. Taxonomy (NCBI): domain Eukaryota; kingdom Metazoa; phylum Mollusca; class Bivalvia; order Ostreida; family Ostreidae; genus Saccostrea; species Saccostrea echinata. The sequence continues at coordinate 47,623,362 of NW_026889750.1, forward strand.
AATGCGCTCGCCCCAACGGTCGCACCGTCAACATATTAGTTCACTCTTCTGACCCCGAGCCTGTCGTGACTTCTATATCCCTTTTATTCCATTGTCTTTGTTGTCGAAACTGCGGCAAGTAGGGAGGTTAGGAAGTTCGGGTATCTTGTTTGTGGCCTCATACAACATTAGCGCCATTCCATTTATCATGTGCTCATCGATGTGGCAGTGCATAAACCACGCCCCAGGATTATCGGCGATGATTCGGATTACAGCATATCCACCCATCGGCACCAACAAGGTGTCTTTTCGGACTGGGTTGTTTAGGTTAATAGCGAAGCGCCGCTCGTCACTGCGAGCTCTAACGACAACGCCTGGGCGAAGAGAAAATTCGGACTACTGCACATTCATTCAATAGAATTTTTTTCCGCAGTAATTCTGACCCACAATGCATCGCTTCTTGCTCTCGCTGCTAACTTCATTCACGCGGTAACAACAACTAAAATGTCACACAAAAAAAAAAAAAACTCACCTTAATTTAATGGATATTGCATGCAGATAGTAGATTAAACGTTCTTTGTTAAAATATGTGCACTTTTTAAACTTTGTTTATGGAAATGCAGCTAACATACGTCATGTGACGTCACAGTCTAGACGTTCCAAAGGTCTCGTGCGGTTTGAAGAGGTGGATCTTAAAATGAAGTGAACAATGCCCTCGCCCCAACGGTCGCACCGTCAACATATTACCTGGTATCAGTTTGTAGTTATTCCATGACCTGTTCCTCCGTTTAGCATTATTACAATTGCTTTTATCATTCGGCAAATATAGCGAACAGTGATCGATCTAAAAATATTTTAAGCAATACAAATTTCCGAACAGGGCATTAAACACGGACCAGAGATGGGATCAGGTGCCTACGAGGAGCAAGTGTCTCCTCTTGACCGGTCACCCTATCTATTGGTAAGGTAGAAAGAATTAATAACCCGTAGTCAAATTTAGAATACAAACAATGGCCTCCATTTGTATAAAACATTGTTGGACCAAAGAATACATACTGTAGTAGATGTTATCAATAAGAAATTCCAACATCGATTTAATATCAACTTTAGAAAACTTGTGTGTAGATTCAGAATGATTTGTAACAAAGTAATTTTGTTGATGACCGATCACTTGATATGAAAATTTCCGAGTTCCATTTTTATAGAAGAAGCAGTTATATTTCAAAAAGCCCAGTCTTTAATTCGTCTTGAGGAATGGTTGTATAAAGTACAGAAAAGTCGTACGTTTTGATGTGACTGATTTTCCAAAAATTTCGTGATTTTAAGTTTTCTCAAAGTTCTTTGGAGTTTTTGAGAACCCACATTGTCACCACTTGTAGAATATGCTGTAGCACAATTCGTCTTAAGTTTCTCCTTCACGGTAGTTGGTCTTTTTGTAAGGAGTATAGATAAAAGCTTGGTAGAGCATTTGCTTGATCCTGCAATATATCATTGTTTATAAAGATTTTTATAAAGTTTAGGAATCCAGTATGGGTAGGGTAGATCCATCCCATTTTCGTCGACTGAAATGTTAAAAGTATCAAAGACTGAAAAGTAAAGTATAAGTTTTAAATTTTATACCATGGTAAAGTAGAATTAGGTACAATACTGTAGTTAACTATAGAAAATGCTATGGAAGCGTTTCAAATTGATCATGTACTGAGTATTTAAAATATATTACATAAATTTTATTCACTTCTTATCGTGGGTTGAGACTCTATAATGGAGGGGGGGGGGGGTTAATGAAAATGTTTTATATTCCAAAAAATCTTCTGTACTTCCAACCGACAAACTAAGATTTTTTTTATCAGCAATTGGCACTCTTCAACAATTTTAAAAATAATTTTTCATTTGTTCCAGGATTAAGGCTACACTGTAGTGTTAAATTATAAATGCAATTAAATATAAAATATAAAATGTACTTCTTTACTCATGGACATCTAACAAATCATTAAAATGATAAAATTGAGCAGCTATCCCTCTACTAAAATTTTAAAATCTATGACCCTTGAATCCAGGGGTGGGGTTAAGTTGGTAATGTGTATATTGAAAATTTATATGAATATTTTACTAGAGAAAGACATTGATGGCTTAGTGACGACTAGACGTTATAATAAACGTGATGACTTCAACTTTTTATCGTCGACTTCTCTTATTTATGTAGCAATACACCATGATCACCTGATATGGAATTTATGTCTCCCATTGATTCGATACGCAAAAGCATGTTCTATACGTGCGAACAATTTCTAAGACGAGGTATACCACAAATAAGTTGATGATACAAGGATATCAACAATCTCTGTTAAAGTCAATATTTTGCAAATTCTAAGGTCGATACAATGACCTTGTTTGCAAGTACTATCTGTCGTTGAGTGTTGACTATGAGGCGCCGTTTTGGTATTTACTGCCAAAAAGTGATATCACCTATTCAAATAGGTGATATCACCTATTCGAATAGGTGATATCACCTATTCGAATAAGTGATATCACCTATTCAAATTGAATAGGTGATATCACCTATTCGAATAGGTGATATCACTTATTCGAATTGGTGATATCACTTATTCGAATAGGTGATATCACTTATTCGAATAGGTGATATCACCTATTCGAAATGAATAGGTGATATCACCTATTCGAATAGGTGATATCACCTATTCGTGCTGAATAGGTGATATCACCTATTCGAATAAGTGATATCACCTATTCGAATAAGTGATATCACCTATTCAATTTGAATAGGTGATATCACCAATTCGAATAGGTGATATCACCTATTTGCATTTCTTACAACAATAAATAATGAATGCTCCCTTCCTCAAGATTATCTACATTTTCATTGGAACCAAGCAAATTCGGGCTGCATTAGGGCCTGTAAGTCTCGTCACGTGACTTGCGAGATTTTTCGATAATATTAACTTCCGGGTGTACCAGTGAAAACTGTCGCTAGTGCTCAGAGTCGCTCTAAAAATAGAAATCACAAGCGGTAGCCTTGCAATTCGCCACTCGTATAATTATACCCAAAGATAGTTATAACCACGTAATATAGATGTTATTGGTGTTTAAAATGAAACATTTTGAAGCAAAAAAAGTTATAACACTCTTGAACAATTCTGTTTTATTCAATATTTACTTAAAAAATCCTGAAAAATAAGTGTATGGTCATTTCTTAATTGACATCGCGATCGGCATGTGGGCTTCGTTTATCTTCATCTCTTACGTGAGAAGTTGGACAATTTGACTAATTAAATTAAATATTTAGACAGTTTATAACCTCTTATTGAAAAAAGGCAACAAGAGAATCGTACGAGGAATTATATTTTGAATCGTCGAGATCGGCATCCAACTTTTATTAGGCAATAGGCGAACGCATACGAATCGGCATGTAACGTTAGATATTATGATTTGTAAAGTCGATTTATTGTAAGTAAGACGGTGTTTTAAAAGATAGAATAAGAATAATTATCTTTTTTTATTAGCGATAAGTTCATTGTAAGCACGAATAAATTTAAATCTTGATCACACAAGTCTAATGCTAATTCGAAACAAAGTTGTGACGCGAATTTCCTCTATTGTGTTTATAACACTAAAAAGCACTGACTTTTTTCATATAATTTAGGACTACTGGTGATTTTTTCTAAATAGGTGCTTAAGTGTTTATTAAATTAAAATTCTCTGCAATTAATTATGAATTTAAAGCAGTTTTTCATCATATTTTGTGGTTATAGAAGGAGTCCCTTCGACTAATTTTCATTAATATATCCCAACTCAGTATCTACATGTATGATAACTGATGATGAATCATTAGATGACCACTTTGTACAAGTATAATAATAACTATCCATCAAAGTTATGTATGTAAGTTGATAATATGTGTTTCGACTGAATTCATTTTACATTTCTAAGTATGGTCATCATGTCTATAGATATCTGGCTTTGTTCAGTTATGATATAGGCATTGGAGACATTCATTAAACTAAATAAGTAGATACAATGTCAGTGAATTATTGTTAGGGTGGGGATGGGGAGTTTAATCTTCTTTACAGTCAATTATTAAACTTCAGTCTGGAGTTTATGAACCTCAGGGTCCACACTGAATATATAAGCTAAGGAAATATATAACCAGATAATATGTTGTAAAATCAGCTTGCACGTGCACTACAATGCTGGACAAGTCACCCCTAAGACAGCTCTCCTGTAGAACAATTCACATTGACAATCACCTTTGATTCAAAGAACTTGGCCACTGTATGGACAATTTTCCACCTTCTCAGACAACTCGAGCGCTTTGTAGCTATTTTATGCTACACTTAAAGCAAAATAGATTACATCATTTTATAGTGATTCATGCATGGATGACCTCCTTTTCATTCTGAAGTTATATGTCAAGACTACATACTATGGATAATGGATTTGATGAACATTTGATATCCAGACCAATATTGTTTATTTAAAACAGCTTAATTTAACAAAGCGACATTTTGATTGTAAAATTTCTGTTAGAAACATGGTGCTTAAGATGATAATTTATTACAACCAATGTCTTAAAAGTAGAAATCAAAAGCAGGGAAAAAAAGTAAAAGAAAGGGTACAAAAAGAATACAGATACAATAAATAAATCCTCCCTGAAAATGTAAAATGTTAATAATTAAATGGTTCGATGCAGTCTCTTCTCCCATAAATTGTTAAATTTGATGCACTTAATCAAACTGATGATGGGAGTCATTATCCAGTAGTTTAACTGTAGTGTTATTCCTAATTTAATAATTAAATTACTTTTTTTTCACTACAACATTTGTTTGTATTCTTAGTACCTGTATTTAAGATTACAGGGGTATATTGATTAAAATGAGATTATCTTTATGAGGTAGTAACATTTTTGAAAATTCTCTCCTCATATCAATCCCTACTTTAGATGAATGCAAGAGTATTTTATATCAGATTGATATTTAAAGATAGAGAATTTTGTCCAATTAGGAATTGAACACCTTAATTAATTAAAGCTTCTTATATCTTATTTGTCTCAGTTCATCCAGCTGAAAATGAGTACCGGTTTACTGAAAGTTGGAAGTAATAGACCTCTGATGATCTACGTCCCTTCCATAGGGAGTCTCTAACTCTATGATCTTCATCTGCTTAGCACAAAAGAAACTGGTTATGAATCACCAGCCCTATGTCAGCCCCTTACCTTGAAAAAATTTAAACTGTTGAAAACATCCAAAAGAATATTTTTATTTTAATTTAATACTAGAAATATTTGTGGAGGTCAGGTGGGTTCGATAGCTCAGTTGGTAAAACTTCTGACTGGAGATTCAGGGGGCCCGGGTTTGAATCCCTGTCTGGTCTGTGAGATTTTTCTCCTTTCCTGTTACATATTTAAGAAAAAAAATATATCAAGAAATAGCAGAGCCACAGTTAGTCATACTGATTTGCAAACATCATCAGGTACCACTACCAGTAGTATGGATTCAACTCTGTTCAGATCATGCCCAGGATGGTAGGTGCATATGAAAGATCTCATAGAGGAATATACAGGAAAATTCAGGAATTTTTTTTTAAATATTCTTATCATATTGGGTGCCAAATGTAACAGGTGGTGAAAAATCAAGTTTCAAGAGGGACTCAACCCAGGGTCTTTGGCATACATGTACCGTGGCTCTAACCACTGAGCAAGTGAGACCCCATATATTGACCAACTTTCACACATCTTTTAAACCGAGACATCATTAACATCAGGACTATAAGTGATATTAAATAATATGCAAGCATCCTCAAGTAGGGCAGTTTGAATATATCTCCAGGGTAGAGTTGGAGTGGCAATATTCTTGAAGAATAAATGCTTTATTTAGGAATATGTCAGAAAAATCTTCTCTCAAACTGAAAAGCAGGGCCATGATAAGCGGTAACAATATGAGAGCATTCTCAGACAATGCAGATTCAATTCTTTTCAAATTATGGCCCATGGGGATTGTAGGGCTACAATAAGGGATCGTTCATCTAATGTGAAGATAGGGTATAAAGTAATGAGGTAAAGGATAATTTTAGATCTCTTTTATATGGACAAGTATTTGCTAGGAAGATAACCTATAACCTTAACCTTCCTTGCAAGTGTTTGATAGGAAGATAACCTTAAATCTTGTTTGCAAGTATCCTTATATAATGCAGATTAAAGTTTGCTCAAATCATGACCCCCAGGGATAGACTGGGAGCCCAATAAAGGATCAAAGTTTATATCAGCACTGGTGTATTTTGGAAAGTAGGTCAAAGTTCAAAGGTCTCGAGATCAGTACAAAAGCCATTCTTCCAAGTAATATGTAAGCCTAATATCAAGTCAGCCAGTAACACTTCTCAAGTTCTCTCAGTTCTGAGGCTTATGTATTATTATGGCGTAGGCATCCCAGGTTAAAGTTTTTGGAGCAGATTTCTTTTCAAGTACCTCTATGCCCTATATTGATCAGAGATGCAGGGAAGATGCTTGTAGTATGTTTCATTGTACCAGTCAAGTTTCAGATGCTGCAATTTCAGCTGAAGAATGACAAGGTTAATGTTTTTGGAGCAGGCTAAAGTTTTTAAAGCAGGTCTCATTTCCAAGTAACACTAATTTTAAGACCTATATTGACAAAACTTGCATGGATGATACATTTATTGATGCACACTACCAGATGAGCGACTAGGTTAAAGTTTTTGGAGCAGTTTCTTTCTAAAGTGACTATAAGCCCTATGCTAACCAACTTTGCACTGAAGATACATTTATTGATGCACACTACCAGAGTTTCTTCAGATGCTGAATTTGACCTACATTTTCCATATGAGTAATTAGGTTAAAGTTTATTTAGCAGGTCCATTACCAAGAAACTATAAGGCCTATCTGAACCTAACTTGCATGGATGATGCATCAAGGGATGAACACCCTCAAACTTCCCCAGATCTTGTTTTCAAAATGAATTTGGTATAAAATTATTAAAATCAATTTGCTATTGTATGAAATATTTTAATTTTTTTTTTGTATTTCGATCAACAACCACAGTGCAGAATGTATGTCTTACTAAGATAAAAGATGGTTGCAATTTTAAAGTTTTCACTCTAAAATACATGCTAATAAATATTTAGATGTTTTAATAGGCTAGGTGTAGCAGAGTTCAGCATTCATAAAACATTAAATGCAATTTAAGAAGATGAGCGAGCAAAATGACGATGGTGTGACAAATACGAAGGTGAAAAATTAAATCTCAATTATAACAAAATTCTCCTTGATATTTCATCAAACATTAACATATACTATATGTAAAATCTCCAAAATTTACAGAAAATCTCAGATTGTAATTATTTGTCTAGAAGTAGCATACACATACCATTAGAGGGCAAAAATGCTGATCATTTCTTCATACTCTAACACAATTTTTTCATATGAGTGGGTCTTCACTCCTTTGTAGCTCACCTGAGCTGAAGGATCAAGTGAGCTTTTCTGATCTAATTAAGAGTGTTTGGTGTTTGTTGTTTAACATCCCTCTTGAGAATTTCTCACTCATATTGAGAAGCCACCACTTGCTGATGGAGGGCTGCAAATTTATACCTATACTAGGCACTCAGGGCCATTGAGCATGGAGGGATCTTTTTCATGCCAACACCTACTGTGACACGGGACCTCGGTTTATATGGTCTCGTCCGAAGGACTGGTCTCCACATCCCGCAGTGGATTTGAACCCGTGACCCTTATACTGTGACTCTGGAGCAAGCACTCTAACCACTAGGCCATGCGGGCGACCCAGTGTTTGTCGTCTGGTGTCTGTAAACTTTTCACATTTTCAACTTATTCTCCAGAACCACTGGACCAATTTCAACCAAACTTGCCACAAAGCATCCTTGGGTAAAGGGTATTCAAGTTTTTTCAGAAGAAGTGCCATGCTTTCTTTTAAGGAGAGATAGTTAAGAATTCATGAAAATTTGGTGGCATTTTTTAAAAAATCTTCTCAAGAACCACTTGGCCAGAAAAGTTGAAACTTATGTGAGAGCTTCATTACAAAGTGTACTAGATTCAAGTTTGTTCATATCATATGCCCCTCAAGGGTAGGACGGGACCACAACAGGCTAGGGGTCAAAGTTTTACATAGGAATATGTAGGAAATATCTAAGAAATCTTCTTAAGAACAGCAAAGCCATGATAAGTCATATTAATATACTGTAGACTCAAGTTTATTCATATCATGACCCTCAAGGGTAGGGCGGGGCCACAACAGGGGGTCAAAGTTTTACATAGAATATATAGAAAATATCTAAAGAAGTCTTCTCAAGAACAGCAAAGCCATGATCAGTCATATTAATATAGAAGCATCCTCAGGTAGTGTAGATTCAAGTCTGTTCATATCATGCCCCGTGGGGGTAGGGCGGGGCCACAACAGGGTGTCAAAGTTTTACATAGGAAGATGCAGGAAATATCTTTAAAAAATCATCTCTCACGATCTGCAAAGCCATTGTTAGTCATATTAATACAGAAGCATAGAAACATGTGTAGATTCACATTTGTTTTGAACATTTTCAGCTCCTTCTTTTGTACCCCAAAACCTATTTCATCCAGATTTCAAGGGGTGAAGGGGTACAAAAATAGTGAATTTCAGTGTCCCTGCTCTGGGGGGAGGAGGGGGGGGGGGGGCAAAATTAGTGCTATCTTTAAAAATTATCCTTTTTCACTCCCAGACAGCAAGCAGTCAAACTGTTGGCATAATTGTAATAAGCATTGAGCCCCTACTAAAATTTTCAATTTCTTGGCCCCTAGATCAGGAGTTCTATTGTTAGGACAGGGCTCTATAGATATTGAAAATGCATAAATTCTCTAAGTGTTTTCTCTGCCCCTTAGAGAATCAGTGGAAGCTCAGAACTGGTACAAAAATTGTTTATGACCTGAGGGTGTGTCATGACCTTGACCAAGTGCCATTCCTGCAAGTTCAAGGTCACTGGCAGAAAAAGCATAAAATTCTTGTTTAGACTAAAACTCATTAGAAGCTCATACATTGTACACAGATTAGTTATGACCTGAGTGTGTGCCATAACCTTGACCCAAGCTCATTGTGGCAAATTCTATGTCACTGGTATAAAAAAGTATAAAATTCATGACAGATCTATAATTAATTTGATTAATTTATAATAATTAACAGAGAAACATTTAATGTCCATATTTCAATAGAAGATTACTTATGATCAGAAGATGTGTTTCTTTTCATAATCAAGTTTTTTAGCAAGTTCAAGGTCACATTTACAAACTTTACAATGTTGTATTATACTTGTATACTTGTATTATACTGTATTTCCGAGAATTATTCGGAGTCCATTAAGTCAAATGTCATGCATGATTTAAGGATATACGCAACGTGCCTTACCTACTGATAATTTTTCAAGATGTTCTTAATATAAGATTATAGTGCCATCAGATGTTCGTAGACAAAAAATTAGCATGTATTACCAAGGGTCTTGTAAAGATATCAATTGATGAAAATTATTGTATAATTTAAAGAAAAATATACAAAAATTACTAAACATATTCTATATGTTTTGTTTATCCAAACTTGTTTTAGAAGAAGTACAACAGCATATATAGACATTAAAATGTAGCACACCGTTCCTTCAAGTGTTGGAACTCTTCAACTCCAGGGAAAAAAAGACAATGAAGTTCGAACTACGTTGCGTATGTCCTTAAATTAATTGCCACAATTTGTCACAAGTTGTAGCGTGGTGGTTAACGTGTTAGTCTTAATAAAAAAAAAAAATTAAATTGGTGTCCCAGCAGTTATTTCAACGTTGAACCAACGTACGTTGCTCTTCAACGTTGAATTTCGGTTGCATATTAAAGTTGAGGCAATGTTGAGACCTCAACCGTTGTTTCAACGTCAAATATCAACGTGGAATAGACGTTGAAAATGGCTTGAACTTAGGTTGATTTATGGTTGAATTTGTTTGCAGATGAAAGTTGAGGCAATTTTACTCAGAACCAGATTCGAGCCAGATTGTTGTAATAATTATAATGCACGACAGCCTGATTTTGATGTATTAAGTTGAGAGAAATGCACGGAAATTGTAGGGCACCTTAACAAATAGCTTGCAGCCACAACCGTTAACATTATTTACGAGTAAATAATTTTAAAACCAGAAAAAAAGATGGGCGTATTTGGCGTGTGATCTGCAGGAATAATGCGTACGGAACATTTATTGTTTAAATGCCTACGATTTGGTCGGCTGACCACAGCTGGACATACTTTACAAAGTTAAGCACATGGGAAAATGTTACATTTAGTTTGAAATACTTTGTCAAATTTAATATTTAAGTCCGCTTATCTTAATAATTACTACATGTATATCTTAGTAACGCTTCACATAAATAATAAAATGGAATTACAAGTACATGTGTATATTAAAGTTAGTATCAGTAGGTTGGAAGAATTACTGTCGCTCCCGGTGCAACAGAACCAGAATTTATCTATTTGAAAATAAATCAGTACATGAATTTAAACGGATAAAAAAAAATGATTGATTTTACTTCAAAAAAAAAATATTAACGCTCCGTGCGGGGATCGAACCAAAATTTTTCTCTTTTTCATTGCACTGGACAGATAACGCATACTACTGAGCTATCACCGCTATAGCAACTATACGGGTTTTCTAAAACGAGGACCGCATTTATATGTTGGATTTTTTTTTTTTAAACAAATGCTTGTTAGTTTCTTTGAATTAAAATGCACTCAAATAACGTTTCAAAATCATGGAGAGATAACCCAGAGATAACAAGTTTTTAGGAAAAAATGTTTAAAAATGTAGCATTTTGTATCAAATGACTCATCTAGTTAATTTTCAAGTTCTTTTTTAGCAAATCAAAATACAATATCGGGAAAATATTCCCCTTTCCCTATTTTGCAGGAATCCGATACATCAAAAGAATGCTAAAATTTCATGTGACAGATAAATGGAATTTTCACTTTCAAGTAGGCCCAGATTCCTGTGGAATGCCAGCCAAAAGCGCCCTCGTTCTTTGATAACAGAATAAATAAAATAAAAATCCTGAATACTTGTGGTTGTAACAGGAATCAGATTCTTAGGCACCATATATACATGTACCTGAAACAGGTGCAATTTATTAAGCACCCAAGTATTGGTAAAAGGTACCCGGTATATTGGTTCGGACCAGGATATCGGCACGAATAGCTCAGTTGGTAGAATGCCCTGACTATTGATGCAAGGGTTTGGGGTTCAATTACCAGTCCAGTCATACCTTTTCTGTTACATAATTTGGTGCCTTTGATCATCTCTGGAGTTGCAGGTGAAAGTCCTGCAAGAGGCAATAAGAATTTGGGTTGTGTCTTCCAGGACGAAGACAATGTAAGGAGGAAGGAATGTAGTGGTTTGTGGGTAGCTCAGTTGGTAAAGCGCCTGACCGGTGATGCAAGAGTCCTGAGTTCGATACCCGCTCCAGCCATATATTTCCTCAGTTCCTGTTTCACAGGAATTATAGATAATATAGCAACCTGTCAGTAACAGGTACAAGATTATAAGGCTCCCCACCGGTTACAGTTGCAAATTAAAGCTTCCTAGTATAGTTAACAGGTATAATATCATGAAATATCCTACGTTTGTACTCAGAAACAAAAGTTTTTAGTAGGAGTAATCTACAGGCCTCCTAATTCATATTCTGAACATTGGAATAAGTTTTTATATACCGTGGAAAAAGCTTTAGATACTGAAATGTCAATATTTTTGGTCGGAGATTTTAATGTAAATATGTTAGCCTCTGATTATAATACCTTTAAGCATCTTTTACAAAGACTGAATATCAGTAATGTGTTAAATGAACCAACCAATTTTACTTCAAATACAGGAACCTGTATAGATTTAGCCCTCACAAACGATGTAAATAAAATTGAAACTGTAAAGGCTAATGCACCCATATACAGCTCTCATTCCCCAGTTATAATAAATATATCATTTAAGGCTTACAAACTAAAAGGCATATAAACGTACCATAAGAAACTATAATTCAACCGATTACCAAAGCTTGAACGACGATTTAAAACAAGTTAAATGGGATGAGGCTGTGTTCAATTGTGAGAATAATTTTAATTTAAAATTAATGAACTAAGTTGATATGTATATCCCTACAAAGGTCATAACTGTTTGATCCGCTGACAAACCTTTTATTACAAATGCAATTCGTAGGAAAATGAGGAAAAGAAATAGAATACATTATAAAGCAAAACGTACAGATAATCCTGTTCCCTGGCAAAAATTTAGGGGAATTCGTAACGAAGTAGTCAACTTAGTACGAAAAGCTCGAAATGATTATAAAATAAAACTGGCCTCTCAGCTTATAGATAAGACTATTCCCCAAGGCAAATGGTGGCATATTGCAAAATCTGTCTCAAGATTTAAAAAACAGAATACCTCCCCTCCTCCTCTTAAATCTAGTGATGGTAGAATACTTATTCATCCTATTGATAAAGCTGAAGAATTTAATACTTATTTTGTAAACATCTCACATATAATCTTCCTGAACACGGACCCGGTCCACCAATTAATTGCTTTGATGGTTTTGAAATAACTGAACAGGGTGTTCTTGATCAACTAGAAATCTTGGATACCTCAAAACCACCAGGGCCAGACGGATTATCTCCAAGAATCCTATAAGAAATACGATTCTCAATTTATAAACCACTAACAAGACTCTTCAATATGTCACTCATTAATAAATGTCTACCTTATATATGGAAACAAGCACATGTTTCTCCAATCTTTAAAAACAAAGGAAGCCCCGAAAATACTAACAATTATAGGCCTATTTTTCTTGCTAGGTATGTCTGCAAAGTATGAGGCGCCGTTTTGGTATGTATTGCCATTTAGTGATATCACCTATTCAAATGGGTGATATCACCTATACGAATAGGTGATATCACCTATTCGAATAAGTGATATCACTCATTCAAATTGAATAGGTGATATCATCTATTCGAATAGGTGATATCACTTATTCGAATAGGTGATATCACCTATTGGAAATGAATAGGTTATATCACCTATTCGTGCTGAATAGGTGATATCACCTATTCGAATAAGTGATATCACCTATTCGAATAGGTAATACAGTACAATTCGTTTTTTATCATACCGGTTTTATATCATACTTCTTTTTTTATCATAGACATTTGAAACACAAAATCATTTCTTAATAATTCATTATAAATTCAAAAGCTGAATAGGTGATATCACTTATTCGAATAGGTGATATCACCTATTCCAATAGGCAATATCACGTTTTGGCAGTTAAAACCAAAACGGCGCCTCATAGCAAAGTCATGGAAAAATACTTTTCAAGTATATGTTTAATTATATAAAAGACTACGAATTATTATCAAAAAACCAATATGGGATTCAACCTGGTGACTCTACTGTAAATCAACTAGTTGAAATATATGATAAAATTATTTCAAATCTTGATAAAGGCCGGGAAGTTAGATTTATATTCTGTGATATTTCAAAGGCCTTTGACAGGGTTTGGCATAAAGGACTTATCTTTAAACTTGAGAAAAATAGGCTTCCAAAATAATATTTTGGGCTGGATTAAAGATTACCTTACTGACAGGCAACAAAAAGTAAATATTGAAGGTTTTTCATCAACATTTAAAACTGTTGATGCGGGAGTACCTCAGGGATCTGTGCTAGGCCCATTTTTATTCTTAATATACATTAATGATATACAGTAACCGAAGGCATACATAATGGTATTCGTTTATTTGCGGAAACATCATTGTTTGCTATAATAGGCGCCGATATTTTTACTCCTGCATTATCTCTTACAGCCGATCTTGGAAAAATAAAGAAATGGTCCAACTCTTGGGCTGTAGATTTTAAAGATTTTAATTTTACAAGAAAGCAGCGACTTTTTCCAGACATTTTGGAGGAAATGGGGACATTATTGAACAATCCAGTAGCCATATACATCTAGGGCTTCACCTGCAGTCCGATGGTAGTTGGAACTAGATATCATTGAGATGGTGGCCATCTCAAAGGGCCCCGCTTTCAGCAATGAACATAAAAATGTAAGGTAGCTGAAAAGGGTTTATTTTGAAGAGGACCATTTGTGTACTATTAAGGGATGTGTTGTTTGAGTCTAAAGGGCTTCCATGTCATCCTTTTTATAATAAAAAATGGCACGAAATCACGAGTGCTCCATACCCTCTATCAATAAACGGCACAAAAATTACGAATGTTGCACATCCTCTATCAAAATATGGAAGGAAAATCACAAATGTTTCGTACCTTAAGTTAATTGGTTAAGTTTGAGGCTGACTGGACTTAAGGGAAAGAAATTATGCACCAAACAAAAATTTTGAACAGAGAGGCTGTTTTTGACCTTGACCCTTGACCTAGAAACTTAGTTCAAGGTCACTGCACATCCATTGACCAGTGGCACTCTGTGAGTGAAGTATGAGCCACATTGGACCAAGCGGAGAGAAGATATGGTGCGGACAAGGATTTTCATATAATTCTGCTATGACCTTAACCTTTGACCTAGAAACATGGTTCAACGTCACTGCATACCCTTTACCCATAGACACTCTGTGGGTGAAGTATGAGCCAGATTGGGCCAAGGAGAGAGGAGATATGCTCCGGACAAGAGATCTCGGACGGACAGACGGACAGACTGATCACTATAGGGCGCCCGCAGAGCGGGGCCCTAGTAACCATATCTCTGCTATTTACGAAAAAAAACTTGTAACAGATTAAATATTTTGAGATTATTAAAGCACACACTTGATAGAAATTTCTTAATACGATATATCTTGCTTTCATTAGACCGGTCCTAGAATACGCATATGTGGTACTGGATAACTGGTCTCAGGAAAATACAGAATTGTTAGAAAAGGTCCAAGTAGAAGCTGCAAGAATTATTACTGGTCTAAGGGTAAATTCTTCAAGATCAATTCTATACGCTGAACTCTTTTGGGAGCCATTACATCAGAAAAGAATAAATCATAAACTAATATTATTTTATAAAATTGTCCACGGTATTGCCCCATATTTATCTTAGCGATTTATGACAGCCTTTCCAACCAGCGCATCATTCTTACAGATTGAGATCAGACAGAAGTAATCTTTCTCTAACCATAATGTAGAACTGTATCTTACTACAAGTTTTATTCCTTCAACTATAAAACTGTGGAAGAATCTTAGCTCTGATGTAAAAATGTCACCTTCTTTATTAATTTTTTAAGTCAAAAATAAAAATTAAACGACCATTTAACAGTTGTAAATATTTTAACAATGGTAACAGAAAAGAGAATATACTTCACTGTCAATTTCGCAATAAAGCTAATAACCTTAATGCAAACTTAAACAATCATTATATAATAGCTGATGCATCTTGTCCTAGGTGTGATTACCATAATGAGCACTAATTTATGAATTGTCCAGCATATAGCATACAAAGAAATAAACTAAGAAAAGACCCACAACCTGAGCTAGGTGTATCGTATGAGCTAAAGATTTTTTTACATGGGTGTTCGGAGTTTTCGTATCAAACGAACATCAACATACAAATTATGTACAAGAATACATCCATCCACGTAAGCCAGGGGTTCTGAGTCAATACGTTACCGTTGGACGGCAACGTGTCGACTCAGGACCCCTGGCTTGCGAGGATGGAATATATATGGTTAACAAAACGTTTTCAAATACATTTCATTTTAATATATTCTTTTCACTATATGTTATTAATACAATTCTGTGTTATGCTTAATTCATCTGGATCTTTGTGTGTGCGTGTGTGTGTGTGTGTGTAAGTTTACCCGTATAATTGTAATACATATATTCACTCAGTTCATTGTATTTGTAACCTTGATTCTTGTATAGAGAGGGTATTTATAGGCATTGCCTGTTGCCCAATCTATTCCGTATTCTGAATAAATATTGTTTAAATCAAGTATCCTACGTGTAACAGATAACGGTGCCAGATTATAAATCATCATATTAGTAACAGGTATCAGATTATTAGGCAAACTACCGGTAATTGCTACCAGATGATTAAAAAAATATACCTATAACAAGTATGAGATTACAAAACATTCTATATGTAACAGGTATTAGATTATAAGGCACCCTACCTGTAATAGGTGCCAAATTGTAAAACACCATGTTGGTTTCAGGTATCAGATAATAGAGCACCCTATCTGTAACAGGTGCCAGATTATGAAGCAACTTATTGTTGTCAAGTAATAGATATTTAACAACCGTATTGGTTACAGGTGTAGATTTGTGAGCACCCTTATTGGTTACAGGAATGAAATCATTAAGTTCTCTAATGTCAGATACCAGATTATATCAAAGCATATTACATTTACATGTAACTGGTACAAGATTATAAGGCACCCCATCTGTTACAGGTACAGATAATAAAGCAACTTGCCTGTTACAGGTATCAGATTGTAAGTCATCTAAGTTGATCCAACCATTAAGAGGTACTTAATTATAGAGCACCATACTTATAACAGGTACAAGATCATAAGAAACTTGTAATGAAGGCATCTGCTTGTAACTGGTGCCAGATTACTAAGCAATCTAACAGGTAACAAATTAATACTAGATCAAAATATACAAGGCACAAGAGAATAAAGTAACGAACAAAGAATCATAAATGCACTTTACTGTAAAGCACCTTTTTGTTACAGCCGTAGCGTATGCTAAAAATTCGAATGAATAGGGATTGTTATAATTATACATGTACTACATGTATTAAAGTAAAAAACTATATTATATAGTCTATAAATAGCCCCTATATAATCTATACAAACGCAAACAGTTCATAACACTACATATTCACCGGATTTGAAGCCGTATTCACCGGAGGGTCAGTGCGCGTGCAGTGGCATTGTGACGTCACAATCAATACCCTAAACAACGTTGAATTTAACAATGGTTGCAACGGTCGGAGCTAGCTGAATATATGAGCAGGAAAAATTGTTTCGCAAGTCTATCGCAGGATTATTTTCTAACATTTCGATGTCTTACGCACATCAAAAGGAAAACACGGAGGTTATAGGTTGTAATCTGGACATTTTTTATTTTTCTACGACAGAAGTTCGTTAATGAAAATGGAATCGTCAGGCGGCTTTCAATGTCTTATTCATTAAATCCTGACTATATAATAAAACAATTATGGACTCTTTCGATGGTGAATATGGTTTGTTATTCACCAGAAAAATATTAATATTGACCTCGGCTTCGCCTCGGTCAATATTAATATTTTTCTGGTGAATAACAAACCATATTCGCCATCGAAAGAGTCCATAATTGTATAATATTTCATCGTTTCATTTACCGGTAGATTAATTATTCATGCAATTAATTGGATTATATATTGTGTAGATTTCTGGCATGCATATATCTGGTTATAAGGGAAAATGGGTGAAAAGTCGTATCCTCAAAAATTCAGTTAATCGGTAATTGATCGGTTCAAAAAATTATATTTGTTTTAAACCGTTAAAGTGCCTATACCTTTATGAGAGTTATTGAGTAGCGTTTTAAAAAAATGAATATAACATGGCATAATATTTTCTAATTTACACTAGGTGTGGTTTTATAATATTCTTTCACTTCAAACTGCATTGATTTCCAATTATTTAAATTGTTACCAACCTGCTAACGTGAAACTAAACCGTTCTGATAATATTTGAAGAGCGACCGAAATCGCCAATAACTTATTTAAATTAATTATTTTTCGGATTATTTTTTTTATCTATAATGATTAAACTATACACTTGCATTATCTATTTGAAATCAAACTTGAATCCATTTGAATTTTTTATAAAGTTGTTACAGACCGTAAAATAATAGTTTCTGATACAATATGGAAAGAGCACTAGCGACTCAAATCACCGATGCTCATAACTAATTCAAAATAATTATTTTCCCTAATATTTTCATGTAGAATTATTAAACTACACTTAGATTATCTATTTCAAATGAAACCGGCATCAAATTCCACTATTTACTGGTTTTACAGGCGATAAATATGTTAGTTCTGATAAATTCTGAAATCGCCATTTTGAAGAGCGACTCAAATCACTGATGCTCATAACTAATTCAAAATAATTATTTTCCCTAATATTTTCATGTAGAATTGTTAAACCACACTTAGATTATCTATTTCAAATGAAACCAGCATCAAATTCCACTATTTACTGGTTTTACAGGCGATAAATATGTTAGTTCTGATAAATTCTGAAATCGCCATTTTGAAGAGCGACTCAAATCACTGATGCTCATAACTAATTCAAAATAATTATTTTCCCTAATATTTTCATGTAGAATTATTAAACTACACTTAGATTATCTATTTCAAATGAAACCGGCATCAAATTCCACTTTTTACTGGTTTTACAGGCGATAAATATGTTAGTTCTGATAAATTCTGAAATCGCCATTTTGAAGAGCGACTCAAATCACTGATGCTCATAACTAATTCAAAATAATTATTTTCCCTAATATTTTCATGTAGAATTGTTAAACCACACTTAGATTATCTATTTCAAATGAAACCGGCATCAAATTCCACTTTTTACTGGTTTTACAGGCGATAAATATGTTAGTTCTGATAAATTCTGAAATCGCCATTTTGAAGAGCGACTCAAATCACTGATGCTCATAACTAATTCAAAATAATTATTTTCCCTAATATTTTCATGTAGAATTATTAAACTACACTTAGATTATCTATTTCAAATGAAACCAGCATCAAATTCCACTATTTACTGGTTTTACAGGCGATAAATATGTTAGTTCTGATAAATTCTGAAATCGCCATTTTGAAGAGCGACTCAAATCACTGATGCTCATAACTAATTCAAAATAATTATTTTCCCTAATATTTTCATGTAGAATTATTAAACTACACTTAGATTATCTATTTCAAATGAAACCAGCATCAAATTCCACTATTTACTGGTTTTACAGGCGATAAATATGTTAGTTCTGATAAATTCTGAAATCGCCATTTTGAAGAGCGACTCAAATCACTGATGCTCATAACTAATTCAAAATAATTATTTTCCCTAATATTTTCATGTAGAATTATTAAACTACACTTAGATTATCTATTTCAAATGAAACCAGCATCAAATTCCACTATTTACTGGTTTTACAGGCGATAAATATGTTAGTTCTGATAAATTCTGAAATCGCCATTTTGAAGAGCGACTCAAATCACTGATGCTCATAACTAATTCAAAATAATTATTTTCCCTAATATTTTCATGTAGAATTATTAAACTACACTTAGATTATCTATTTCAAATGAAACCAGCATCAAATTCCACTATTTACTGGTTTTACAGGCGATAAATATGTTAGTTCTGATAAATTCTGAAATCGCCATTTTGAAGAGCGACTCAAATCACTGATGCTCATAACTAATTCAAAATAATTATTTTCCCTAATATTTTCATGTAGAATTGTTAAACCACACTTAGATTATCTATTTCAAATGAAACCGACATCAAATTCCACTTTTTACTGGTTTTACAGGCGATAAATATGTTAGTTCTGATAAATTCTGAAATCGCCATTTTGAAGAGCGACTCAAATCACTGATGCTCATAACTAATTCAAAATAATTATTTTCCCTAATATTTTCATGTAGAATTATTAAACTACACTTAGATTATCTATTTCAAATGAAACCAGCATCAAATTCCACTATTTACTGGTTTTACAGGCGATAAATATGTTAGTTCTGATAAATTCTGAAATCGCCATTTTGAAGAGCGACTCAAATCACTGATGCTCATAACTAATTCAAAATAATTATTTTCCCTAATATTTTCATGTAGAATTGTTAAACCACACTTAGATTATCTATTTCAAATGAAACCGACATCAAATTCCACTATTTACTGGTTTTACAGGCGATAAATATGTTAGTTCTGATAAATTCTGAAATCGCCATTTTGAAGAGCGACTCAAATCACTGATGCTCATAACTAATTCAAAATAATTATTTTCCCTAATATTTTCATGTAGAATTATTAAACTACACTTAGATTATCTATTTCAAATGAAACCAGCATCAAATTCCACTATTTACTGGTTTTACAGGCGATAAATATGTTAGTTCTGATAAATTCTGAAATCGCCATTTTGAAGAGCGACTCAAATCACTGATGCTCATAACTAATTCAAAATAATTATTTTCCCTAATATTTTCATGTAGAATTATTAAACTACACTTAGATTATCTATTTCAAATGAAACCAGCATCAAATTCCACTATTTACTGGTTTTACAGGCGATAAATATGTTAGTTCTGATAAATTCTGAAATCGCCATTTTGAAGAGCGACTCAAATCACTGATGCTCATAACTAATTCAAAATAATTATTTTCCCTAATATTTTCATGTAGAATTGTTAAACCACACTTAGATTATCTATTTCAAATGAAACCGACATCAAATTCCACTATTTACTGGTTTTACAGGCGATAAATATGTTAGTTCTGATAAATTCTGAAATCGCCATTTTGAAGAGCGACTCAAATCACTGATGCTCATAACTAATTCAAAATAATTATTTTCCCTAATATTTTCATGTAGAATTGTTAAACCACACTTAGATTATCTATTTCAAATGAAACCAGCATCAAATTCCACTATTTACTGGTTTTACAGGCGATAAATATGTTAGTTCTGATAAATTCTGAAATCGCCATTTTGAAGAGCGACTCAAATCACTGATGCTCATAACTAATTCAAAATAATTATTTTCCCTAATATTTTCATGTAGAATTGTTAAACCACACTTAGATTATCTATTTCAAATGAAACCAGCATCAAATTCCACTTTTTACTGGTTTTACAGGCGATAAATATGTTAGTTCTGATAAATTCTGAAATCGCCATTTTGAAGAGCGACTCAAATCACTGATGCTCATAACTAATTCAAAATAATTATTTTCCCTAATATTTTCATGTAGAATTGTTAAACCACACTTAGATTATCTATTTCAAATGAAACCGACATCAAATTCCACTTTTTACTGGTTTTACAGGCGATAAATATGTTAGTTCTGATAAATTCTGAAATCGCCATTTTGAAGAGCGACTCAAATCACTGATGCTCATAACTAATTCAAAATAATTATTTTCCCTAATATTTTCATGTAGAATTGTTAAACCACACTTAGATTATCTATTTCAAATGAAACCAGCATCAAATTCCACTATTTACTGGTTTTACAGGCGATAAATATGTTAGTTCTGATAAATTCTGAAATCGCCATTTTGAAGAGCGACTCAAATCACTGATGCTCATAACTAATTCAAAATAATTATTTTCCCTAATATTTTCATGTAGAATTGTTAAACCACACTTAGATTATCTATTTCAAATGAAACCGGCATCAAATTCCACTATTTACTGGTTTTACAGGCGATAAATATGTTAGTTCTGATAAATTCTGAAATCGCCATTTTGAAGAGCGACTCAAATCACTGATGCTCATAACTAATTCAAAATAATTATTTTCCCTAATATTTTCATGTAGAATTATTAAACTACACTTCGATTTTCTTTTTTTTAGCTAAACCTGCATCCATTTTAATTTCCTTAAGTTGGTACAGACCGTGAACTAGTAGCTTCTGATGGATTTCTGACGAGCGACAGAAATCACCGATGCTCATAATTATTATTCGAATTTTTTCTCTAGAATTATTAAACTAACCTTTTATCGTCTACTCTTTGTCATAACTGCATCCAATTTTTTAAGTTGTTAGAGATGGAAATATAATTCTGGTAGGTTATGAAACCCCCTTTTGAAGAGCGACCGAATAACTAAATAAATTTAAAATAACGTTTTCCGATTTTTTCCCTAGAAATATTGAACTAAACTCAGATAATCTACTTTAAATCAAAACTGCATCCCGTTTTTCTATTTAATGTTGTAACAGAAGGCATACTAGTCGGTTCGTTTAAAACAATTGAACATGAAACCGTAATTTTGAAGAGCGACTGAAATCACCGACGCTCTTGATTTGTTTAAGATAATGTTTCTTCAATTCTTCATATTCAGATTTATTAAACTCAAAATTTATATCAGCTACATAAAATTAAAACCACATCCATTTCTTTTCACTTTTTCTTATCATTTCGACGGACAAGTGGCCAACCACCCTAAACGTATTTAAAATTATTATGTCGTCATTATTTATTTGTTCAGAATTATTTTCCCGTCATTTAATTTTTATGTTAAATAAAAAATAGGTCGAAATGAGATAAGAATTATCACTTTATATTCTGGTGAAATACAGGTATTTATGGTTCATTGAAGACAAAATACAAGTGTATATAATGAAGTGGTTATAAAAACACACTTCACACCTTTGGTAAAAATTGACCACGGGGAGCTGTGTTTGTGAGTTATTAACAAACAGGTAATTGTTGACACCTGTCTAAGATAACGCCCTGGGCATGGTTCACACCTGTTGAACAAATGACTGAGAGATTGTTAACCGTAGCATGTTTTCCCCCCTTCTTTTCTTTTTAAATATATATTCAATTTACAAAATTTTTAATTAAATTTGAAGTCGTTTATTTCCTTTTAGAAAATACATAGATTTTAGAAATCTAAAACATTATTTAATAATAATGCTATACGAAGAAAATTCAATATTAAGTTTTAAATAACATATATAATTGTTTTGCATACTTTTAGGATTAAAATAAATAAATAAAACACTAAAAGCTAAGACTTCGGATACTATTACCGTGGATTTAAAACCAGTAGAGCACCGCTTTGATTTGAAGCGACTAAAATCCCCAGGCATGCGCAGAGGCCAGTGATTTGAGTCGCTCTTTTCCCTATATATTCTATTAAGAGCGACCCTGAGCACTAGCGACAGAAATCACGGTTACACCGGGTACCTCACACATGGAGATGCAAGATGTGTATTGGGTTATGCATGTTTATGGTTTACACAAAGCGTATAAGGAAAGTTTAAGCAGTTGTACAAAGCCGAAGGGTTCTCTGACTTACGATGGATAAATTGAGTGTCATAAAAGCTTGGGTGCGAGCAGGAGGAGAATTTCGATCGAAGTACAGGTAAACAAGTCAGAGAATGTCACCTGTTTCTTGGGTATTCGTGGGTGAAATAGAAGTCTTATATTATACATTTGTATCTGATTAGAATAGTTTTGTTATCATCATTACAACTAATTTATTAACAGATTTTTCTTGAATTCGAGGATAATGATGTTATTACCAGCTGATTAAGGAGGAGTAGTGTAAGTGTCAGATGGGTACGAACGTCATCTTGTGACAGCATCACCTTTGTTTGGGTAAATAATTTGTCAGAATACACTTCATTTATCAACAGAAATTAAGCTGTTGCATGTCAGTGGGTCTAGTTTTATAAGTATTCAATGTTTGAAAGCACTTATCAGGTCCAGTACAATCTTTTGATTTAGCTATATAGCTTTATTAAGCTATTCAGAATAGATAGAACGTTCTATTGTTAAAATGATATTGTCCTACGGACCCGGTTTAACGATAGAATTTGTTCCGTGTATTCGCAATGTAGCAAAATAAACACGGGCGATAACTCGAATTCTCTGCATTTTGTATGAAGAATCCAGAGAGTTCCGAATGTCAACATGGCGTTAAATTTGAAGCGAGGAAAAAACGTTGAGAAAATGAGTTGAATTTTCGTATATATATGGATTAATTTGTAGGTTAAAAGGCATATACAATCTCAAAAATGTTTGTTATGATTAATTTGGTAGTTATTTTCAATGCAACTCCTTTTGTATTCTTCAAAATCATTTCGGATTGGATCCACTCCGATTTGCTACATTGCAAGTATATGGGAGGTATTCTAACTGTGGTGAGGGCTTGTCCCGAGACACAGTTAGATTATTCTAACTATATTCAGAATAGCTTAATTTAGCTATTTTATATCAGTTTTTCTTAAATGTGTACTTTTCTCAGCATGCACAAAAAGTCGCACCTTGGTGCAGTGATGATACTCAACCTTGAACTCATCTGAAATTGATGCATTATAAAACTCACTCATTAAAATCTCCTTGCATTCATGTAATAATTTTTAGGCCCAAATACTGTACAGCAGTCCTCAAAATACTGGAATTTGGGTGAAAATACTGTACATTGTTCATAAAAAAACTGTAAAAAATATCAACCAAAAATCAATGTAAGAGGTTCATATTTAGCTCTTCTGAGCCAAATGCCCAAAGAGCTAATGCTATGGCCATTTGTGCGGTGTGCGTAAACTTTTTAGAATATGGGCCATAACTCAAGAACCCTTTGGCCAATTATTGTCAAATTTGTCACAGGGTATCCTTGGGCCAAGGGCTTCCGTTTATACTAAAACTAGGGTTGTGACCCTTAAACAAGGGGAGATAATTAGGAAAATAGAAACAAAAGAGACTTTGTACTCAAAGTTCTAAAAGTTTTTAGGCTACATGCGCAATTGATACAGTTACTTCTTCAATGAAATTATAAAGGAGGCCAATTATGGTCAAGAAGATAATTGATTGGTAATAATTCAGTACAATGAGAAGCAATCATACTTATCCATGCCTCAATGCACACAAGGTAGTGGACAGTTACTCAAATAATAGAAATTTATCTTTTGCTTAAAAGTATTCAAAAGTTGCAAAGTTGGAGATATCTTTGATTTTGCTTGTTGTTTCGATAGCCCATAGCACATATATGAATGGTCAAATACATGCAACTTTTTGTCTATTTCTTACCAAAATAATTTTTGTGAAAAACTGCATATAAATAGCTAAGTTAAGCTATTTTGAATAGCTTAATAAAGCTATATAGCTATTTCAAGCTATATAGCTAAATTAAGAGATTGTACTGGACCTGCTTATTTCCCAACAATAAGACTTTCTTTATATATTCTGCAAATTCTCTCTGCATTTATCATTGAACAAAATTCATATGACTGCAATAATTATATGACCATACTCTTCATTCAGAGAGCATGTTATAGAGGATATTTTGGTTAAAGTTTTGGTCTGTTAAGGTTTCAGTCTGTTTCAGTGTTTGAAATATTCTTTCATCTTACACAATTGTATACATTAAAATTTATTTTATAGCTAAAGTACAAGAGAACTGCAGCATGTAAGACTACATGTACATCGACTTTGAATAATCTACCTGGTATATCCTCAAAAAGGCAACTCAAATACAGGTATGAAATTGATGTCACAAAATAAGTTTTTGGACTTACATTTACTCTTATAATTCATATACATATAAAGCATATAAAAAATAGAAAAGAATTAAAGGTTCATCAGGTGACAGCTCAATCATGTATGGAATATAATTAGGCCAAATAAAAAAATATGTGTGGTTCCCGTTACCCGACCGTCCCTATTTTAGATCCCCGACCCTTAACTTTTTTCTGGCAATTTTCATATTTATTTTCCGGAATTTTCCGTGATTTCCGTCATCCACTTCGGTATTAGTTTTAGTTCCAGCAATGGCGACCTCCATGCAAAAATCATTTCAACACGTAGTGCAAGTGTTTGATGGTGTTAAATCTAAAGCAAGCTAGCATGGCGCAGCAGTATACCTTTTTCCAGCGCCATGTTTTTTGTTTGTTTGTTTTTTGGTTGCCAAAATTAAATAAATATGCCCAAGAGTGGCGAGATTCAGTTAGTTGCTCTGTTTACAGCTGGTTTATAACAAGTGCATGCTGATTAGTCTCTTTATTATTAATGCACGCAAAGGTGTGAAGTCAGGATAGGAAATCACTTCTCGCTTGAAAGCACACAGACAGCTGGCCAGGTAACGTTTTTTGGAGTTAGAGGGAAGATAACATGAGAAAACATTTATTTGATTGCATTGATTACGCAAGAATTAGCCCAATGTGTAAGATAAATTAACTTGTAAATTATTAAATAATTTATATCAGGATCGTTTCTTTTAAACCGAAAGTAGAAAAAAAAAGCAGTTCATGAGGAACCGTGAAAAAGAAGACTGCTGATTTCACCTGAATAAAGTCAACTTGCAAAACACCAATATATATGAGAAATGAGCTTGGAAGTATGAAGTCTTCAATGAGGCAAAAAGGTTTCATGAAAGGATTTAAAATTTTAATAATATTAAATATTTGTAATTCTGACGAATTTGAATCATTCTATGTCATCTTGCTTAGGTGATTTATTTTGTTTTAAACATTACTGTACAAAGTATAGGTGTCACATTCTTTTCCTCTGACAGCTCTTAAAAGTTTATCATTCAAAATTTATTATTAAGTAAAATAAGAACTATTCTGGATAAAAGTAATTAATTTCATTTATAAACACTGATTTTAAACAAAAGGATGTTCACCTTGGACTTTATTTTTTACAAAAAGAAAAGATTGTGTTTTCATTATTTTTATGCCCCTGGATCGAAAGATCCCGAGGGTATATTGTTTTTGTCCTGTCTGTCTGTTTGTCTGTTTATCTGTTTGTCTATCTGTCTGTTGTCAATTTTAACCTTGCCCATAACTTTGATTGGTTAGAGCTATGACTTTCATATTTCACATGTGTATTCTTTGTGACAAGACCTTTCTTTGGGTACCATCATATTTGACCTTTTGACCTTGATGTTGGAGTTTGACCCACTTTTGCAAAATTTTATGAGATTTTAACCTTGACCATAACTTCTGAACAGTTGGTGCTTGGGGTTTCGAACTTCACATGTGTATTCTTTGTTACAAGGCCTTTCTTTGAATACCAACAACTATGACCTTTTGACCTTGACCTTAGAGTTTGACCTACTTTTGAAAAACTTTAACCTTGGCCATAACTTTTGAACGGTTGGAGCTAGGGCTTTCATACTTCACATATGTAATCCTTGTAACAAGACCTTTCTTTGGATACCAACAACTTTGACCTTGACCGTGATGTTTTACTTACTTTTAAAAAACTTTAACCTTTGCCATAACTTTTGAACAGTTGCAGCTAGGGCTTTCAAATTTAACATTTTTTATCTTTTGGCCTGGATTTTGACTTGCATTTGAGAAACTTTAACCTTCGCCATAAGATGCCATTCGGGGGCATCAGTGTTTCACAAACACATCTTGCTGATTTAAAAATATTTGTTTCATATTCATAACTAGGGTGCCCCCTACCAATGTTGACTAGTATATTTCACGCCACATCGAAATGCCACTTATTTTCTCCTTCACTCTGTTCATCCACAAATAAAACATTTCTTTTCTGAACCATAGTTGGAAAAGACTGAATTCAAAATAAACAAAACATTTATTAGTTATGATTTATATACTCAGCTCTTCACAAAATATTTCTGTTTTTTCGCATTCTATAATATACAATTTTAGATTTTATATACCTGTATAAAGACTTCCGCAGCAGATTCCGATGGAGAAATCATGATCTATATTTAAGATTTAATGTATAATGCTTAAGATATCCATTAATTTTACTTATAATATACAATTCTGAAATTAATATCATCCTTTAAAAACAAGGACAGCACTTATCATCTTCGTAAAAACTTAACATTCTAAAAAAAGAAAATATAATATCCAAATAACAGTTAAATAATTCAATTTGCTCATGCTGATTTTCTTCAAACATTGTATTTTCTGGATGAGTATGAACTCGAATGAATAGAATCAGCAAACAACTGTTTAAATACCCAAGACATTTTATTCACACATTAAAGCACATATCTAATCCATATGCTTAAGAGAAAACATATCTAACACTCTACACATAAAATAGTTCACTTATGCTAACGAAAAGAAATAGGTATTATTTGGAAAAATTTAGAAAATCATTTTGTTAAAAAAAAAAAAAAAAAAAAAAAAAAAATCCCTACCCACCTTCCCTATTTTTTTTTGGAGGTGTAACCAGAACCACACATATTTTTTGTTTGGCCTTAACAAAGGGTTTCCAAATGTCAAAATTAAGGGTATTCGATATATTCCATACAAGTTGTGAATCATTTATAAGTGATTTGTACAGAGGTTCATTTGCATATAAATGTTGTTAACATTGTTTTACTGTCTTTATTAACTTGTAATACTAAATTTTATAAATTGACAAATTCATTCTTTTTTAGAAAGTGCATATAATTTGGAAAAGAGACCATCAATCCACTGGGGGGTATGGCATGAAAGCAATGATTATAGAATATTGTAAGGTTGGAGGAGTTATAGTACAACAGGCAGGCAAGTAATGGTACTTTGTTCTGGAAATTTTTCGCCCCAGTTAAGTTTTATTTTTCTCATTCTGCCCTCCTTACAAGTAGGTGAATTTAAAACCGGACAAATTCGAAGAAGGCAGCATATATCTTTTAAACACAAATGTGTCTGATCAAATTTTAAAAGGGCAAAATTGTTTTCAAGGGTGAAAGAGTGAATATTTTAAAAATTAGAATGGGGTGAAAATATCCAATAATACAGGTTATATGTATTAAAACAGTACATATGCATTTCTCTTTTCTTTAAAATGAAAATAATTTGTTCTGTAAAAGGACAAATTTTGTTCTGATTTGTATCAAATAAATAAATATGTGCCAGATTTATTATTTTGCAGGCACCTAAGATACCATCAGTTGTGCGTCAAGCTGTGCAAAAATTCTATGTCATGTTACAGAATCTTTCTTAAATACAGGTATATGTCTGCTCATCTGGCAATCTTAGGACATCACTGGATGGTTTTGTTTAAAAAGATTACAGAGTTAACACACACTTCCAGCATGAAGACCAGCCAGTTGCCTCACCTGTCCTGACATTGTTAAAGGTAAATGGCCCTTTCAGAAAAGGATCTGACAATGCAAAGGCTTGCTAATCAATTAAAGATTTCTATTTACTAATAGGTAATTAATTTGAATTTCTGTAGCTTAAAAATTTAATGATGTGAATTAAAAGAAATATTTTAATCAAAATTATTTTTATTTCAGTACTTTGTGACAGTGAAAAGACATGGCTTTAAATTACTGCATCAGAGATCAATCCAGGTTATAAATCTGAGGAAAACAATAAAGCATCACTTCGAGCTACTTATATCACTGCCTTAATAAGTTGTCTGTATGTGTAACTAACAAAGGACAGTGACCAGTTGTACCTATGATATCAGAGGGCATCCTGAAAAACACTCATCACTAAGAATAGAAAACTTCAAATGACTTTTGTATCAATCCTTTTGAATTTCATCTGGCTTGGAATTTCAGTAGCCTTTAGCATCCTTCAAGCATTTCATGAAGTACATGTACCAATTTGCAGGTATAAAATGTTTGAAACAGATTGCTTGTCCCAAATAAAAAAAAAATAAATTCTCTGCCAATTAATAGTGTCATAAGCAGTTGATTGATATCACAGTTCCACTGGCTAGTATTTGTAGTTGAATGGTGCCATTTTTAAGAAAACTTTTCACAAAAACCTGGAAAACATCAGATGGAAAGGAGCATCTACAAGAAAAACAGTGAACACTTTCTTGAATATTAACAATGATATGTCATGTCCATTTACATCCTTTATATAAACTAATTAACCAAATCATAGAGAATTATGTACAAATTTGTCCTTTTGTGTATTCATAGTGTATTAAATTGATTTTACTAATTTATAAATATTTATGTTTTTCACAGTCATTAACATTTACAAATAGAAGTACATATAACATGAAAATATTACATGTTTAGTAGGATAACGTGAAATTGTAATACCACAAAAACCATCGCTGACCTCGCCTCGGTCAGCAATGGTTTTTAAGGGGTAAGAATTTCACATCACCCAAAATAAACAGGTAATATTTTTCTTGTTATAGAATGCATTTTAAGGATACACCAAAGGCTTTTTTCAAGATTTTCAACAATTTTGAGATTTTTGGCTAAGAAAAAGAAGTTATTCACTGCTTTATAATGCATGTAAAATTCTTGGTAATTATGAAATGGTTTTCTAATTATTTAACAATAATGAAACATAAACACTACCACATGTGAATGTTCCGTTATTGAAGCTTCTGATTTGATCTGTGACTGCCTGCTCATGAAAGACGCAATAAATCACTGTGACCACTTGGGGAATTCTTCACTAGCCACACAGAGATTATCAGTAATTAAACTACAGGGACTCTAGATTTAGAGAAGGAGATCTAACAGATCACTGATGACCATAAAATAGGAGGTGGAGCTTAGCTCTTGCCATTTTGCCGGGAAATCTTTCTGATTCAGAATTGAACCTATTTTAACTAATTAAAAGCATCTAAATACAGAAAAGAACCTCCCATTCCTGTGAATATGCATAGGAAATATGGCTAAGTGACAGGTATCCAAAGCTGAATCTCCAAGGTGTCATATATTCCTAGCTTTGGCAGATTTTGTTGTGTAATGGGTTTTTGCCCTCTACTGTAAAGTAAGATCAGACAGTGTGTGGTATTATTTCAAAGGATTCATCTTCCTTATTTATTGACCAATTTCTCTGAAAATTGGATGGGCTTCTTCTCAAATGTGTGTTCACAAAACCGTATCTCAGATTTTTGATATCTAGCTTAGTTTTGGAATTATTGAGGGAAATGTTAAATTAGGCTAATAAATTGGTAACATTGAAGGGCAAATGGCTGTAACTTTTGAATTAGAAGATTTATCAAAAATCTGAGATACAGTTTTGAAGTTCAATCTTTAATCTACCTTGAGGCAAAATGACCACTTTGAGGGGTTAAATACAAAAAAGTTGATTTATAAAATATTTAGGCACTAAAATTTACATTAATATTTAAATAATTTTTAAATAAGTCATTAATTAAAGTTTAAATTAGGATAATTAAATAGTAAATTTAACAAGCTTTCAAATGATATATACTTTTATTATGTTATCTTTGATAATGAAAGAATTACATGCAAATTAAATTCTAGCATTTGGAAACCTTTAGTGTATCCTTAAAGAAAACAACAAGGTGAAACGAACGTGCAAACATTCTGCACAGTTAACATTTTTTATTACTGTATATACTGTTACCCGTAGTCATGCATTTTCAACCATTGGGATGTAATGTCTGGCATGCAGTATGGTAATAGTACTTGTTAACAAATGTTTTTTAAACCAATCAAATTTGACTATTTAACATGAAAGTGTATAACAAATTTTTCTAGCATAATGGTGTTGTAAGTAACCATGGAATGTGAGCTTGTGTGAACTTGATCCTGAATTATTAAGTTTTGAATATTGTAATAAAGAATTGTGCAGCCTAAACTTTAACTTGTACCTGATTTAAATGGAGTTCCGTCATTAACAAGTTGGAAGTTGTTACACTCTCCATGAGTATAATAACTGGGGGATCTGCTTCATTTGCAGATACATGGATAACACATTCACTCAAAGCGCTGTCTCTTTTTCAGTACCTTGTGCAGCCCTGTAATATGTTATGACAAATGGAGAAAAATGCCTATTTCAAGAAAAAAAAGTCTGTCTCATAATTGTAGAAGTATTGGAAAAGGGGGGGGGGGGGTCATGAAACTTGGCAGTTAATACAGTTTGTATGTGTAAATGAAAAAATGCCTTCTTCTTTGTAGAATAAAAAATAATTATTTTTTGAATGTATGTGACCATTTTTATTTCTGAATAGACAGGGTAGCCTACAGAATGACCAATTTTGAGCTGACCATTTTTATTTATTGTAGTAATTAAATTAAAAAAAAATGTGTTTTCTACAAAGATCATATGTTATCGACGTGGTATTCAACTTTGTATTCCCATGGTCGATGCATTTGGGTACATCTATTTTTTTTATTTGCTTTCAATGACATCGCATTCAATATCCCAATCTCATGTATACCTGTCCAATACTCCAAATTATACCATATTGTAAGCTAAATCAATGCTTTAAATTTATGAAACCAATCTGTAGATAAGCGTACCTTTTGAATACAGACGATTTTAGAATAAAAACGATTTAATTTTCCCTTTATGCTTAAGTATGTTGGCTAATCTTGGCCCCCTCGGAATAGCTTGTGTTTACGTTATGTAATGAAAAAATAAAGCAATTAAACGCTATTCACCTGCATCTATCAATCCATTTTCTCCTCTTCTTTGCAACAATCGGGAATCAAAACAAACTACAAGTTTAATAATTCCACTGCGATGCTTACAACTTAAGTAATCCACTGTCTCCAAGAACGCTCAGGTACCCGGGAGTTATAAAACGAAAGTGAAAGTCAACGAGACTTACAGACCCTTTGAATTTTCCTATAGTATACATGATAGATAAGTGTAATAAATATAATTTGTGAGCAAAACAAACTACAAATTCTACTGGGCTGCTTAAAACTAAATGCGAAGCTGTAATCCATTGTCTGCAAGAATGGTAAGTTATAAAACGAAAGTGAAAGTAAATGAGAATTAAAGGCTATAGTCTTGGGAGCAGTTGTTATTTCATAAATAATTTGAATAGGTGATATCACCTATTGGAATAAGTGATATCACCTATTCAAAATGATTAAGTGATATCATCTATTCGAATAAGTGATATCACCTATTCGAATAGGTGATATCACCTATTTGATTTGAATAGGTGATATCACCTATTCGAATAAGTGATATCACCTATTCAAAAGGAATAGGTGATATCACCTATTCGAATAAGTGATATCACCTATTCGAATAAGTGATATCACCTATTCGAATAGGTGATATCACCTATTCGAATAGGTGATATCACTCATTCAAATTGAATAGGTGATATCACCTATTCGAATAGGTGATATCACTTATTCGAATAGGTGATATCACCTATTCGAATAGGTGATATCACCTATTCAGAAGCTGAATAGGTGATATCACTTATTCGAATAGGTGATATCACCAATTGAATAGGTGATATCACCTATTCGAATAGGTGATATCACTTTTTTGCAGTAAATACCAAAACGGCGCCTCATAGTTGACTGACGTCTTTCATACAAATTGTAAGGCCATTATTTTCACACTGAATTGATTACGGATTTTTCCGTTTACCCGATCATGACAAGTACGTGCACTTGGCTGGTGTGAGCGGTTGGCAGGGGATACTTACTCCTACGTGGCACCTTATCCCAACTCTGTTTTCAAAGGTCCGTGTTTGCTCCGTTAACAATTCGTATTGTGAGATTGATCACTGTTCATTATCTGCACATTTCACCTTTGAAAATCCTTTTTACTCATTTACCTCTAGCATGTGAATTGTTTACAAAATAACAATATGCTGCTAGCCCTCAACAGAAATGGCGAAATTCTTGCTCCCAGGTTCCAGTGGCCATGCCCGAGGGTAAGGCTAAGTTGGTCATATATTTGAAATTCAATTATTCAAGATGCATTTGAAGATCTTATTTACTCCTAAACAATTACCAAATTATACATGAGGGCAGTAAGCTATGGGTCCTTTACCATCCCAGCTAGCACAAAAACATTTTAAAAATGTTTTTAAAACATTCTCAAAATGTTACGAAAACATTTTTAAAAATGTTTTAATCACGTGATTTTGTATGGTTTTTTAAACGTTTTTAAAACATTTTAGCATAATGTTGCACCCAATGTTTTAAGAACATTTTCTTAAAATGTTGCAAAAACATTATTTAAAATGTTTTAATCACGTGATTTTGTATGGTTTTTTAAACGTTTTTAAAACATTTTAGCATAATGTTTCACCCAATGTTATAAGAACATTTTCTTAGAATGTTGCAAAAACATTTTTTAAAATGTTTTAATCACGTGATTTTGTATGGTTTTTTAAACGTCTTTAAAACATTTTAGCATAATGTTTCACCCAATGTTATAAGAACATTTTCTTAGAATGTTGCAAAAACATTTTTTAACATGTTTTAATCACGTGATTTTGTATGTTTTTTTAAACGTTTTTAAAACATTTTCTGAAATGTTTTGAAATAATGTTTTTTGAAATATTACTTAAACACATTTTAAGCCATATTGTGCAGAAATATTTTTGAAACATATTTTACAACGTTTTTAAACACTTCAATTTTTTTTTTACATTATTTCAAACATTATAAAAATTTTAAACAACATTCTAAAAACCTGTCTGCAAACATTGTAAGATAATGCTCCTGAAACATCTGGATGAAACATTTTGAAAATATTTCTACAAATATTCTCTAACTATTTCTTATTTACATATAAAAATAAGAACAACTTTTTGAAAACATGATAAAGTTCTTATATTGATGAAAAATTCTTACATATTTTTCAAAACTTATAAACACAAAAGTCCTCTACAGTACACAAAAATGAATTATTGTACATGAGTCTTGGTGCTATATACAAATGATTCAAATTTTAAAATTGTACCTGCTTGAATCATTTTAAAAGTCTTTAACCGAACTTTGAAACACAAGAGTCCTCTACAGTACACAAAAATGAATTATTGTACATGAGTCTTGGTGCTTTATACAAATGAATCAAATTTTAAAATTGTACCTGCTTGAATCATTTTAAAAGTCTTTAACTGAACTTTAAAACACAAGAGTCCTCTACAGTACACAAATATGAATTATTGTACATGAGTCTTGGTGCTATAAACAAATGAATCAAATTTTAAAATTGCACCTGCTTGAATCATTTTAAAAGTCTCTAACTGAACTTTAAAACACAATAGTCCTCTACAGTACACAAATATGAATTATTGTACATGAGTCTTGGTGCTATAAACAACCGAAATGAATCAAATTTTGAAATTGTAATCTCGAATCTTTTAAACGTCTTTAACTGGAGTCCTCCGGAAATTCATCTATCAAAGGTGGTCTTGTTCGTTTATTTCCTCTTTTCTGTAATCATAGAGCAGAGTAACTTAAACATGTAATACAAAGAAAATGAATTAATTTTTTTATTAAAAATTATACAAGTAAAATTATAACAATGTTTGATTTATATTACATATAACCAACAATGATATGCAACTGTTTTCATTAGTGTGTGAAAAAAGTATATAAAGATTACCTAAACTTTCTAACTACCAGTTAAAAGATACATGTACATGTGTATTACCTTTATGTAATTTGTTCCCCCTGGCTTATTAGGGGCATTCCTTAAAACATCAAGCACTTCTGTTTTGATTTCCTGGAATGCTAGTGTCTTCTTAGAGGCCTTTCTTGCTGCAGCTATTTTAACAGAAATTGTTTAAGCTGTTAGAAAAGCTCTTTACATACATTTCATATCACATACCAGTACTCTATAAATAGTTTAAATTTTCTTTGATTTAAATACTAATGTATGATGAAAACAAAATTATTTGAATGCTTTGGGATCCTATATCTACAAAAGCAAAAGAAAATTTGGACAAAAAAGTGTGAATACTTACTGGTAAGTCTTTTTCAATTTTAACACAGAATACATTTACCACCAGGAAAAATGTTCAAAATTAAAAGTACTGATAACAACAGAAATCGCTGTAGTTTTTCCAGAATTGCGAATAAAGAGGTCAATGAATTATTGAAATTGCTTGAACTGCCAACAAACTGAGTAATATATTGCAGAATCAGATTTCAATTTATATCATTTTAGATCTAAAGGTAGCTAACTTAAACTTCAGACACATAAAACAGATTCAGAACTCTTTAGAGTGTGCTCTCAAATAATAATTATCAAAGACACTTTAAAACATGAAATTGAAGATATGGACTTACACAGAATAATCTTGTAGAGAGGTGTACCAATGAAGGGTAGCTTTCCTTTTTGGCCTGTTCCACTGTACTGACTCATGGCATTGTTAGTCATCAATGCCCTCATGACCGTCCTGCAAATTTCACCTGCATCATTCCCTCCTTGCAATGAGGCCAGTGAAGTAATCTATAAATCAATTTAAATTAATTAGATACTTATATAACAGATACTTTAAAGCAGATATTGAGAGTTGAATTTTTTTTTTTCAAAACTTACATATAAATGTTTTAAATTATGATTTTTTTCTGACCTAAATTCTTTGGCGATTCTAGGTAATAGACAGAAAAGCTTTTAATTAGTTTATACACAAATGTAATTTTATTTTTCCTTACCATTTTTTTCCTAGAACTTTCATCTAAGCTCTCCTCCAATTGTTTTATATCTTCACTTGAATCAAGTTTTCTCTGAGATGGAAGGAAACTTTCAATGTCTTCAACTTCAACATCTGCAGTTGTCATATGATTTCTTAAAGCTGTCATATCACTTTGAAGATGGTCCAGTTTAGCAAGCACTAAAAATGATTTATACATTCTCATATTTCCATGAAAATATGCTTACACATGAAACATTCACACGTATTTAGGTAAAAACAGTGATATTTATAAAAATATCTTTAAAAATCATTAAAAAATTAAAACTACTGAGAATTTAAACATACCCTGTCTGAGCAATTCAGGAACACTGTGTACGTCCTCTTTTTCTGCCGAATTAGCTGAAGATCGTGATGCTAAAAAATAAATTTAATACATGTACCATGACTAAATTTAATGATGCATGATGTACAACAACACAGGAAGTGCAAACAACAAAATTTCAGAATTTAAACAGGTTTATAATTTAATTTTATCAAACCTGTCGTGTGTGATATTGACAAGGCCTGCACTCTGGGTGGGGTTGCTAGATTTCTTCGGGTCTCTTCTCTGCCAGACAATGTTGTTTTCGATCTGGGTGATCTGCGAACAGGTGATAACAACTGCCTCCTAACAGTTGTAACTGTCTGACTCCTTGGTACTGCTGGTGGTGGAGATGGGGATCGAGGGGAGGGATGAGTGTCAGTTTCTTTTGATGCCAGCAATAACTTCTTCTTCAAGGGAGCTGAATTTCCTTGCCCTTCTAAGTCATTGGTAGTTCTTTTAAGCCCTTTCAAGGAGGAGATGACTTTAGGTGGTTTTGGTAGGCCAGCTGAACCTTGATTTAAAAGATAATAGTTTAGTTGAACGTGCTTTTGTTTCATTTTAAAATCTTCCATGAAACTTCATTTCACCTTCTAAGAAAAACAGTAAACTTCCTTACTCATTAACTACAGGCTTACAAGTCATCTAAACAAGTAAGAAACTGAATTTTATCAAAATTGGTTAAATTACCTTTTCCATCAATGTCATTGTCATCTTCACTCTCACTGGAGGAGTAGAATCTAGCAGGAGTCTTCTTCTTTCTTGTGTCATCATCCGTTTCAAAGTTTGATGTTTCCTCTGCCTTTTTGCAATATTTCCTGGCTGTGTCATAGTCTTCATAATCTATGGAAACATTAGACATTCACTATATATCATTCTAATAATGCAGTTTTATCTGTACATTATGAGTATAAAGAGAATGACTTGTAAAACTTTATCAGGTTACATTTACTTTATAACTTACCTTGTCCCAGTTTCCGAATGTTGTACAGAGTCCATTTCTCTTTGTCTGGAATTGCCAAGTTCTTTATTTTTTTCTTTGCCTCCTTTTGAGGCCAATAGCACTTTCCCTAAAGTTTCATAAAAAGTGTATGATAAATGCAATCAAATAATCAAGACTTTATTTGTAAAGATTGAAAATACATGTACTTTTATACCTCATGTAACCATGACATGGGAACACATTCCACACAATCCTCATCTGGGAAATGAACTACTGCAAACATATCCTATTGGAAAAAAAAAACTTTCTAAAATTATTCTTATTGATGTAGTGTAATTGACAACTTACCATGTAAGCAGCAAACAGAAATTATTAAACAATCACTCAAATGATAACCATCCTATTTATTTTTTGTATTTTTACAAACTAATTTTCAAACATGCATTCACTATTTGCATTGGACCAATGTTTACTGGAAATTAACTACTTTAAAAAATTCATTTTCAACGATTACAAATGAAACAGTTTGTGGAAATGCATTTTGACCACTAGCAAATGATTCAGTCTGAACACCACACAAAATTAACAGTGAAATAACTTAATACACATACATAGTGTTTATCAACATCCATACAAGCAAGGCGAGTTTGCATTTGGACATCACAATTTAAATCTCAAAGTCATGTTGTAAAGGGACAAACACAACTTTGTTTTCCTGGTGTGAAGGCATTCTCAAACATCTTATTACCAATTCGTCTGCATTTAGAGTTTTGACATTGTAGTTTAGTTTTCCAAATTGAGCATGACCAATCAAGTCCGAGTTGCATGGATAAGTAAATGAATTTTCTGGAGAATGGTACACTCTGCATAGGAATGACTTTGCCTCTCTGTTTGTTGGTCGAATTAATTCACAGTACTTATCCCTGTTGGTACGGTACAGATTATTTGGCTTTTTATATCTTATTTTCTTGACCTTGATTGGATCTTTCTCACAATCTGATTCCATGGACTCCAAAACTCTTTTCACTAATTGAGCAGCTGGATTGTTTCCTCCACTTATTTTGCGCTTTAGTTGTTGCATATAATTTTCAAACGGCCATGCAGCGCATTTGTCGAGCGATCCAAATTTTTCGGCTTCTTTCCCTAGATGAAGAAGACTGTGAACATTGTAGACACAAAACTCCTCGCCATATAATTCACGGCTTTTTCTAACAAAGTATGTAAGCAATCGATGTGCATACTCAGAATAATGGGCTACCAGGCTCTGATTAACCAGAATGTTCAAAGCAATGCTTAAACACATGAAATGTCTGTACAGGCGATTTGGTAAAATGCCTCTAAGTGCAAACTGGCCAGTGTACAGTAAGAATTGCCGAAATTCTGTAGCCTTCCATCGATCTACCACGTCAAGGCTCCTTGGTTTTCTTGAAAACTCACATGGCATAAATTGGGCTAAGGATATGAGCTTTGCGCTGATCTGTCCAACATGTCCAGCAGAGAGCCTCACGTTTGGTCGTGGACTCCTTACCCACGAAATGATCAACTTCTTCGTGACACCAAGACAAACTTGATGCATGTAATCTATTGGAAAATCCCACACCATGTCAACAGGTAGGTTAAGAAATGGTGAGTGCATATTTTGCTTGTGATGTTCTTCCTGATCTTGGTTTCTAAACGAATCATCTGTTCGAAGTTCAAGATTGTCCGTGACTGGGAATGTCATTCTTCCAGTGTATGACCCTCGTTGATTACATTTGTCACAACCGAAGTATCCTGAATATTGTTTGACACACTTCACGTAAGCTCTTGCAGGTGCATCACATATTATACATGTCAATTTAACATCAAACTCCGTTTCATTAAAATGAATACCATTGGTACGCAAATGGTCATACTCTGCAATTGCTTCATTTAGAAAGTCAAGGTTTGAAGGTTTTGTGCAGCCGACAGTCAATGTTATAGGAAATGGCTTCAATGGTTTTAAATTGTTGATAACTCCAAGAACTGGCCAGGCGGAGGTATTGGAACTTTTAAACAAGGGCAGTCCATCAATATTTAAGGAAATATGCAAGGTATCTAAACCCTGAATATCAGCCAGTCTGTATTTTTTTAAAGTATGGATCATCATCGTTTCTAATCCAAAGTGGTAGTAATTCATGTCAGAAACTCTCAATAGCTCAACATTTCTTGGCGTGTGAAGCAATGTTCTTGAAGAAGCCGGAAGATATGTATGACCATTTTCTCTCAAAATCTTAAGAAGGGCATCAACAGCATTTGCCTTTATTTCGTACATGTTAATCCACTGTCTTAAGGCTTCTAACAGATGCGTAGATGGATCATCACTTCCACTTTCTTGATCACTAGAAGTCATGTTTTGAAAATTAAAATTCCAAATATAAGGATTTCTCTCACTCTCAGAAGATGTATTGCGACCATCCTGTTGTGTACTATTTCCATGATTTGAAGCATATTTATCAGGTGAATCTGGTATATGTTCCCTAGTTACATCATGCCTTCCCCCCCTGAGTGGTCGGAGTACTTGATTCGCTATTGCCATCTCTGTGGTTCAAGTTTGATTGCCTGCGTCTTTTCGATATCCACTTCTTGTTATAGAGAAGCCTTTTTCTTTGTTTTTTATTTGGATCCATCACACCTAAAAAATGTTCTTTAATTCTAAACCTGCATGATTCCTAACATACTTAAGGTCTAGTGACATTCTGTTATAAATTTCTAACAAAATATATTAAATTCCTGAGACGTGTATTTTCCTCGACAAAAAAAGCAAAAGTTTGAAAAGAAAAAGTTTTAAGCATGAAGCGAGGCTTACTTTTCCAGAAAATAACCATGATATGAAGGCAAACTGACACAGAGTGTAGAATAGAAAGAATGTATCGTCACCTAATAAAAAAAGAGGTATATATAGGAATAAAAATGATAAATAAATAGTGTAGTATGTAATAAATTCATACTCTAAAATACAATGAATCTTTTTGGGTCGGTATATATTATTATATATTCTTTTAAAAAATGCATCCAACAATAATTGTAATATACGTTTTTCTTCGTTCGTGTAGGGAAAAATGTGAAAATAATAAAAGCACTAAAGATCGTACCTGGTAAATTATGATAGTTTTTTTAAAATTATTTTATATGGAAATATTCTAATTTGCAACAGTAAAAAAACTGGGTGCAAATACTTAAGATAAACAATAAATAAATAAATGAATATCAATGGTAAGGAAATACAATTTATTGTCCCATTCTACAGGTGCATGTGCGGGCTCGCAGTATCCAGTGAGGGGTGGTGTATGTCTCCCCCCCTCCCCCCCCCCCCCATTTTTTCGAAACAGTATTTCGCTGTTGAAATTATTATGATGATTATTATTATTTTATTAATTTATAAAGCGCAAAATTACATATAGTTTCTATGCGCTGTACATTGCTTAAGCCAACAATTAATGACAATATACCAATTAAAGACCTGTCGGAGCTATGTTAAATCAAAAATGAAAGTAAGGATCGATAACACAAAGCAAAACATAAATAAAATATGATACTAAGATGAAATTTGGTTAATAGACAAAAAAAATTACTTAAATGCCCTCCCCCCTTTTTTTGTTGCAGCATAGTCAAATCAGCGAAATATAATAATGTATAACTAAAATTTTGAAATGGGATTTTCGTGTTGGACAGTTTTCCTTTCTTTCAGGTTTTATCCACCCCCCCCCTTTTTTTTGAAACGATACTACATGCCTGGTGTGATGAGAACAGAAAAATGGCAAAAGAACTACATCACAAATGAAATGAACATTACATGAAATGAATTATTGGATATTTTGAAATTCCTGACGCTTTTTAAATTCATTAAGTATAATTATGATATTGAATACAATCTATACATGGAGAAAAATCCAACAGCAGATTAATACTCAGCAGAGTGCATTTGTAGGCATTACCTCCCTTTGGAATGCAAATAAATAGTAAAAATTACCGAATTCTATGAAATTTCTTATTTTCTGAAAATCAAATTATAATGAACTAATATGTCAAATATCACATCGTTATCTCAAAGGATAACAAGAAACGAAACAATGAGACAATGAAAAAAACCTCCGCCCTTGACCCTACCCTTCCAAAGGAAAAATTAAAAAATAAAAAAAAAACGACAAAAGGGTTATAAAATCAACTTGCTAAGACAAGGCCGGGGTCGTAAATCTGTATAAAAATTACAAAAATTGAATATCATAAAAGTATAGACTAACAGTACTGTATTTTACCACATCTTTTGAATTAAAAACACACATGTATAGTTCAATCTTTACATATATTAATTCATCCGCCCCGATCCAATTAAAATATTGTTTGATAGACGATGAAAGATGTATTCACAAATTAGATGTAACCCTTTAACCAAGTCTTCAAATTACATTCTAGATAAATGTGTGTTTGTATTAAGCAAAAACAGATAATTCATAGTTGTTGAAACATTAAGAAATTGTTTATGTAAAAGAATTATTTATTTTGCTGAAAGATTCTGCTTAAAAAAATAAATAAAAATCGTAAGTTTTGTTGGTAATTTATCTACATTTAGAGTTTAAAACATCTGTTTAAAACTCAAACGCAATGTTAGAAATGAACAATTTTGCTGAGTAACAAACACGGATCAAAGTTTTGTAAATACGTGTACCGAACACGTTAGATCCGCCTACAGATCGCAATTATGGCTAATTTCCGCAGGTGGTTATTAGATGCACTAACATGTTTCAAAGAACTGATGTTTAAAATAAGATTATCCCCAGTTTCTTTGGAACGTTTAAGTTACAATATATTTTGTGTTAGTTAAAAATCATCAGATAGCAATTTAAAAGCGATTCAAAATAATAATTCTCGGCCACCAATGGAAGCCTTGATTTCAAAAGCCTGTGTTCACACTGGTTAAGTTTATCACGCGGTAATAGCATTCAAAAGAATTACGAAGTTTTATCATAGTGATACTATGAATTACCCGATACGACGATACATTGAACTGATATTCAGTGAAAGTTTTATAATTCCTTTGATAATGTTGATATATCTATACCAGTTATTTTTTTTAACAGTTAACTTACAAGTTATTTAGACCACGTGGGAAAAAACATGTGAAAAATTGTGAATATTGAATGAGGTTTTATAAAATTAAAAGAAAAAAGGAATAAATATACTTACTTGTGTAGATTTAATCAGCTGAAGTAGAACTAATCCGTAGTATTCTTTTTGAAATTCAAATGCTTCTGGTCGCTTCTAAACACTGGTCAATTGTGCCTCGGCCGCGCTGATCCAGTAGCAAGGAAATTGCATAAGAAGGATTGGCCGCGCTGACATGCCGAGAACCAGAATCTTTTATCCAAGATGTTAGGTTGTAAAGTAAGTGTAAAGTAATTAAGTGACTCCGATTAACATCTCTAAAAACGCTCAGTTGGATACATGTCTATAAAATCTATCATATTATTGATAATCGATTGTGATTAATACAAGACCATGTGGAAGAGGATTTTAGTGCCATTTTAATCCTTAATTTAAAAAAGTAGAAGATTCTGTCCATTTAAATTCAACGCAAAACAGGAAACTGAAATCAGCAATTTAATAATTATAATTTCATTTCTTTGTTTATAATGTAGATTATTCGATAAATATTTTGCAAATAGTGCTTTATAGAATAATGCAAACATAAATAAATAGTTTATTTGGCAGCCTTCTGAACAACCCCCCCCCCCTTTCAGACTACATGTTAGACAATACCGTATGTGCTCGGTTTAAGAATAAAGAGGACACGAAAAAACTTTGCTTAGAATTAAGAAAGTTAAATCATGAAAATAAGAAACAAGAATTTTCTGATATGTATTTTTGTTTTATACAATAAACTTGTACATTCAGCTTACATCTTTTCTCTACAACAGAATGTTGATCCCGCGTTACATGTACCTTTTTAACGTTTACATTTCTTTTACAATATATGAAACTTGATAAATATACAGTATCTGTAAGTTGATAATGTTTTGTGTATACCTTTATTTTGAAGGCAGAAAGAATC
Source organism: Saccostrea echinata (assembly GCF_033153115.1). Classification (NCBI taxonomy): domain Eukaryota; kingdom Metazoa; phylum Mollusca; class Bivalvia; order Ostreida; family Ostreidae; genus Saccostrea; species Saccostrea echinata. Next base: position 47,666,791 of record NW_026889750.1, read on the forward strand.
AGCATGCATATGTATAATTATATGTACGAAAATAAACACCCATTAGTAAATATGATGAGGATGTTTGATAAGTGTAGACCTGCCCAACTTCATTCCTGTTGTTCAGCTGGATATATGAGCGAGGCATTTGAGATTAGCTAAATATTATGTAATCTGTGATGTTATTTGTGGTATTGATGAAATCAAGATTTTGTTTGGACCTTTAATACCCTGTTCTTCTTTGGATGTATATTTAAGTTTCCATGCAATATAGTCCTCACTCTCTCTACCTTTTCAAGATCCAGATATTTCAAATACATAGACTAAATCAAGCACTCTCTGAAGACGTCAGACTATAAATATTAGAGTGCAATTTCAACGATTATTTTTTTTTGTACTCAAATACGTGTAGTTTGTCGCTGTCGATACTGATTTTAATGATTTTTTTTTTTAATTCGGAATACATTCCATTTTTCAAATTGCATTGCTTTCATATGTATCATTCGTCATAAAATAAATGTGCCTAATTTTTTCATAGTCATCTATTACAGCAGATTGTATTGCGTCATTTTGTTACCTACTGGCGCCGTAGGGGTATCCATTAATTTCCTTTCTTTACAGATATATTCAGACGTGATAATTACTCCAATGGGTTATATATGTTCTTCCTTATTTTTTTATGATTAACCCCCTACTTAGATATTGTTATATTAATTCTAGAAAATAAATTACCTTTCGAAAATATTTTAATCGACACAATATCGACAAAATACATTTTAAAAAAATGTCTTTTATATCTGCATAAAGTAGATTTACATATAAAAAATAATCGTTTACAAATAAAATATTTCAAGGTATTGAGGGGTCGAAATTACACAGGTGGTCGAAATTACACCATCCATCTCATACTAGACTGAGAGTAAAAAAAAATTCCTTAGATTCTGATGTATTTTCAGCTTCTGAACAATTAATTGGTTAAAAGGCTAGTCTTGTACGATATCAATGTTTTATAAACACTTAGTAATCGTTCCAACAGATAATTACAGAAAGGTGTTAAAACTTGTCATTACTTCAAATAGAAAACATTTGAGCTTTTTTTGTTATATATACATGTATTCACAATACAAATTAAAACTCATTGTTGATATAATGGTAATACTATATACGAATATTTTAAAAACATTTTAGAAATGTTTCTACAAATGTTTCCATGTTGCGCAAACGATTATTAAAATGTTTCAGTTAATGATAGAAAAAATATGTAGTTTAATGTTTTTAAAACGTTTTGAAAACATTGTTTGAAAGCATTTAAATATTAAAATGTAAGCAGCTTAATGAATGTTTTGAAAACATTTTTAAAATTTTTCTACAGAAACGTTGCACAAACGCTTTATAAAATATTTCAATTTAACTGATGCAAAACATTTTGGTGAATGTTTTTAAAACGTTTTCATTACATTGGCTGAAATGAAAGCAACATTATGAATGTTTTAAAAACATTTTGAAAATATTCTTCAAAATGTTGTACCTATATGATATAAAAAGTTTCAGTTTTCTCGAAGAAAAATATTTTACTAAATATTTTAAAAACATTTTAAATATTAAAATGTAAGCGGCTTAAGAAATATTTTGAAAACATTTTTAAAATGTTCCTACAGAAACGTTGCACGAACGCTTTATAAAACATTTCAGTTTAACTAATGTAAAACATTTTGGTGAATGTTTTTAAAACGTTTTCAATACCTTAGCTGAAAACATTCAAATATCGGAATGAAGCAACATTATGAATGTTTTAAAAACATTTTGAAAACATTCCCCCAAAATGTTGTACTAATGTGATATAAAATGTTTCAGTTTTCTAGAAGAAAAATATTTTACTAAATATTTTTAAAACATTTTTAAAACGTAACATGAAAATGTTTATTTTACGCTAACTAGACATTACTTATGAATCATTTTTAAAACGTTTTTAAAACATCTGTCAAAAATGTTTCTTAAAAATATGACCATAACCTTTTTTAAAACATTTTAAAAATGTTTTTAAAATGTTATCATGTAGAGGCATGACGTTTTAAAAACATTTTAAAAATATTTTCTCTGAAATGTTTTTAAAAAACCTTTTTACAACTGCAATAAAATGTTTTGAAAATGTTTTGTGCTACCTGGGATGCTGAGAAATTAGTGTCCCTGTGGCTATCGTCCCAGGGTGGAGCTTAATCGATGATATATTTTAAATATGATTATCGTTGTTTGTCGTCTTCACTCCTGAATTTCTACGAATCGTGCAACGTGAATTTTGTAATGATCATAGAATCTCAACAATGGTAAAATTCGTGAGTCCAGGGTTCGATTCAGTTCTAGGTGGGTCCCCATTGGTCATTGTCTGAGAACTAATCACGAGGCCCATCTTTTGATTTTCTTTTTGTTTCTTTGTTAATTTAATGATATAAACATGTAAAAGAATCTTTAATATACATAGTTTACATTGAAAATCCATTTGAATTTAACATTCACATCAGGCCCGTAGGAAGCAATTTCAGTTTGGGGGAAGGAGGGATGGGGGACACAGCCAAACATTTTCAGTTTGGGGGGGGGGGACTACCAAGCAAAAATTCCTTCACAAGCCAAAAAAAAAATCATCAGACCTTATATTATTGTGGGGACAAGAATCACCATGTGATTGAGGTAATGGTGATAACTAAATTTTTTAGTGATCTTTTGCATATTGTTTTGAGAAGATTTTCTTGAGTATCTTGTTGAACTAATTGTAAATCCTATCTCAAATTAGGCTTTGAAACCCATCAAGATACATTCACAACTTTACGAAGTCACTCACTTTCAAACATTGAATTTTATTTACATTCATATAATTGTGAACACAATATAAATCTCATTATTTTATGTTCGTTAATTTAAACACAATGTACAAATTAAATTGGGGGGTTGCATTTAGTATAAAATGTGAAAAATCGTAAGCATTTTTGAACATCTGTTTATTATTTGATTGTCTTCATTTTCATTCTATCAAATTCAAATTAAAAAATTTTTGTATGCGAGAGTTTCAAAATATCCTGCTGTGTTTTGAAATGCATATATTTCTGATGTTTACACTTGCTCACTAAACGAGACAGTACAGCTCAAGTTCAAGGTCTCCTCTAGATAGAACGTTCTATCGTTAAAATGATATTGTCCTACGGACCCGGCCGGTTTAACGTGTGGTGAGGGCTTATCCCGAGACACAGTTAGATTATTCTAACTAGGTCTCCTCGTGCGTGGGGGAGAGGCTCCAGTCCCGAGTGATGCATTTAACATGCCGAGTCGGGCATGCGTAGTTAATACCGTGGACAGAGGGCGAGGATGAACTAGGATAACCTGGTAAACCTGGTATATCAGAGCTGTTTATCCTATTCTGCAGTTTTCAGTAATTTAAATGGTTTCTCTCCGTAATTTGAGCTTTTTATACGTAATTTATTGTTGGCAATACATTGTTTGAATTTCCTAACGTACATTTGATAACTTTAGACAAGAATGTTTATTGTTACGTTAATATCCAATTTTGTCAGCATGTATCATGCATATTAATTAAATGGCGATCTAAATATTTATATATCAGTGTATTTAAGGTTTATAAGTATATCCAAAGTTAATAAAAAGAATTAAAATTAGAATCATAACACAGAATCATAATTTTCGGAGGCCAATCCGTATTTGAAAACAAAAATCCGTGATAAATACGGAATTTTCGTAATAGCAAACAGCACTTGTATATTGCTACAAAATAAGGGAAGCTGACGATAGGAAAGTTGAAGTCATCATGTTAAACATAAAGTTAAGTTGCTAGTTTGCCATCAATGTCTTTCTCTTGTAAAGCATCCAAAGATGGTAAGGCCATGTAAGGCTCTGTCTATAGTCTTTTATTTCGGATTCTGTGGATATATCAGGCACGAAGCATGGGGGGGACACTTTTTTCCAAACATAACTTTTATTATTGAAAATGTTCACTGAAAGACCGGTTGCCTCCCCCCCCCCCCCCTTTTGTTACAGTATAGTAAAATAAAGGTAATATAGTAGTGTTTGAGTAAAATTTGATACTGAAAGAAGTTGGAACCTAGTCTTAAGACTAAAAGTTTAATTTTTGTGACAATTCAATTCAAAATTCAGTGTGATTGGGAGGCCCAGGTTCGATTCTCATTCTCCGAGCTGCGTCAAACCTAGGACGTAAATGTAGGTAGTGATTGTTCCTTCGCCAAGCGCCCGACATTAGAAGTGAAAGTCACTGGTCTTTTGGATGAGACCTTAAAAACCGAGGTCGCTTGTCACGGAAGGCGTTGGCACAATAAAGAACTCTCACTGCTCAATGGTCCTGAGTGCCAAATATAGGTCTAAATTTGAAGCTCTTCACCAGTATACGGTGACATCTCCATAATACCGAAAAATTTAAATGGAACGTAAAACAATATACAATCGATCAATCAATCAAAATTCATTAATTTAATGATAAATAAACATCAGAAGACCCATGGACAAAGATCAGAAACTTCAATGAATCAAAAATAAATTCCAACACCACATCATGGACACTTTAATTAGATAAAACAACAGATTGATACAACATATTTCTAATGATGTGATTTACATCTTTTCAAAAAACACAATATATCTAGCAGCACTCAAAACATATTTCATGATACACTGTCAGTACCTTCTCTAATTCTCATCTATAAATAATTCACAAATACAATATATTTACATACAGCTATATGCCAGAAGCACAAGATACTATTCTAATATAACATTAAAGACAAAAGTTTATAATAAATGTAACAACACATTAAATTCCATCATTAGTGTTCTTTACATCTAAATGTTCATGACTGTTTACTTGAATGTCAAGACAATGCTGAGATCATTTTGGTTTGTGTCTTTCCAGTAGATCAGCTTTATTTCTAGGATATTAATAGATATACTCTGGGTCAAGGTCATAATCTCCTAGGTAACATCTGGTGATCTGACAACTTTTTCATCAGTATCCATGATGACCCATCTCTGACTGGAAAATCAATAAATCACTAAGAATTTGTAAGTATATTGATCATGATACACATAATTATACAACCACTGACGACACCTACGCTTACCTGTGAATGTGCCTGGGTCATGTGTTGCATGGCCCCGGAATGCTTAGCATTAACATAAATAAGGTAATGAATAGACACAAAAAGTTTTACAAAATGTAAGATGAAAATGTTACCTTTGGAGAGAATTTTAGTACAAGGTGAATTTTGAAACTAAATACTTACTGATTGATCCTCAATGTTTTGTGAGCCATCTCCATAGTAACCAGGTGGCATGACTTGAGATCGAGGACTCTCAAAGTCTCCAATGCTGGCTTCACTGCCTTCAGATTCCATGGGTGGCCTGCAACACAATGTTTTAATTTCCATAAATAGGCTGAAACACTGTTTTAATTCCCAGATTTGCCTTCAACACAATGTTTTCCCCCATAATTTAAATTAGAGCAGTCTGCAACACTATGTTTTAATTCCCAGATTTGCCTTCAACACAATGTTTTCCCCCATAATTTAAATTAGAGCAGTCTGCAACACTATGTTTTAATTCCCAGATTTGCCTGCAACACAAATGTTTTCATTCCCATAATTAGGGTTGCCTTCCACACCATGCTTGTAATTCCCATAATTAAAGCTGCCTGCAACACAATATTTATGATGTCAGAGATAGAATTATCTATATAATTCCACAGCATTCCCCCAACTACATCAATTCATTAAAATGTGTATAATTTACTGCAAGTCTGAAGAAAGTTGATGACTTTCATGTTTCCATTCTGTCTATAGTAAAAAGTCCTCTGTAGTAAATGTGCTATAGTGAAATAAATAACAAGTTTCCAGTCTGCAGTGAGATAACTTACAAGTTTCCAGTCTGCAGTGAGATAACTTACAAGTTTCCAGTCTGCAGTGAGATAACTTACAAGTTGCCGGTCTGCAGTGAGGTAACTTCCAATTTACCTTTCTATGATGAAATAACTTTCTGTTGCTGTATATAGTGAGATAACTTGCAAGCTGAAAGTTTATGATGAAATAACTTTAAGTTACTGATATACAGTGAAATAACTAACAAGTTGCCAATCTGTTGTGATATAACTTACAAGCTGCATGCTAGCAGTAAAATGACTTACAAGTTGCTGATCTGTAGTGAGATAATATACAAGTTATTGGTGTGTGGTGAAATAACTTACAAGTTATTTGTCTGAAGTAAGATAACTTACAAGTTGCTGACTGTAGTGAGATAACTTACAAGTTGCTGGTCTGTAGTGAGATAATATACAAGTTATTGGTGTGTGATGAAATAACTTACAAGTTATCTGTCTGAAGTAAGATAACTTACAAGTTGCTGACTGTAGTGAGATAACTTATAAGTTGTTGATCTGTCTGTAGTGAGAAAACTCACAAGGTACTGATCAGTAGTGAGATTACTTACAAGTTGCTGATCTGTAGTGAGATAACTTACAAGTTGCTGGTCTGTAGTGAGATAACTTACAAGTTGCCCGTCTGTAGTGAGATAACTTACAAGTTGCTGGTCTGTAGTGAGATAACTTACATGTTGCCCATCTGTAGTGAGATAACTTACAAGTTGCCCGTCTGTAGTGAGATAACTTACAAGTTGCTGGTCTGTCTGTAGTGACTGTACATCGGCTCCATCTGTCTCTGTGTGTCCTGTCGACCTTTCTGTCCAGCTATCCATGACATCTGGGGTACCTGAGGGGGTCCACTTATGTACCTATAAAAAAAATTTTAAAATTGTGACAAATCTCAAATCTGGGGATTCAACTGTGAAAATTGTGATAAAATCTGTATTAACATGTACACAAACTCAGCCATAATATTAATTTCATCATAAAGCAAATATTACTTTCACTTAAAAAATGTAAAATACTACTTTCATTTAAATAATGTAAAATTTAATATCTCCTTTGAAGTTCTTTAATATACAGGATACAATTAAGTTGGCTATAACTATTCTTGTAATTACTGTCGCCCTTAGTCGTCACCTTTCCCGAGTTGTTCAAGCTGTCTGAACCTTTTCTCCTATTTTTTGTATACCCTTTCTCAAGAACAAAGTTGTTGATATATTATGATAATTTCACCAGTTTTTAGTTTCTGATAACATATGCCTCATCACCTCTTTATCAAAGAAGACTATTTATGCATGGCTGGAACTTGGGATGAAATTTGTCCAATTTTTCAAACAGCTAAATTATGTTCTGATGTGTAATAGGTTATGTGGTTTGAGCTTAAACTTGTCACCAAAAAGTTCAAACTGTATGTGAAATTGTTCTATTAAGCAAACATAGGTAATCAGAGATTACAAAGCTCACCTCAACAAATGTCGTCTTTGAGTACACTAAACTAATAATCTAGTAGTGTGCATCCCTAGATGCAACATTTATGCAATTTTGGTCTGATAGGGCTTGCAGTTACTTGGGAATGGACTTATCTAAAAACTTTAAACTAGCCACTCATCCAAAAAATGTAAGTCAAATCCAGCATGTGAAGCAAGTTTGAGAATGTTCATCCCTTGATGCATCATCCATGCAAGTTTGGTTTAGATGGGCCTTATAGTTTCTTGGTAATGGACCTGCTCCAAAAACTTTAACCTGGTCATTCATCTGGAAAATGTAGGTCAGATCAAGCAAGTTCAGTAGTGTGCATCCTTACATGTATCATCCATGCAAGTTTGGTCAACATAGGACTTATTATTACTTGGAAATGAGACCTGCTACAAAAACTTAAGGTATGTCACTCGTGAAATTTGTTATATCAAGGATTTTTTGAGAAGTATATTTTGGATAAGTACTCATATAGTTTGACTCAAAATCGCAGAGAAAATGGGGGGTCAGTGTGCATCTAACTGAGCTACGGTACAATTAAGTTGACCTTTTTGCACTTAAATTGTAACTCTTTGGTTAATCACTTTAACCGTTATCATATTTTATAAGATGTAACCATGGCAATAAACATAATCTTATTTTATGTAAAATAGTTTGAATAATATTTATCATTGAACAAATCATGCAAATTAATGCGCGTAAATTATTGTGTGACCTTTTTGCACTAAAAAAGTCTCATATTTGGGGTATTAAAAATCTAATTAGGCAATAGAATATTTTCTTGTATCAAACTTTTTACGACTTAAGTGCTGATCGGTCAAAAGTATCGAGTAGTTTAAAATAATGAAAGAAAAAGTTGGGGTCAGTGATGTAAATTTTGAAATATTGGTCAAAATATGCGATTTTCAGGCAAAAAAAAACTGTGTAAATCTTATCTCGACTTCCTTAATATATCTTCATTTCTTGGCAATGTTTGTTGAGCGAAGGTGTAAATTTTGTTACAAAAATATAAATTGAGACCTATATTTAATATTCCAGGCATACCATAACGGAAAATAGTCTCTGAGTAAAAGTATGTGAGGCTAAAGTTCCAAGATATTAAATTTAATAAATGTGTAGATTTGCAGAATTTTCTGCTAAATATCCTTCCGCCACAAGAAATAGTTCCTTATAAATCTTGCTTCTTTGTGAATTTTTTAGCAGTTTTTTAATTGAATGTTGAACATTTTACATTGTTTAATTTAAATATGTTATAAAGATTGAATTGTAATAAATAGTTTTTAAGTAAGAGGTTCTGACTGAAATTTTCTAAAAGGCTGACGAGTGACATACCTTAAACCTGCTCCAAAAACTTAAACCTGCTCCAAAAACATTAACCTGGTCATTCTTTAGCTGAAATTGCAGCATCTGAAACCACCTTGACTGGTACAATAAAACACACTAGAAGCATCCTCCATGCATCTCTGATGAATTTAGGGCATAGAAGTACTTGAAAAGAAATCTGCTCCAAAAACTTTTACCTGGGACGCAGACGGTATTACATAAGCTCCCCCAACTTTGTTGAGATGAGCTAAAAATTCATTACATCCATGTAGTGTATACTATTTTTTTTTTAAATTCAGAATGTTCCAAGAGAAATGCCAAACTGGAATTTAACTTATTTTTTAAAAAACTGAAGAAAGAATTTGAATATATAATTATGCCTGTGTTGCAGCTTAATCATGGCTTCCATTATTTTTATTAAGGTGATGTCAAATCAAGGGGGAGTTAAAGCAAGATACATGCAAGTCAGGTGTGTTTTGGTTTCCCCTTGAATCTCCAGTTGTCATTCAGTATTGTTACTGATTCAAAGCAGAGCTTAAGGAGGATGAGCCAATAGCCTTACTTCTTAAATGGCCCCCATCGAAAAAAAAATCAATGTGAACAAAAAAATGGTATTAAAAAAATTCTAAATAACCACACTTCCAATTTGTCTATCCTTGCACTTGTCAATGCATAGAATACTTACAAGTATCTTGTGACAACAGCTTTGAAAATCCTTACAATACTTCACTTCAGTTCTACACTACACTTTATTCACATTTTAAAAAATATTGCATCATCTATACAAAAAGTTTTATTTACAATATCTACATTTATTATGTACAAAAATATTGCTGGTGTAAATATCATCGTCAGGATGTAAGTTTTGATTCATAAAATCAGATCATATTTCACAACTCTGTTATAAAACATGTAACACAATGTCACAATGAGTCACAGCTGCCTCTATTCTCCTGTTTTCACTCCAGGAATAATGTCTTGATTAAAAAGTAAATCATCCAAGGGAAATAACTGTGTTAAATCCCAGAATTTCACCATAATCTAAAAATAAAGACAATGGAAAAGGAATGGAATCAACAACATCAAAAGAAACTAATTAAAAATCATGCATAAAAAAATATCAATACTGAATGTACTGTAAATTAGACTGGAAATAACAAATAACAGAAAAATCCAGAGAATACCTGCAGCAAATTTTATCCAAATTAAAAACTCAAAACATTTAAGGCAAATATTTTAGTTTATAAAGAATGAAAGAATTCATTCTGAAAGCTTTAGAAATCAGATATAAAGACATGCAGGAACACCAGTTACACAACAAATAAACTCACGATTCCTGGAAGTCTTCAGAGCCTTGCTCCGATGCACCTCCCATACTCTCCTCATCCATACGGCGCCTTTTAATGGCAGTAGAGGCCATAACTGGCACCCCCGGGGCAGGGGTACCAACAGACATGTCCACCCAGTCACTCATGTTAGAGTCGTGGTCTGACACTGCAGAGAAAGTAGATATTATAATTGCACAAATAGCAAAAAAAGGATGTCAACTTTAACAAGATCTTAATCAATTTTACGAGATATGTTTATGAATCACTAAGAGTAAGATTTTGATGAACAATTTTTTGATTAAACTGATAGGAATACAGTAACACTTATTTTGTTGTAAAAAAAAAAGTTTTACTGCAATAAGTCAATGAAGTCTGAAAATCAAAGTTCTGGTTGACTATGAGCTTACTTTTATAGCATTTATTGTAAAATATTAAAAGTGCTTGTACATAAACATGTAGCTATCTCAAAAACCTAACCATCACACATAATTTTAACTCCAAACTTTTTTTTTTCATATGTCTTTCTCTTGAATTTTTCTTTCAATGAAATCATCATTTCAAATATATTGTACATGAGAGAATTTAAGCTTACCATCCATCTGTTTACGTTTGTTGCCATAGCGCCTCTGGGAGGCCTGTTTGAGTGTGATGGGGTGGACTTCCCCATCTCCCTGGGCCAGACTGTTACGGTATGTAAACAGCGACTGCCACTCCTCAGACCTTGACTGGGGCATCATCCCTCCAGGCAGGTGCTTGTCCAGGTACTGAAGTCTACACAAAATAACAGTCAATAATTCACACTGATAATTATGTTTGAATTAATCAGTGAAATGCTCACATACAATATACATTCATGGTCATCAACTATAGGTACTTTTCATCAACCAGAAGTCTCTGATGAGACTGTAGCTCTACTGGTCTGTGCATATAACAAAGGAAAAGTAGCACTTGGATTTGAAACTTTGCAACAATAAATAGAATAATGTATCTTAATGTAGTCTACGTGTGCGCTAAGTTATATTGAAATCAGACCAAAACTGAAGGAGGAGTAGCATTTTAAAGAAATTTCACAGAATTTTCTATTTTTAGTAACCATGGCAACACCGTTCGTTGAAATAAAAAAAACATTGCACTAAATTATGTATCTTAGTGTAGTCAACTTTTGCAAAGTTATTTTAATATCAGACCAAAACTGAAGGAGGAATAGCCTTTTAAAGAAATTTCACAGAAATTTCTATTTTTAGTAACCATGACAATGCCTTTCATCGAAATCAAAAACCGATGCACTAAATTATGTATCTTAGTGTAGTCTGCTTGTGTGCCAAGTTATATTGAAATCAAATGAAAACTGTAGGAGGAGTAGCGTTATAAAGGAATTTCACAGAAATTTCTATTTTTAGTAACCATGGCAACACCGTTCATCGAAATCAAAAACCGATGCACTAAATTATGTATCTTAGTGTAGTCTACTTGTGTGCCAAGTTATACTGAAATCAGACCAAAACTGTAGGAGGAGTAGGGGTTTAAAGGAATTTCACAGAAATTTCTATTTTTAGTAACCATGGCAACACCGTTTGTCGAAATCAAAAACTGATGCACTAAATTATGTATCTTAATGTCGTCTACTTGTGTGTCAAGTTATATTGAAATCAGACCAAAACTGTAGAAGGAGTAGCGTTTTAAAGGAATTTCACAGAAATTTCTATTTTTAGTAACCATGGCAACACCGTTCATTGAAATCAAAAACCGATGCACTAAATTATGTATCTTAGTGTAGTCTACTTGAAATCAGACCCAAACTGTAGGAGGAGTAGTGTTTTGAAAAATTGTTTACAGACAGACGGACAGACAGACAGATGGACGGACGACGGACACCTTACTATCGCATAAGCTCTTCTGGTCTCTGACCAGTAGAGCTAAAAATTATTAAATTTTATAAGATCAGAATATAGTTGCAGGGTTCGAAATTCACTATATACAACTCGCAAAACGCGAGTTAGAATTCCCAAATTGCGAGTTAAAAATTAGGTAACTCGCAAAAACTTGCGAGTTGATTTTTTTTGCATTGAAACTGTAACAAAATTACATAGTATGACAGAACACAATGCTTTTGATTTAAATCAGTAATTTGACTAAAAGCCACACTGTAGTTGTATTTTGTGTATTGTACAGTAGTTACTTTATCCTTAAGTTACATGTACAGCATGTATTTAATTTATATAAATTTAACTTTATATGAAAATTGCGAGTAGTCTTATAAAATTGCGAGTTCACTTTCTTGTACTCGCAATTATTTGCGAGTTGTAATTTTAGGGAGTTTCTAACCCTGTAGTTGTCTTCTAACCATTTGACACAGATTACTTGGATTATATATAATACAGAAATCAATTTACATTCCTGGAAATAAAAATGTATAAAGCAAAACGAAGTCAGAATCATTTAAGAAACAAAACAAATGCAATGAAGTAGATATATATACATACACCACTTTTTTATCCTGTTTCATCAGTTTGTTGGTGAACTCACAGATGACCTCTAGGAAGGAGAGATTAGGGGGTGGTGTGTTGATGTCATGATGTTCATCTACATGTAAACTGAACACAATTCCCTCCCTGTAAAATAATTAGTTTCATAATGTCTGCTTCTCAAGAGACAAGAAAGGGATAAAAATGTCAAATATAATGAATTCTTATCACACTTTTTAAATATAATAATTGAATATTACCATACATGCAAGTCAAAAGAAAAAATCTCTTTCTGGAGATGATAATAAAAAAAATTGGTTTTTTTTTTTAAATGATGCCTTACTTATGCATAGCAGCCACAGCCTCTCTGTTCTTCACCTGATCCAACCCAAAGGACAGGGCAAACCTCCTGGACAATTCCTGTCAAACACCAGACAAACATTAAAATAACTGTAGTTATAAAGTAAAGGACATGTACTTATTGATACAATTTTGCATAGTTACAAACTATACTAAATCAGTTCTTAAAGACACAGGATTTACATTGAAAACAATAAACCACAAATCGGAGTCATTTCCATTTATAGCTGACCTTGAGGGACTGGAAAGCCTCTGATGATCTGTCTACGGTTCCCATCTCCATCTGTAGCTCTCTGTATAACTGAGTAACAACAAAGAGAAAGTCATCTTCATGAAAAATTATACACATAATCAATAGAAACAAAAAAAAAGTCATCTTTAAGAATTTTACTTTCTAAAGGGATAAGTTGAACTGAGAGTAATTTTGATAAATATATTGTATATAATAAACATGTAACAGTGATTTTAAGTCAACTTATGCAGTGAATGCCCCCATACCTGTGTCAGGCTTAGAGCCAGTGTTTTGGCTGTAGAGACCTTGTTGATTTCTCTGGCTTTTCCTAGTGTGGCTTTAATGATGTCCCCATAATCATTGTAAAACTACAGCAAAAAAGAAATTCTAAGATCATCAATATCATATTCAATACTTAAATTAAATTTCTAAACAACAGTTTCATGAAATACTGTAACAAAGTACAGTCAAAGTGCCAAAGATGAACAATTTCTATTTGTTATAAATTCTGGTAAGTTTTTAATGAAATGAAAATCTCTTTTGAGTAAACATTAATTCATGATAAGCATGTACACTGTTTTACTGTAATTGCAAGATAAGACAAACCTTCATGTAGTGTTTAAACATGTCTGCGGCCATCCTGATCTGTACAATGTTGTAGATGACCAGTTTACAGAATGAGGCCAAGAAATTCCGTCTTTTGTGAAGCTCCTCTATCTTAACATTCTCATCAATGTCTTCTGTAAGGAAGAGACAATGAATTTATGCGATTACTTTAAACTCACAGTAGTTCATTACATACAGGTAAATGTTAACACTATAGCAAGGAAAGACTGCTCAAAATAAAGTCCACTATGATTACAAATTGTTTGGACCATCATTAAAAACATTTTTGTTTGATGTATTCCAACCTATATTTTTCAAGGTGTAAGTACGTTTTTTTTCTTCCTTTCTTTTTATTAGTATCTAGCAAATTGATAATTGTCATAAACATCACAGACTTGGAAAATTATTGATATTTTCTTTATACAACGAACAGCAAGACAGATTTAATATTTATTGCTACAAAAGCTTTCAACTGAAAAAAGATCCAAGAGAAATTATAAACTAAAATCTTTAAATGAAACAATCTCTGGAACTAACCCCCCCCCCCCCCCCCAAAAAAAATAAATTTATAAGTACTGAAAGAAATGATTGGGTAATATTGGGTAGGGGCAATTTGACAAGTTGATCAGAGTGCATCAAACAAATAATTTTTTACTGTTGGCCTTGTGTTATCTGGACTGACCATCATCATCCTCAATGAAGACTTTCTCTGTCAAGAAGTTGCTGAGCTGTTGTTGGAGATTCTTGTCTGGTTCATACACAAGTGGTTTCATCACTTCATTAATCTCACCAAGATGTCGACTAAACATCACCAACAAATCACAAATTGTTATGTATGCCTACAAAACAGGTCATGGATTGTTATGTATGCCTACAAAACAGGTCAAAGATTGTTATGTATGCCTACCAAACAGGTTATAGATGTTATATAGGTCACAGATTGTGATGTATAATATGACTATAACAGATATCCAGGTCCAATCAAGGGTGTACGAGGATTTACCCCGGGTTTTATTCTATACACCCTGAGGCTGAAGGCCGAAGGGTGTATTGAATACAACCCGGGGTAAATCCCCGTACACCCTTGATTGGACCTGGATAACGAATTTATTTCCTATCTACCCAAACAAATTCTTTGTAAACAAGTCCAACCAACTGTGTTTCAAGCTCTCGATTAGATTTACTATGTCCTACATTGCATCGTGACGTCATTTTATTTGCTTTTTATCAGAGAGAAACTAAGCATTGTGACGTCACATTTTTTTACCCCCGGCTCAAGTCGGGTGTACGGAAATTTACACCCGACTTTGTAACCAATCAAAGCTCGTGTTACAAGCTACATAGGAAATAATATAGTTTACAGAGTGAAGCATACCTACAAAACAGATTACTACCAACAAAAGATAAATATCTGCAGTTCACAGATAGTTATGCGCATTTAGAAAAAATCTAATATAAATAGGTACATGTATTGGATTACCTACTGTATATAACATACATCCAATACACAAGTAATGGGTTTTCTCAAAAATGTCTTTAGTATAATGTGTAACGTACAGTAAAACTTGTCTAATCCGGCGACCAGTGGTTCTAATATTTCTGGCCGGATTAGAAAACATCTGAATTGGAGAAAATTGAACTGCTATAGCAAGTTCAAAATTACATAGATATAAACAAAGAGTGGTATATAAATACTTGATCAAATGTGTCATTTTTTACTTTTCACTTGAAAAAATCATCTATTTCGTTTGTTTTGAACTTTGTTTGTTCTTAAGAATTTTCGTTTCTGTTCAAGTTTTTTATTCAGTAACGAAATATATTACCTGTTGGTCATTCATTAAATTTGAAAATCGTTAATTGTTTTAAACACACTCCAAAACCTCATCCTAGCTGTAAATATTATTTTGTTAGGACAGATTCCTAATTAATTTCTTTCTCTTAAAATCTACATGTTTGAATATTTAGACACTGTATTTGTTAATTTCAAATGTTATAATGAATATTGGACCAAAATTTTCTGTTGTTATGGTCGCTGTAAACTAGCAACACAAAGGGGAGTAATTCGAATTGCACGTTGTGCATGCAAAACGAAAGTAGAAAGGAGGTCATGAATAAGTCTCCAACTTTTTCTACAGACATGCTACACGCAACCATCAATTTCACTCGTTCTTTTGCTAGTTTCCTCGCCTTACTTGAGCCATTAATGATTTTTTTTTATCACGTTTGTTAAAATCTAAACTGTCAATACAGGAGAGATCATTAACGGGACAATAATTACCCCACGCAAGACTTCTCTGATGACCAGCGGACACATAAAAATAAGTGGTCGAATTAGAGGAAATAATTTGTACTAATTATGAGCAGTCACTTCTTTAAATAGCGGCCGGTTTACAAAATAGGCAAGATCCGGATTGAACAACATTTATTAAACATAAATTATAAAGAAAATTCAAGGGACTAAAATATTACGCCGGACTGAACAACATGCCGAAATGCACAACATCCGGATTAAACAAGTTTTACTGTACTAGAAAAGGGACAAAGTTATATTGTAATCTTTATCAGATCATTAGACCTTTGTAGAACACAAGAATCAAAATTGTTATTCAGGTAAAGTCACTTCAGATGATAAACTGTTTAGAAAAGAATCTACAGAGGACCTTACTGTATACTGTATTTTAAAAGTAAGCATGCTTCAGAAATTCCATCTATCGATTAAACACCACCAAAAAATATCCCTAAGAGACAGTTAACACTATAATATTCCTAACCTCTTCTCCGACTTTGTCTTGCTGGTGGAAAAGTAGGTCATGGCAGTAAGTCATCATGTCATTCAGCCGTTTCCTCAGGGCTCGCATCTCGTCCTTGTTAGGGTTCGACTCGTCAAGTTTGTTCAGGTACCACAGCAATGCTTGGCTCGCACATGCCAGAGCCTTACAAACAATCTGTAATGTAAACACAAGGTTAGAGGACTGATTGGCTTATTACATTATGAATAACCTTGTACATGTGTGGCAAACATTGGACCTTAATTCTTTATCAATTTTCTCCGAGTAATAAACATATTGCTGCAGTTTTTTTTTTTTTATAAATGGAAATAACATAAATGCACTTCTAATGTAATTTTATTATGATACCTCTTCTGGAATTCCCTGGCTGTCATTGCCAGACTTAATGATGTGAAAAAGATCATCCCAGATGTCCCAGCTGTTTAAATCATGACAACTGAAAGTACAGGAAAAACAGGAATATTAAAACAAGAAGATCGTCCTCCATGTAAAGAATGCATCAGGCATTCCTAATTTGTAAAATACTCTGCTAACACTTACAGGTCAGTAATGAAAGTTTACAACTACAAGCTTGACATTATTACATACCAGTAAAAGGCTTCTATATATGCTTTGGACAGTACAATCCCTATATCTAAACATACAGGTAAATGTAAAGGGCTTCTCATGCTTTCGACAGTACAATCTCTACATGTAAAAATACCTGTACAGTACCTCAATATGCTTTAGACAGTACAATCTCTATATGTATACATACCTGTACAGGGCCTCTATACGCTTTAGACAGTACAATCTCTGTATGTATACATACCTGTACAGGGCCTCTATACGCTTTAGACAGTACAATCTCTGTATGTATACATACCTGTACAGGGCCTCTATACGCTTTAGACAGTATAATCTCTATATGTATACATACCTGTACAGGGCCTCTATACGCTTTAGACAGTACAATCTCTATATGTATACATACCTGTACAGGGCCTCTATACGCTTTAGACAGTACAATCTCTGTATGTATACATACCTGTACAGGGCCTCTATACGCTTTAGACAGTATAATCTCTATATGTATACATACCTGTACAGGGCCTCTATACGCTTTAGACAGTACAATCTCTATATGTATACATACCTGTACAGGGCCTCTATACGCTTTAGACAGGCCAAAAGGGCAAAGATTTCATCGTCGTCAGGTTCCTCTCCCTACAATATACATGTACATATCAAATCACTTTATAGAGATGAAACATACTTGTAGCTCTTTTAATAAATGTATTCAGAATAAATATATATAAATCACACAGAGGAAACTGTCAATGTATGTTGAGTTTATGTTTTCCTTACTTGTATCCACAAATTTTTTTAAAAATTTTAAGAAAAAAAAGTCATAAAGCTAAATTTCCCCATACTTGTGACAAGGAGGGGTCTTTCATATACTTAATATTGGAAATTACCATGGTTTTATTTTCACTGTTAATGATTTGTAATTTTTCTGTGAAATTAAACTAAAAGTAGACATCGTTATCAGGTCAAACTTTAAAGGAACTTTCACAAGGCACATGCTTCAACATGATATTAAACCATTGGGATTAGTACCCTTGTAACAAATTGTGAAATTATTGAATCATGGTATTAAAACAACTTACAGTGTAAATTCTAGAAGCTGACAATTATGTACAGCTTTACATGAATTGCTTGTTAAAACAAGATTGTCTACAAAACAGACTCCTACTGACCTCAGCAAAGAAGTCATGCATTGATTCCTTGAACTTAGCGATGAGACTGTCTATAAGTGTTTTCCTTGCTACGTCACACTTTCCAGCGATGGCGTATTCCTCCCCACAGAGACACTCGTAACACTTAGAGGCCGCTTCTAATACCTATATATAAAAGAATAAAGATTGTCATCCTATAATCAAGTGTCAAACCAAAGCTTCAAATAAAATCAATTTTACAAATCATATACATTGTAATTCAGACTAGTATACTAATAAGACCAGTATTTGTATTAAATCTTAAACTTTAATAAAGTAAGAGATGATAGTGTTATGCTTATATATTTAAATGTATTTAAATCTTTAAACTATTATTAATCTTCCATGAGAGAATTTGCTTAAGTTTTAATCATGAGTAACACCCATCACTTACTTCTGAGTCAGTGTGTTTCTCCATGATCTCATGTAGGTACCTCAACAGAAGCTCCAGATTCTGCAAAAATCACATTGTTTCTATATCACCAAGGCGACAAACAAAGTACAAAATTAGGAACACATTCTCTACAATATGGTTAAATATCAATTATCTCCCTGTACAAGTCCTACAGTCAAAGCACAACAAAGTTTCTTGTTGAAGGTGATTGTTAGCTCTATAAATGTTTTCAATGCCGAAAAATTATTTTTCCTTGTTTTTAGGTTTTCTTTCAATTCTATTATTGAACAGGTACACTGGACATGACTTATTTTGGGATTTCCATTTATAATCAAGTACAGGTGACTCTCGATCTCGCAAAGTTCAAGGGACCACAAGAAAAGTTCGAGAGATCGGGGGGTTCTCGAGATAGAAAGTGAATAAAATCCAGAATTTTCAGTTCTGATCATCATTGTTCTACTATTATACATACCGGAAGTATATGTTGATAATGTCATTACACATTTTCATTCGTATTTTACAGGCAATTCACTTGATTTCAACAACAATGATCATGTTTTGAATATATAAAATGATTAATTTAAGTTTCAATATTTATTTGTTCTCATTTCATGATTACATGAAACCTGAATAGCAATTGTCGATTTTGCTAACCCCCGAGCGCAGGCTTGATCTGTCCTTCACAAGATTGCTCGGTATACAATTCTTGAGATAGGATTTCTTGTGCAATGTTTGCCAAGCTGGGATTGTGTAGACTCTAATAATATTAAAGTTCATAATCTATGGAAAATTACGGATACGTCACTAAATTATTTTCTTAAAATTATCGTCTCATCCAGTCAAAATAAGTTGTGAAGCGATTTGTTTATAATTTACCAATTAACCAATTAATTATATCAACACACGGACGACTCACAGGTGTAGTATCATCTATGTAAACATCCAATTAACACGTTCATCCCAGCCCCCAGGCGTCCACTGTTATCCAGATAAGTCCAAGCTGAATTAATTTTACGCTTGATTGACGTGGATACATGTGCAATAAAAACTTCGAGAGATAGAGAGTAAAAAACAATGAAATATGTGTAACGAGACCCAGGTCTTGGTTCGAGAGATAGAGAACTTCGAGAGATTGGAAGTTCCAGAGATCAGGAGTAAATTTGCTTAGTTATATAGAGGAAAAAAAGGGACCGGAGGTTCACTTCGAGATCGAAAACTTCAAGAGATCGGAGTTCGAGCCATCGAGAGTCACCTATACATGTAATTTGAGCTTTAATGGGACACAGAAAATGTAAATAAATTCGTGACTGGCCTCCATCTTTTTGTGGTTTCCCCATCTGCACATTTATAAATATAAGTAAAGTAAAGCCTGTATACAGGAGTAGTGTCCCTTTACTTATCTCCTGCCTGACAGAATACTGAAAAGTCTGTATATAGGAGTAGTGTACCTTTACTTACCTTCTCCTTTCTACTAGTTAAATAGTTATCTAAATCAAAGTACTGAAATGTCTGTTTACAGAAGTAGTGTCCCTTTACTTACCTTCTGTCTGCTAGTTGTGGAGATACCTTAATCAAAGTTCTGAGGAATCTGTATACAGGAGTAATGTCCCTTTACTTACCTTCTCCTGCCTGCTAGTTGTGGAGATACCTTAATCAAAGTACTGAGGAATCTGTATACAGGAGTTATGTCCCTTTACTTACCTTCTCCTGCCTGCTAGTTGTGTAGATATCTAAATCAAAGTACTGAGCAATCTGTATACAGGAGTTATCTCCCTTTACTTACCTTCTCCTGCCTGCTAGTTGTGTAGATATCTAAATCAAAGTACTGAGGGATCTGGAGGAGATTGGCCACTTTTTCAGCATCCATTAGATACTGTGGAAAATCAAAACAGGATCATCAGAATTTATTAAGGGTAAGATCTAATCTGAAACTTCTAGGACTTCACAATCTTATCATTTCATCTACCTCTAGTTTTCCATTAAGCTTAAAATATAAATTTCAGGATTTCACAAGCAGTGAAAATTTATAATGCAATGTGGTAATAATCATTCCTTTTTCTTTTCAAAAAAACATAGCAAAATGTTATTTTTTAAAAATAATTAATGCATTTTGTACCAATTTTTTGATAGTTTTACTGTGGAATCATTTTAATTTGTGGGGGCCAATGTTTGTGGGCAAGCAAAATTTTATTTGTTCATGGGGAAGTATTTCTTGGGTTACTCGCTTATACAGTAGATTCAATGAATCAATATGTTTACAAAACATAGGTAATAAGAGATGACAGAGCTCACCTCAACGAATGTTGTCTTTAAGTAAGGCAAGTCCCACACAAAACTAATAATCTTGAGCATCTCTAGATGCAACATTTATGCAATTTTGGTCTGATAGGGCTTGCAGTTACTTGGGAATAGACTTATCTGAAAACTTAAAACTAGTCACTCATCCAGAAAATGTAAGTCAAATCAAGCATCCAAAGCAAGTTTGAGATTGTTCGTCCCTTGATGCATCATCCATGCAAGTTTGGTTCAGATAGGCCTTATAGTTACTTGGAACTGAGATCTGCTCCAAAAACTTTAACCTGGTCACTCATCTGGAAAATGTAGGTCAGATCCAGCATCCGAAGCAGAAGCTAGTCCATTAGTGTGCATCCTTAGATGTATCATCCATGCAAGTTTAGTCAATATAGGGCTATAGTTACTTGGAAATGAGATCTGCTCCAAAAACTTTAACCTGGTTACTCATCCGGAAAATGTAGGTCAGATCCAGCATCTGAAGCAAGTCCAGTAGTGTGAATCCTTAGATGTATCATCCATGCAAGTTTGGTCAATATAGGGTTTACAGATACTTAGAAATGACATCTGCTCCAAAAACATTAACCTGGTAACTCATCCGGAAAATATAGGTCAGATTCAGCATCTGAAGCAAGTCCAGTAGTGTGCATCCTTAGATGTATCATCCATGCAAGTTTGGTCAATATAGGGCTTATAGTTACTTGGAAATGAGATCTGTTCCAAAAACTTTAACCGGGTCACTCATCCGGAAAATATAGGTCAGATCCAGCATCCGAAGCTAGGTCAGTAGTGTGCTTCCTTAGATGTATCATCCATGCAAGTTTGGTCAATATAGGGCTTATGGTTACTTGGAAATGAGACCTGCTCCAAAAACTTTAACCTGCTCCAAAAACATTAACTTGGTAAATTCTTTAGCTGAAATTGCAGCATCTGAAACCTTGACTGGTACAATGAAACACACTAGAAGCATCCTCCATGTATCTTTGACTAATATAGGCCATAGAAGTACTTGAAAAGAAAACTGCTCCAAAAACCTTAACCAGGGACACCAACACCGATGCCGAGGGTATTACATAAGCTCCCCAAACTTCGTTTAGGTGAGCTAAAAATACGTTCATGGGGATACAAATTTGTGGGTAAGGGTGACCCACGTAATCCACGAACATTGGTCCCCCACAAACAATCATGATTAGACAGTCCTTAAAATTTCCAGCAGTCTAGTCTTGCACCACTATTAGGAAATCTGTGCACCAAGCTGCTTTGGAGGTGGTGTTGATATAAACCTAATCTTCAGTAAAAGTTGAGGCAATACTGATTTTCATGTTAATCAAACCTTTAACAAGAGCTGGGGCAGTGTTGATATGAAATGTTCTGTCAATCTTGTCTTGTCTTCAAGCACCTGTTTGTGTTCTTTGGATGTCAGCTAAAAATCAAAACATCTCTTGAAGATTACCCATAAGAAGTAACGAGATTTTGTTTAATAAATACATCTCAGCACAGATCTAAATGTACACTAAAACTGACCTTTTTACTGGTGCCTCTTCCCACAGGGGATTCCCCTGTTGCAGCCTGACGAACACAACACACCATGATCTCAATCAGGCTTGTCTCTTGTTTGTCATCCATAACTATCAACAAACACTGTCTACTTAAATCATTTGTTTATAAATCAAGATTAACTCAAATATTCTCTGCAAAAAGATCCATTTCCATACATTAATTCCCAGGTATCAATTCTTAACTTTTTAGAAAAGACTGTGTCCCTTTTGATAATTCCTCCCCTGTACTTTCAATACACCTCTATTTTTAATGCCCCTCCCTTTTACTGTAACTCCTACTTTCAATGATTCCCTGCTTTTACAATCCTTCTCTTTTGATGGTTTTTTCTCCTTTCCATCGCATCCTTTCATTTGATAGTTTCTCCATTTTTATAAACTTCTCCCCTTTACATACACTCCCCTTTTGATGGCCCCTCCCCTTTACTTACACTCTTCCCCTTTACTTACATTCTTCCCCTTTGGATGGTTCCTCCAGTAGTAAGTCAGTCATGCACTCCCAGTCCTTCATCATATCATTTATTTCCCACAAACTGTCCACTAGATAAGCACCATGTTCATGTAACTGCAACATATTTTTTCATTACGTAATATTTTTCACTATATATTGTCACACAACTGTAACATACAGTACTAACTTATCATTATTATCATTTACTGAATGTCCCACTTCTTTCAGAAACAATCCCATTCTTCAATTAGTGAGTTCAATCAAATAACTGATTGTGTAAGTCAGGATATACAAAATATCATCTTGTGCCAAGTCACTACTGCTTTCAGTTTAAATTACATTTTCTCAGTTTGAATCATCACAAAATTGACACTCACCTCACTTTCTATAAAGAACTGCACCAGATCTCGTAACAGAGGTGTATTTAGACTCTGCTTCTTGCCCCTGTGAATTTTGAGTTTATTTGTACTCTCGTCTCGCCTGAAGAGCTTGGCGTTAAGGAATTCCCCGGCAGCCTGAGCCACATGTCTGTGAGATGAATACACTAACTCGTAAACATTCTCACAGTCCTTGTCTGCCAGAATCTGCTCATTAAATCTACAATAGAATGTTAACCAAGTACATAAATCTACAACATTATTTAACTCACTACTTAAATTTGGGTAAGTAACTTTCAACAGAACTTTACTTAATTAACCCAGAACCAAAATTTACAACAGATCATTACTTATTTAACCCAAAATTCCTACAAAAGAGTTACTTATTAAACCCAGAACTGCTTTAAATTTTTTTATTTCATTTTTAAGAGAAAAGAAATATACTGACTTCTCACAAAATAATTTTTTACAAACTGAGAGCTTGTATACATTAGAGACATTTTCAAACATGTAACCAGTAAATTAGTAACATAGTTGTTCCTACATCAATTTAATACAGAAATATATGTAAAATGTCATTAACATACTTGAGAATACTGATGACCAGTTTAATGGCTTGGACGGCCACTTCATGCTCTTTATCCAGGGTCATCTCTACAATACGGTCCTAAAAAGACACAGATTTAACCTCAATATTCACTGTCAAATGTACTTGCTGGAATACTCGTACACAGTAGTTCTTAGAATATTAGCCAGTTCTTAGAATATGTACCTCGAATATTCTGATATTAAGGTAAGTTACTAAATTACTAAACTGAAGATACTTCTGACTGCACAAACGAGACTAAATTATAAGAAATATTTCATTCCCATAGAATTATTCAAATGAAATATTCAAGAATAATGGTAATGTGGGCCATACTCTTGCCAATGATGATTGAGATATTTAATATTTAGGATCTTCCAACCTTAAACCTGTTAGTAAACAGTTCCATCTTTGTGGCCAGTTCTTCCGTTTCATATAAAGCTTGGAGACTCTTCAGACAACACAAGCGTACATCCCCATTCTTAACAAAGGAAAAACACTTGTAATTTAATCTTTTTTTGAACAGTAAAATAAACAACTGCAAAAATGTACTATTACAATAAGATTCAAGCACATTTACATCCAATAACCATACAGATACAGATTTCCAATCTTCTAATATTAAGCTAAGGAAAATAAATATATATATCTTTTTCAGTGGGTTTAGACCATTGGCAGGCATTCATTATTTAGAAAGTGAAGAGTTATCTACCTTGTCATACAGTGTCCATCCCACATACTTGAGATATCCATCATCCAAAAACATGTTGGGATACTTCTTCATCCAGATCCCAATCTCTGACATACAGATGGAGCGAATCTCAGGCTGTGAGTCCCTGAAATCAGTTATTTAACAGTTAAGATTATGAAGCTCACCTTGCAAATATAAAGTAACAAGGCAAAGTTTCACACCAAATGAATGTTCTGGTGAAGTGCATCCATAGATGAATCATCCATACAAGTTTGGTCTGGGTAGGACTTAGAGTTATTTGAGAATGAACCTATTCAAAAATCTTTAACTATACAATCATCCTGAAAATGCAGGTCACATCCAGCATCCAAATCATGTCTGGTAGTGTGCATTCCTAGATACATCACCCATGCACAACATATTTTTTGTCACCAGCAACAATAAGTACACATTTAATTTTTCAGGCACCAACATGTGCCAATGGACGACAATATCTGCTGTGAGGTTAGGCACATATTCTTCCCAACAACTGACAGGACAACAATATGTACTGTCACAAATATTCACTCTATAGAATGTTCAACAATAGAAATCATCATCATTGCTACAACCTTTGTGTAATATTATACATTAATATGTACCTGCAGTTCCTTTTTACATAGGATTATGATTTTTAATGAAATTTAATGAAATATTTTTAAAAAAACAATGAAATAACAAACACTTATGGAGTCAATTTACATTATATTTGTAATACTAATAATAATGATTTTCATGTCAATCATGAACAAGATATGCAGGAGAGGGATCAGTGAGAAACATTTAAACATCTCTGTCTTTACCCATTTTGAAGATATCAGAGTCATTTCCCCTTCTCTCTAATTGTGTATTAATTACAGTAATAACACTGTGTATATTTAAAAACACTACCTGTATCTGTGGACAAAAACTCCTTTGAAGATGTAGGTCAACATGTTTCTAATTTCTGCTTGGTTTTCTTCAAGCTGAAATGAAATAAACAAAGAGTGAGGCTACGTCATACATTGAATTTTGTCTTCCCGGTTGTAAGAGGGTTTTCTTGTCTGCGTCCCTTCTGTTCCCACTGTTAGATCATCACCAGTCTACCTTTTCCTCTTCCCCTTCTGCATCTCTCTTATCTTACTTAATATCTTGTTAACATTGTACCAAAATCCAGACTAAAACTAGTTGTTTATATTTCTCTACAGCTTAACTTTACAACCTCCTCTTTTTATTTGTAACAACATCTCAATGGTTGCTGTTTTTACCTCTTGTCTTTGCTGAAACAACATCTCCAGTCAATGGTTCGCTCTCTTTGTCTGCTGTTTTTGATATGAGTTGACCTACCTCTTGTCTTCACTGTGACAACATCTCCAGTCAATGGTTCGCTCTCTTTGTCTGCTGTATTTGATTTGAGTTTACCTACCTCTTGTCTTCACTGTAACAACATTTCCAGTCAATCGTTCGCTCTCTTTGTCTGCTGTATTTGATTTGAGTTTACCTACCTCTTGTCTTCGCTGTAACAACATCTCCAATCGATCATTTGCTCTCTTTGGTTGCTGTTTCTGTCTCTCTGCTTCATATTGTCTCTGTGTGTTATCCAGGTTTATGCTAAGATTTAATGCTACATCTACTAAAGCTGTCATCAACTTCATAGCTGAAACACAAGAAAATTAAAATTATGTGTTTTAATTGATTCAGCAATGACCCTTTCATAGGGATGCTCTTTCACATTAAAAGTTGAGTATATCTTTCAGTACCATAACCTTTTAAATCTGCATGATGTAACATTTAACCTGATTTAAATCAGATTGACCACTCTTACCTGCCAGAGTACTAGTGTGACGGAAGGCTCGGACCTGTGAGTCGGTCAGTCCGGTCAGAAGAGAGATGATATTGTCCATCATGTACTGGTCATAGATGATACTGTACTGACACTGTCGAACAAGCACCTGCACAAACTCACAGAAATTCACCCGGAAACGCTTCCAGTTAGGGCCTGACATAATAAGAGGGTAGTCTCCACTGTCCTGAGGGAAAATGATCACAAGATTACAAACTAGGTACATACATATCAATGTACATAGTTTACATCCATGTACTTTTCTCTTTTAAAATACTCTTAAGTATTCAAGTGTGTGGAGGGTTACGTTGATAAAATTAATAAAAAGATTATTTTGTTAATAAATCTGAATTAACGCATTTTTAAATAAGTCAGAGTAAAAAATGAAAAATAAACTATAAATAGTTATCTACAATTCATAGCTTAAGATTTTAGCCAAATCAGTTGCAATTAATTGAGATATAAATTCCATTCTGTTAATAACAATGAAATTCTACTCAGATGTAATGAACATTTCACAATTTGATTAAAAACAATATATTAAAGTAAGAAGTGACATTGAACTAAAATCAACAATGAATGAAAACAGGTACTTAAGTAAAATGATAGTGAGAGATAATAACCTCGTCAAATTCTTCAGTCATTTTTCGAATGATCTCAGCATGTTCTTGGTTAGCATACATAAATGGAGTTATGGTTCCTTTACAGCCTGAGGCCTGGATAAAAAACTGAATCAGCTCCACTAGGGCTGTGTCACGGTCATTTTTGTAGGATTCAATCCATTCATCAACTGTTATCTAAATACATCACAGAAAATGTTGACTTTTTTGTGTTTATCAAAGCAATATCAATTGGTATTTCTCATGGTGGTAAATTTTCATATTCTATTATAATATATAATAATACTTTTTTACCTTATGTCAAACAAAATTCATTTCTAAATGTTTTGTTTTGCTACTTACAAAGCAAGAAAGTATAATATTCATGGCTATGATTTCTCATCTGGAGTGACTATGAACTAAATTTGTTTCATTTTATGAATTCTTATCTATCATTCAACCCCCTTTACATCTACCTGCAGTGTTGCCTTTCCGCTCTTTACAATGTCAAACAACGAGCCTGTCCCTGTGTCTTCTTCCTCCCCACTCTTTTTTCTGCTCCTCCCTGAAGCTCCAGCTTGTCTGGGTCGCTTAACAGACTGAAAAAATTTGAGAAATTATTGTATTAACCTGCCTCTTTTCATTTGAGAACCCATGAGTTAAAATCTTCTTTCATTTTTATTTATGTACAATTCCATGTTTTTTCTTTCTTGTACTTACACTGCCCCCTCGGCCGGACCCCCTTTTCCTCCCTCTGCCACTGCCAGCCCCAGATACTGACATTGGTTCCTCAAAGTCACTGTCAGAGTCATTTTCTGGACTGAAGGTAATAAGAATACGACTATAATATCAACGACTAACTTCAATGAAAATATTCAAGTTCCTAAGATACTTTAATAGCATTTTGAAATTTTTCACAGACATATATAAAAAGCATTCTGAAGTACTGAAAAAAGTATTCTGAAGTAATGTGTAGTAAGCTTCCATTAAAAGGGCAAAAAAGTTAGGCATAGGACAAAACCTGAACATCAAGCACACATTAAACTATTGCCCCTTCTTAATTATCTCAATAAATTCCTTACATTGGTAAATCTGATGTGGCCTCAACGAATGCCCCCTGTACAGTAGACTTGGCTTTCGTCTTTGCCTTCCTTGCACCCCGCATTCTATAAAAATTACAAAATAATGATTGTCTTCATCATTCATGCAGTCTTTTCAACTGAAAAACTTTGATAAGAAAATAAGTTTACATGAAATTTACATGTTCACTATATATTAATACTAGGTTAAGTAATAATGACACAACCCAGAGTATTAAAATAGTTGTATTCAAGCAGAAAGTATGAAAAATTATTTTACCTAAATGTCTTGATAATATTAACAAGTTAACATGTGATAAAACTGAGGAAATTGAAGACTGGTTAATAGTCATCAAAGTTTCCATCCACTCAGGGGTCGAAATTAACAGGAAATACTCGCTAAATGCGAATTAAAAACAGAAATTGCGAGTTAAAAGCACCTGTGGTCACCAAATTTTGCGAGTTAAAAAAAAAACGAACTTTTTCGGATTTTTTTTGGTTTATTCCAGGGATGTGCAATTAGCTTTGTCTCATGCCGGGGCTACCATTTTTGGGGGTCGGGCTAGTGATTTTATGCACAGAGGTAGCCCCTCGAGCTAGTAGAAATTAAAATTTCCCATGTAATACATGAACAGCACTACATGTATTTTTATTCACTTTTTTGCTATTAAATTCCCAAACACTGAAAAATATCCAGGTAGCATTCTCTTATAGTTCGTAAATCTCCATAATCTCATCCACTTTGCAGTACTATCTGACTTATTTACTTCTTAAAACCATCTTTTTTTTCCTAATCCGAATTTCCTCCATTTCCTTCTTTATGGTAAATACATTTGTACATGTAGATATTTACAATCACTTCAGGTATCCGACCCATAATAGCCTCAGATTCAATGAATTTGAATGCATAACAGATATATATTGGCTGAATACTCAGTATATGTAGACATAATCTTCATGTTTTAGTATCAGTATGTAAGAGCGGAATGTGTCCTAATTTTTGACCTTGTCCTGTCCTTGAAGAGTTATCCTCCTATGCATTTAATCAATAAAAATCAATTCTAAAAAAAATCTATCCAGTAAAAAATTAGTTTTCAATCATTTTTCTAGTCCTAATAATTAAATACATCTTTCCACCACAGCATTTTTTTTATATTCTTAGTATAGAAATTTTTACTTTCAAAAATTTGCGTGTCCCCATAGACCTCAATGCATTCTTCATTAATTAATTACTGCTTAGGTAATTATATTTTTGAAAAATTATCCTGGTAAATCCTTTTCTACTCTAAAATGCTTTGAATTTATTTCCAAGTATTTAATACAAGATGGATATTTAAGGTTAGAAAATTAGGTCCGTTTATGGATCGGATACCTTAATCAACTAGAGGAAAAGTGTTAAGTGATTTTCAAAAAATATATTTCCAGTGTATTTAATGATTTCAGATTTTAGATTCAATTTAAATGCGATAGTGCAATGACCAGAAAAAAGGAAGATAATTTATTTTTAAATTCATTTTATTTTCAATCATAATTATTGATTTATATACTATTAAATTTTTCTAGAGAGAATTAAATTTTAATTCTAAAAAGCATGACCTTAAAACCCTGACTTTTTCAACGATAAACTACTGTTTTATATTCTTTCATTGTTAGTTGCTACTCCCCCCCCCCCCCCCCCCCTTACGTTTGAGCTAGTAACTTTTTACTTGGGTAATTTTATTGCTGCCACTACTGGCACTACCCGGTAGTCTGTGGACTAGTGCTTGATTTTTTTAATTGCACATCCCTGTATCCGTTCAGATTTCATCTTGTATAAAACGACCTAAATTAACTCACAAGGTTTAAATAAGTTTTCTATGAAATTATCCAGATAATTCCTATGTTAATTACTATGTGAAGAAAAAAATGCTAGTGAAAGTTCAATATTGCTAGTAAAAAAAATTCCACTAGCTAAAATTTGCTAGTGGTCAAAAAAGTTAATTTTGATCCCTGTCCACTTCCCTAACTTTGAAAACAAAAAAATAGTCTGACTTACTACTAGTAAATATAACCACATTTATGGCAAACACACAAATATTTCTGAAAATGCATTAAAATTATTATCTTTTTTTTGGTTTAAAATTTGAATGAAAAATATAAAAAGAAAGAATTATGAAATCAGCTGAATCAATCATTCAACCCAAGTATTTTTTGCAAGAACTTTCAGCATCAATGCATTTATTTACATCAAATAATGGCCAAGTACAAAAGAAACGGCATTAAACATGCACCACACACGCTTCATTGACAATAATTTTCATCAAATGTTCACTGAATTATTAAATATTTTTAGAGAACAATGTTTAAAACTTTGTTTAAAAAGGAAATTTTCAACTAAATTGATCCTAATAGATTTTAATTTTGGGGTCAAAAAAGGCCCCAAACCTCTTCTTTTTTTCTTTTTTTTTCATTCGCTCAAGTGATCTCATTTTATATTGGAGCTGCTTCTGTCAAGTTGACAGTGTCAACACTATAATTTAGTGCATTTTTCTGGGGATTGGTAAAGTTAAGTACAGTACTGACCAGACACAACCTAACAGAAAGCGAACCCAGAGTGCACCCCGGGTTCGCTCCCTGGGTTCGCTTCGGGTTCACTTGGGGTCCGCTAGTGCTGACCCCGAGCGAACCCGGAGCGCACCCGTAGCGAACCCAGAGCGGACCCAGAGCGAACGCAGAAAGCGAACCCCAAATTCAGTAGCGGTCCCAGAAAGCGAACGCGCGTTCGGTATTGCGTAACAGAGCTGTCAATCAGGATTATCGATTAACTCATCAGCGCTTCGACCAATCAACATGCTGAACAGGCCTGTCAATCAGGATAAGTGATAAAATGCGTTGACCATCAGCGCATCGACCAGTCAACATGCCAGTTTATAATCTAAACATTGTACAAGCAAAGCGTGTGAATGTACAGTGTAAAAATATT
This sequence comes from Saccostrea echinata, assembly GCF_033153115.1. Taxonomy (NCBI): domain Eukaryota; kingdom Metazoa; phylum Mollusca; class Bivalvia; order Ostreida; family Ostreidae; genus Saccostrea; species Saccostrea echinata. The sequence continues at coordinate 47,697,886 of NW_026889750.1, forward strand.
ATTAATAATATTTTTAAACCTGATTTTACATTTATATACTTTAATTCTCCAGACAACATGCAATATTTACACATCTATTTTCATTATTTTTTTATTTTAAAATCTATTGATACATTATATATTTTTATTATCCAGGTAGCATGTTAAATATTTATTTTCTTTATATTTTTAAATCCATTAATATATAAATATACATTGCGTAAATTTATCAGACAATAAGTACTTTAATTTATAATAGAAAAAAGAAGATAATAATGGTTATAACATATGTTACTAAAAAAAAAAAGAAAAAAAAATGGTCTTCGATAAATTATAGAATTTTATTATCTCAAGATATAGTATAAGAACATTAGTATGAGAACAGTTAGTATAAGAACATGTACGTGCTTTAATTTAATTATTTGTTATTAATTATTTCAATTTACATGCACGTTTTAATTTATCCAGATCAACTTCGAAAATATCGATCTTAATAATTGATCATGAAAAAAAAAATTAAATGTACATTGTACAGAATAAATGTGCATTATGTCAATACGTAAATTGGAGAAAAAAAAATCTCATTTAACTACTATGATATTTTTTTTAAATTAATCTTTTACCAAAATTTGATAAATAGCTTGATTTAAATACAGGGAAAGATTATTTTGTCAATTTTAATTATCCTACATGTAGACCTTACATTGTATGTTTTTGAATTTTTGTAACTACTTGCAAGTCAGTCAAAAAAAAAAAATGCTTATCACTTTCCTTCGCGTCGATATATATAATTATACAGGTTTACATGTTCACGAGCCTCTAACATGTACTACATGTAATTTCCGAAATACTTTGTATGAACATAAAAAATATACTAGACGGGTACGTTTTGTACTTGTGCATGAAAAGTACAACATTATTCCAACATTAATAAATTGAACTTGCAAAGATACCTTAATACGAAAACTTACATATTTTTTTTTTCATTACATAGGTACCTGTATTTGAACTTTGTAATTGTCATAATTATTTAATTTCAACACTTTAATAATTGTAGTTTCAAAGTGAAGCCAAGGTCATCACGTATCGGTAATCATCCACCTGTTTCGAAAATATCGCGGGTATTAAGAGCAATTGCTGTGGGTTTTTTTATTGACACTTTCTAGCTGGATGTATACTGTCTCCATGGTCACGGTATACCTGAGTATATACTCCCCCTACATTCGATGCCTCTTAAGTTACATGTACCTCGTCTGGGCACGTTATCAATGAGAAATTCAATTACAGGTGACTCTCGATGGCTCGAACTCCGATCTCTCGAAGTTCTCGATCTCTCGAAGTGAACCTCCGGTCCCGTTTTTTTCTTCTATATAACTAAGCAAATTTACTTCCTATCTCTCGAACTTCCGATCTCTCGAAGTTCTCTATCTCTCGAACCAAGACCTGGGTCCCGTTACACACATTTCATTGTTTTTTACTCTCTATCTCTCGAAGTTTTGATTGCGCGTGTGCACACGCCGATCAAGCGTAAAATTAATGCAGCTTAGACTTACCTGGATAACAGTGAACGCCTCGGGCTGGCATGGAGGTGTTAATTGGGTGTTTACATAGATGACACTATACCTGTGAGCATCCGAGTGTTGATATAATTAATTGGTTACAATTGGTAAACTATAAACGAATTGCTTCACAACTTATTTTGACTTGACAGCGAGACGATAATTTTTAGAAAATAATTTAAGAGACGTGTCAATAATTTTTCATAGATTATGAAGTTTTATTAGAGTTTACATAATCCCAGCATGACAAACACTACACAAGAAATCCTATCTGAAGAATTGAATATCCATTTAATACGAGAAATCTGTTGAAGGAGCCGATGAAGCCCTGGGGGTAGCCACGCCGACGATTGTTATTCAGGTTTCATGTAATTATGAAATGAGAACAAATAAATACTGAAACTTAAAGAGATCGTTTTATTTATTCAAAATACGATCATTGTTGTTGAAATCAAGTGAATTACCTGTAAAATACGAATGAAAACGTGCAACGACATTATCGACATATACTTCCGGTATTTATAATAGTAGAACAATGATGATCGGAACTGAAAATTCCGGATTTTATTCACTTTCTATCTCTCGAACCCCTCGATCTCTCGAACTTTTCTTGCGGTCCCTTGAACTTCGAAAGATCGAGAGTCACCTGTATTATTCTTATTTTTTTTTTAATTTTTGAATTTGGAAACGTCATAGTTCTTTGGTACGTTGCATTAAGAGTACATGTTCAATGCATGTAATTTGCTGCCACCTGAATGCTGAAAATCAGTAAAATAGCTTTACAAGAGAGAGAGGGAGAGAGAACACTGTATATTATTTGAAATTAAAATCGATACAACCGGCCCATAGAAAACAATTCAAGTACGGAGAGGGGTGGGGTGGGGGTGGGGGGCTCATCGAAATAAAACAAGAAAAAAAAATAACAAAAACAAAAAACCAAACATTGGGCGTTATTATCTTAATTTCATCTACTTAATCATGCGAGTTTACAGTTATTGAATTCTTGTTTTGTTTGTTTTCTTTCTTTTATTTATTTATTTTTAAACATTTAGAATTTTGTTTGTTAACATGCCGCTCCAGTATGTACATGTATGTAGTGGGGCGGGGAGGGGGGGGGGGGGTCATGAACCAGTAAGGAACACAAACTATTCAAGTGATCATTTACATGTATTAAAAAACAACTTAAAAAAAATAATATATTCTTATCAGTGGACCAGTTATTAGTTTTTGTTTGTTTGTTTTGGTTTTTTGATTGTTGTTGTTGTTGTTTTTTCTTCCGTTAAACTCGCCTAATAAAACAATGATTTATAGCATGGAAGTAAATTATAAATGATCTTTAAAACGAAACTCAAGTTACACTGTATGAGAATTTTTAGTGATTACATGTATCATGACCTACATATACATGTAATGGACGACAACCTAGCTTAAATATAAACTGCTAAATATGAAAACTTAGCAATTTACGTGTACAGTATGTCACAGCTATTTTATAGATAAGATCGTAATTCAGTTATTTGTCTTTCAAACACTTAAATTACGATTTAGCAATTGCAATTACAATTGCAAGTTCCAACTTATTTTAAAACGCATGAATAATATAAACAAATGAATTTGAAAGCTTTTTTTATTAAGATACTCTTATCAATTTCACTCCATCCGATACATCGAAAATACACTTAACACCTTTTTTTTCTTTCGAGATATACTTAGCTTGTAAATTAAGAAAAATAAAAGTAATAATTCTACGTCGAATGTACGGTGAAATTCTTGAAAAATTATCAACGTTCTCCATATTGTCACTTACATGTACATGTTTCGATCGCCATAAAAACAGTAATGATCGATTTCACTACTATATTTGGAATATACAAGGGGCGGGGCTTACTGGCGGCAAGATTAAAGGGGGTCCGCTTCACGCATGAGTGCGTAAAGCGAACCCGGAAAGCGAACGCCGGGTTCGCTCTAGCGGACCCAGAGCTGACCCCGAGCGAACGCAGAGCGAACCCGAAGCGCACCCAGAGCGGTCCCAAATTTTCTGAAAGCGAACCCGCAGCGGACCCCGAGCGAACCCAGGAAGCGAACCCGGGGTGCGCTTTGGGTTCGCTCTGGTGTTAGGTTGTGTCCGGTCGGTACTTTAGTTCTGCTATATTAACAGGTTGGGACCAATCACCCAAATAGGATATAATAGATAAAATATCTCAGTTGGGATATAAATTTAACGTGCAGAAAATGAAAATTTTTATTTTGGCTATAAATATCATATATCTGCATCAAGATACTTATAAAGGAATAACTTTGTTTACAAGTTTTTCTGTATGCCCACTGTTTAGGAGATTGTTCCCTTGGAAGTTCCTAAACTTCTTGGAGATCAATCTAACAAACTGTAGGGTTGCAGAAAAAACCTTGCTTGGTATTCCTTTTAAAATATTTTGATGCGGATTTATGATAATAGTGAGCGCAGCGAGCGGCACGAAGCACCGCTCGTCACTTCGAGCTCTTAAAGCAACACCTGGACGAAGAGAAAATTTGGACTTTGCACATTGATCCAAACAAATTTTTTTCCTAGTAACCTGTGGTTCTATAATGCTTTGCGAATTGCACCTCGACGCAAACAACGTTCTTGCGTTAACAAGCAGTTCCAAGAAAAATATATACTCACCTTGAATTGATGGATATATTTTGCAAATAAATAGTTGTTAATAAAACCTCTCTTAAATTAAAATTAGCACTGTTTATTCAGACTTAAATTAAAACTGAATATAGATATCTACACTCGCACCGTCAACATATTATTTATTGCCAAAATAATTTTTTTCATTTTTTGCACTGTTTTTATATTATCCCAAACGGGTAATTATATCCCATTTCGGCGATTGGTCCCACCCTGATTAACAGACTGTGCTACCTAACACTTGGTAGTTCAATGTGGATTTTTTTTTCAATCTGATAGAGCTGAGGACATTCGGAAAGTACCGCTAGCCCCAACATTGATAAATAACTTAAAAATAAATATGATCTTCATAAGAAGATATAACATGAATAAAAAATTCTTCTCTAAGCCGTTCCAAGGCGTATTTGACATGCTACTCCATTTTCAATATTGTACTGAAAACGATGAACTGATGCAGATATCAAGTATTAATTCACTTGAACTGCATTCGTTTTGAAAAAATTGATTTCAAAAGCAGCTTCGCTGACAAAAGGTATGTGTATTTCTTTCAAAATAATGCTTTCAAGTACAATACTTGCATCAAAATTACCTGAAATTATTCTTTGTTTGGCGGGAAGCTATCTGAAGCAACTTGCCGGAAGTAAACAATTTATCACGTGACTAAGTATGAATTGAAAGCAAGTACGTGCATTGTTTCCGGAATAAGTTTTTCACCTCAAACAACCCTACCCAGAAGTAAGACTCCTACGTCGTGATCTGGTCACCAAAAATTAAAATTATTTTTTCAGAAAAATGTAGGTCCGTAGAAGCAAATTTAGTTTGGGGAAGGGGAACAACAAGGGGGAAGGGGGGGGGGGGGACCATGCTTTTTTTTTGAGGGACACAATCGTAAATTAGCTTTTTTCCTAATGTATATTATACACTGGCAAACTTATTGAGGGGCACAACTGTTTTCAAGTTTAATTGATGCAAAGCATCAAATATATTTAGCATTTTAAAGTATTCCCACAAAAAAGAGTCCAAAGAAAACGGCAAAATTCAAGATAGAAAATGTAGCTCTATATGATACACTTTTAATACAATCTGTACACTTGCCTATACTTTTCTATGCATTATTTAAAATTTATTTTTCTACTTTAATTTTCAGTGTTTAATTGTAAGTTAAATATAGTTCAAATTCATTGAAATGAAAATCAATGGTGTCGGCGAAGGGACCGCCCCAGTAATTTTTGCCAATAAATAAATAAATAAAAATTTAAAAAAAAAAAATAAATAAATAAAAAAATAAAATAAAATTATTTAAAAAATTGAAAGGCGATATCTGTTTAAATCGGATTGGAATTTATTATCAATAAATTATTTGATTTAAAGACAAACGCAACAAATATCTAAAATAATAAATTTAGTAATTATTTATGTATGAATGCTGACCAAAAAAAAGGGGGGACGTACACACTTTACGTGCTGATACCCTCTGGATCTTTGTCACGTAATAACTTCACATTTTATCACAAAAATGTGAAGTGCAGAAAAAAATCATAGTGTCATTTGTAAATGTATTTAAAACAAATTCACTTCTTTTTAAAATTTTTTTTACAATTTAAGATTTTTTTTTAAGAACTAAGTTCATATCCGTAAACTAAATACATTTTGTTTTTATATCTTAAGCACGCCCATGCATGAACTTTTTATAAAATCATAAATTAATTAATACATATCAGATGAAAAACAAATTGATTTGTAACAACAACCATTTAGACGTAGTATTAAGCAAATTTTAAAAACTTATATGCATAACTTTTATATATTTTATCAATAGGGATTTATTCATCATAGCAATGGAAAAAAATGACGTCTCATTTTCCCATGTGCACATTTTAACACAACCACAAATAGATCGACCGCTCCTGCGGCCGATAATTAGCTTTGGTATTCTGTATATATACTGATTATACTCTCATTATTATAGCACAGCAAACGTAGTTGTGTTATCGTGGAATCACCTTCTGTCTGCATATACTAAGTCTGTCTGTCTGTCAGTCTGCACGTCTGTATATATTTTTTATCCACTGATGATCCGGTTCTGAAACTACTAATTCTTTTTTTTTTCAAACTGTAGAATTAATTTATACTATTTGAACTTGTGTCACCTGATATATTTTCAGACTGGTGTGTCACTGAAAAGAGGGTATTGCAGAAACTTACATCGAAGACATTTAAATACGCATGAAGCATTTAAGAAAGAGAACTCGAAATGAAACTGCGAATTTTAAGAAAAGTTTGCTAATTTTAAAATTCAGACCAATTCATATCAAAATTTATGCAATCCCAATAAAAATCAATTCAAAAAAATTAATAAGAAAAAAATACTACAGTACTGCCTATCTGAGGTAGTTAGCTTTAAAGTTCAATTATAACTATTACACCCGAGCAACCGTGTATTCATGTGAAATTGTTATGCATTTCCACTTTATATATTTCTAGATAGAATCGGTTAATTTCGATCGGTATTGGTCCAAAATTCTATAAATTCATATATCAGTATTTCTTGAGTTTTGCAAGTTTATTTCAATTTCTTTTTAAAATACAATTATTTAATATTTCTTTCCAATACGTGGCATGTTTCTTAAAGATTTTATCCATATTTTAAACATGTGTTTTTCATTTTCATATTTTTATTATTTACAAGATTTAAATGTCTGACTTTTTTGACAGTATGCATTAATTAAAAGAATTTTTTTAAAGCTCTAAAAATCTTCTTTGCAATCAAAACAATTTTTTACATTTTCTCTGAAAAAAATCAGATGAACTAATTATTAAGAGCTTATATCGGTCTATCAATATTGAATTCATATTCCATGCAATTTTTCAAAAAGAGATATTTTAAAGATCTGGTAACTATGAAATTCTGGTACAGAAGCGACATACCTTTTTAACTGTCCAAACCCAACATAGTGTTCGTTAGTTAGTATTTAACGTTCTTGCATTTCGGAGGGGTATTTTTTATTATTTTTTTTTAATGTGCCTCTCTAAAACAAACATTGGAAACGACAGTTTTGGGAGAAAAAAGGCTTTTAATATTCATATCAAATTAATACTGTTTTAAGGAGGCGTTTTTTCTTTTTTGTTTTTTTTGTTTTGTTTGTTTGTTTGTTGTTGTTGTTTTTTTTTTTTTTTTAGAACAAGGGAAACAACGGGGATTCCTTTTTAAAAAGCACAAAATTTGTCATCTTGACTATTTAACATATCATTTAATGATAAATTAGAAATTGAGATGAAGTTTAAAAATACAATTCTATTTTTTGTGGTAAAATCGTTGTATCTGCCAGACTGTAAAAAACAAGCATCGCTATCTATTACTCTGAATTGTTATTATTTGTTACTAACAAAATAATTGTAGCACATCTTTTAAGAAGAAAGATATTCTTAGGATCTCATTACATAATTCTTTTGACAGAAAAAAGAAATTCTTGTTTGGACATAACTTTGTAATCGGGAAACATTTAGAAATTAATACATAATACCACGGTAACTTAATCTTGAATCCAAAGATACGTGCCTTGACCCTGTACCATGGTCATTTTGGCGAGATGAAGGTCACTGTGCTCAATGGTATTTCCTGACATTGGGGGCTTACAAATATTTAACACTTCATGCACTTTGATATGGAGAAAAACATTAGAAGAATGTACTATAGGTACGAAGTATGTTTTCAAGAGGAGGATGTGTAACATCCCTGCACCACAGTTAATTGGACAAGATCAAATTCAGTGGATTTTAAAGTGTACAATTCTTGTCCATAACATAATTTTTACAATAAAATAACTTCCAAGGATCATATTTGCCGGAATGTTGGTTTTGATCATAGAATATGTTATATGATTCTGATGAAAGGTCATTTATACAGGGTCAAGGTCACAGTTCAGAGAAGTGGCAAATTTTGAAGACCTCAGAAATGCAAAATTCTAAAAGACAGAGCTTTTTATTGGAAGAGTATTAAGAGGTCATATTTGACATAAGGTGAATCCGTATGTCATGATTCTATGTCATAGTTAATTGCATAAGGTCAACCAACTGAAAAGTGAATGTTCTTTAAGCCATGATATTTTGATGCTTGGACTGTGGATGGTCTTAATATTCGGACTCACACAAAAAAGGCATGTTACAACCTTCAACTAACTATTATAATTCTATATTGCCGTCATATTGTATTGTCATATTGCAAACCTTGTATTTACTGCCACCTGGTAAATTAAAAAATTACAAAATGACATTGCTTGAAGATTCAGGCCATTGGAATTCTTTTTAAAATTTTTATTTTTATTGTGGCGATAATTGTATACATTTACAGAGTGTGACCCTCTGAATTTATTGTCATCTTGTCAAGCTGATCATGGCACTAAATCATACTGCAATAGTGGTTTATCGAGTTTTCTCAGTATTTAATGCCCTGTTCACACGGAGAGTTTAATTCGAATTAAACGTAAGTTACTGCGAATTAAATTTGATCCGCGTTCACACAATTGCATATTACCTAGCGCATAGGGGGCTTTTTGTTCTAGCACATAAGCGATAAAGCGGAAGTAGGTTCAACACCGGACAAACAAGCTTGACACAGTTCATTGTTTTCACGTGTTCTGCGACGTATAATAATGCCCGTAAAACATTGCTGTTATGGCGATTGTAATAGCGACTCGAGATATATCGGACGGAAGTCAAACATGGATGGTGTAAAGTTTATTCCCTTCCCGAAACCGAAAACGCAGCTTGAAAAATGTCAACGTTGGGTCAGGCTGTGCGGAAGGAAATACTTCACTGTTGAGAGCATTCGGAAAGAGACCTATATTTGCTCAAAGCACTTCGTCGGAGGAAATGGGCCTTCGGATTCACATCCAGACCCGCTACCAGCAGTAAGTACAGAATTTGAGAGAAATTTGCTGTCGGCAAAGAAAAAACGAAAACCACCAACCTCAAGACCGTCACCTAAGAAGCGCCCTAGAAAGTGTTTGATTAATGACGAGGACGAATCTCAAGACAGCGCTGATTCATGCATTGAATCATTCATTTTAGAGACCGTTTCAAATGAGCATGATTATACCTGCTTAACTTCCAGTAGCACTAGTGTTGAACATGGACATGAAATATTTGAATCTACAAGTTATGTTCAGGCACCTGAGGTTGAGGAGATTTGGTTTGATGCAGCCAGTGAAGTTCCATGTCTAGCAGGTAACATTTAAATATACAATAAGATGACAAATTTTTTTCTCAACATATTTCGAAATAAGTGTAAATAAATTTTTTTTTTAATGATATTATAGGGGAAGAAGAAGTTACCACCACAACTTCTACTGATGCTCTTGTTCAGACAACATGTGTTTCAATGTCGGATGTTGGAACCCAGACATGTGTGCATTTCCAACATATTCACAAATATGCTGACGAGGAATTGATGGACAGAAACCAAATGAGTAGAAAGTTGTTTCTGTCATCAGTACTGCAGGATAGCAACAGCTGCAAATTTTACACAGGTACATGTATGTGCCACTGCATGTTTTAAAATTAAGGAAAATAGCACAAAATTTGGGTGCATATAAATTATGATCACATGCAAGTTTTTTTCTTTTAAATTCAATTACAGGCTTAAATCTGTCCATCTTCCTGTTCTTATTTCAATGGATTAGACCAAAAGCAGAAAAGCTGAACTACTGGAGGGGACAGGATACAACAGATTTCAAAGGAGTGAGTCCCCCCCCCCCCTCTTAAAAAATCGATTTAATTATGCTTTTCCATACGTTATAAGTAACTATAAATGTATTTCAATTTATATAAAAATATAAGTACTTGGTATTTTTTATTCTATTTAATCCAATTTTGTAGGCTCGGAAAGCTGGTCCAAAGAGGAAACTTTCACTGAGAGAAGAATTTGTGATCACTTTGGTTCGTCTTAAACGTGGGTTAGATGTAGAAGTGTTGGGTGATTTAGTTGGTATTCATCCATCGAGTATCAGTCGGATTTTCACAACATGGATAAATTTTTTGTATCTGGAGTTGAATTTTTTAATTTCATGGCCAAATAAAGAGCAGATAACAGCTAACTTACCAAAAGCATTCAAATATTTCCCAAAGACCAGATCAATTATAGACTGTACAGAATTTTTTATTCAGAAACCAAGTTTACCATCCTCGCAGAGAGTAACCTGGTCTAATTATAAACACCACAATACCCTGAAGGCACTTATCTCCATTTCTCCCACAGGATCATTTACTTTCATTTCTAAACTTTTCACTGGTAGTATTTCAGACCGACGTATTGTTGAGGAAAGTGGTTATCTTGAATATTTAGAACATGGAGATGATATTATGGCTGACCGTGGATTTTTAATACGAGATCTCTTAGCCAGAAGATCATGTACTCTGAATATACCGCCTTACTCTATGGGTAGACAGTTGAGCAGTAGAGCAGTGACAAAGACAAGACGGATTGCAAGTGCCCGGATTCATGTGGAGCGTGCCATTGGAAGGTTAAAAACATTTAAAATTTTACAAGGAACTATGCCTTTAAGACTACATCCTTTATTTGATCAAGTTTTGGGTGTTTGTGCCTGTATTTGCAATTTAGATTCAAAGTTAGTCAAATGAAATGTAAAATCAATCTGAAGCATGTTTAGTAATTATAAAATCAACATGATTTAATGATCATATAATTTATGAAATATGTACAATTGTATTGATCAACTCTTAAGTAATCTTTATATTTCATTATTTCATACATTCATGTATAATTGCAAATGAATTAATGCAAGCAGAGTTCAACTGTTAAGTCTATCATCAATTCAATCTTACATTTTAAAGTATATAATTATTTGCTCAAATACCAGGTATCTGACAATATAATAAATGAAAAACTGAAAAATTATGTATTAAGATGAAAAATATATAAAATAATATACAAGGAAAATATATTTGTTATTGTTTTAACAGCACAGGAAGAACATACATCTTGTGAAACAATACAAGTTTCTGTGCCATGCTAGAGAAAAAATTTTTATCAAAATGAACATGAGAGACATGAATTCCTTTCTGTGTGTATATAACCAGATCAGCATTTTCATAACCATAAAGACCTAACTGTCCCTGTATTTGTGCATAATATGCTGAATCTGGAGTTACAATCCAAGTCCCAGAGCTTTTGTCATAAATACATTTTGACTTGACTGCCACATCCTTTGGCTTTTCATTACGCATAGAATAAGGGCATTTTATTTCAACTATTTTTGGTGGGTGAGGAGGAATGCATTTACATGTGCATATGCCATCAACACTGCATCCAAGTACTGGAAACTCTTCACTTATAAGAAGCCCATTTTCTTTTACTCTCAGGCATCTGTGTTGGCGACGCCGTAATCTGAAGTACATGTCACGGGCCACATTTTCCTTTTCCCTTCCCCATTTTAATGGCGCGGGTAAGGCGTGATCTTCCATTCGATTTTCACCCATCAAGCTTCTCATAAATGATTTTGATGGTTCTTTTTTGTCATCGATATACTTGTTGGCTTGTTTAAAGTTTGAAGCTGTTAAAAGACCAACCCTCATCTCATACCATGCTTCATTTGTAGCTTGTCCTTGGGTATATTCATTAATGTTGGATATATCTTCTTTGGAATAGTTGATGGAATTATAAAAATCTTCAACGTCCATGTTTCCAGCATGGCTTTCCATGAATTTCTTTGCTTTGTAAGAAATAGATAGTTGATCGAGGTCTTGCAATTTTGGATCAGGATGACTTTTGTTTGGAAAATCCTCAGGGTTAATCAAAATATCAAGAGCCTGGGCATTTGCAGCTATCTAAAATGTACACGTTGTATATTATGTTGGGGGAAAAACAGATTGCAAGGAAATGATTTAATTGGAAGTACTTTTTTTTATTACTTATTAGCAAGTTGAACAAGTTCTGTTACTGTACAAATATATATATATATATATATATATATATATATATATATATATATATATATATATATATATATATATATATATGTATATATATATGATACCTCTTGTAATTTAAGGCCAAATTCCCTCTTTTCTTGATCTTGCATTGTTTGTCGTTTGTCCAATGGCCTTGGGTCAAACAAATCAATGTGGGGTTTCCCTGGTACATGTTGCTCTTCTTCACAAACATACCTGGCTTTCGTAACAGTAAGATGTCTTACTGGCAAGGAGATGTCATGCTTACGAGCTCTTTTTTTCCACTGGTTTTCCCCATCAGTGCATGACTTGGCCTGAAATGCCTCCAACTCATAAAGAGCTGCAGCTAGGTGTCTGCATGCCCCATCTGACCTACAAAATTAATGTATAATATTATAAATAGAATTCATTAAGTTTATCATAATTTTAATATTAGTTTAATACATAAGTATGAGAACTCCAAATATATGTATATTAACTTACCCTCCCAAACACTCACAATGCCCTGTGATAACATCACCATCTTCTTTATCAAGTGAAAACCACAATGAATAAAAATCTTTATTGAGATATGTTTTATCTCTCTGTGTTGGTTTCACTTTAGCTTTGAAAAGACAAATTTTATCAGTTTCCTGAAGCGGGTTAAACAACAGACTCTCTACATGTCCGTCATAAAATAATCGGTAGTCCTCAAAGGATTTGTAACCCTTCAGTTTTCGTCCATCGTAATCAGATTTGTTAAATATTAAATAATTAAAAACATCTATGAGTCCGAAATCTGGAATATGCGCAAAATCTGACGTATACCCATCCATTTTTAAAGGATCTTCATTTGGAAGGCCGGCTTTCTTCAGTTTTGATTGTATGTCATTATAAACAGAATCTCTACGAAAATCTGGGTCAACAGGTAAATCCAGCTGTTTAACAGCGATTGCGATCTCCCTCAAGGTGCGTTTGTTATAGCCCGACACCGTAACGCCCCTTGCTCGCAAATAATCTTGCAACTCAGGTAAACGACAGGTATTTAAACACAGTGACATTTCAATCGATTAGTATGTTCTGTCAAGCGAAACCACGTTTGTTTGTCCGGTGGAACTCTTCTGTGTTTTAAGAACGATAACTCTAAATGCTTGTTCAATGCAAGGGAAAGATAATTGGCAAACGGATTAGTAAATTAATGCGAAGTAAAATGATGCGAATTAAACTAATGCGAATTAAATTGCGTTCACACGACAGCTAATGCGAAGTAAACCTAATGCGAATTAAAATTTTATTTATGGCATTAGTTTAATTCGCATCATTTTACTTCGCATTAATTTACTGCGAATTAAACTCTCCGTGTGAACAGGGCATAAGGTTCATTGATTCTCTGATAAAAAAGACAACTCTTACTGGAGTAAATGACTATTATTCCTTTATAAAATTTTCAAAAGGCAATTTCTGTCAAAGTTTGCCCCGCAAGGTATGTTGAAATTATGTATATTCTAATTATAAATTTGATTTCTTTGGAAAATTATTAGAGCTATTTAAAGCAAATTTTTATTTGAGTGAAATTGAGAGATGATGAACCTTAACTTCAACAAAGAAAAATAAAATGGAGCACTCGGTCTTCCTTCATTCCTATTTGGCTCCAGCTTTCGCATTTGAACACTGATGTAGTAGTGGTCGCGATCTTGGTATATCTTAAATCGTTTTAAACCACTGTATATAACATTACCATACAAAGATTTTATTCAAAATATAAAATAATTATACAAGTATATACAGTTGTACTTTATACGGTATTTAATAAATACACTTTTGATATACATGTACTTATTTCTAATCTACAAAAGTCAATGTTGATAGACACTGTCTGTTTGATTTTTTGTACAGGTAACAATTAATGTACAAAATAATACAGAGTATAATTGTTTATCTCTGGATAACTGGCCCAACACCTCAAAGATCCCTGTCGTTTACTCTCTATCGTTGTTTCTGTCCAGAGTCCCTCGCCTTTCAATATGTAAACTCGGGCTTACCCTCCGGGGGCCCTTTCATGACTTTCTTTATAAATTCTACAAAGACAAAAAATAATCACTTTTAACGACACCAGGTCATGTTACGTGTTTCACAAAACGACGAAGTTTGTTTGTTTGTTTGTTTATTTATTCCTTAAGGCATATGGCTTATCAGATTACATAATCAGTAAAGTGGCATTTATAAACGTTTTATGCGTTATTATGTTCTCTTAGGTCTCGTTTTGTTTAAATACTATTGAATTTCATTTATTGACCTTTGTCCTTTTTATATGGTCCCTATAACCTTGACCTCTGACACCGACATCAACTTCAGAATGTATAATCCTGATATGTTATTCCTTTCTATCGATTTTCTTCTATATAATACAAACCCTATTGTAAAATCTACGACAGTAACCTATCAATTGTATTTATTAGATTCTTTATCGTTATCTCTAACGGCTGATCCTGGTATTACATTTGACCCATCTTCGCTAGCCAAATGTTTCTGATCCGTTATCTACAACATTTCCGACCGAAAATCTTGGCTAGCAAAGATGCATTTCACCCGGATGATGATTTTTTTTTTATCACATTTAATGTTTCCTCTGTATAAGCAAACCTTAACGTTTGACCCCTGTAGAGATCTCTGGCACTGACATTTGACCCTGACGATGACTTACCACCATATTTAATGCCTCTGTATACTCTTGACACTTAACCGCGGTTGAAATCTCTCTCAGAATGACGTTGACGTTCCCTCATATCTAATGTTTTCTCCGTATATAGCTTTGACATTTGACCCCGTTGAGATCTTCCTCTGTATAATCTTGACATTTGACCCTGTACAGATCTCTGACGATGACTTACCATCATATTTAATGTTTCCTCTGTATAATCTTGACATTTGATTCCCGTTGGGATCTCTCAAGGCTGACGTTGACATTCCCTCATTTTTTTTATTTTTTCCCCTGTAAAACCTTAAAATTTGACCCTGTACAGATCTTTGAGATTGACATTTGACCCTGACCATGACTTACGGGTCCTCATATTTAATATTTCACCTGTAAAACCTTAACATTTGTCTGAGATTGACATTTGACCCTGACCATGACTTACCCTCATATTTAATATTTCCCCTGTAAAACCTTGACATTTGTCTGAGATTGACATTTGACCCTGACCCTGACTTACCCTCATATTTAATATTTCCCCTGTAAAACCTTGACATTTATCTGAGTTTGATATTTGACCCTGACCCTGACTTACCCTCATATTTAATGTTTCCCTCGTAGTCCACATCCAGGTCGATGCTCTGTAAGATATCTTCCAGCTCCTCGTCCGTCAAACGGTCGCCTGCAAAGCAATCTCACACATTTGATTTACCAATCTAGTTTTGTCACAGAAGTATTTAGAAGACTGTTTTATATAAAAATATTATCAACATGTATCTTTACATTATGTGCATATTGATCCAGCCTAACACATTTATTTGTGTCCAGAAACAATAAGTACGTGTAACTGTTCTACAGAATACAAAAAAAGAAGAAAATTCATAAGGAACATTTTAACAGGGTTACTCTCTCTCTCTCTCTCTCTCTGAAAGCTAAAAAACAGCCGGAGATTCTAAGTAACAGGTACCCCCTAGTGATAAGACGAATCAGAGACCTTGCCCTCACTTACCCATTGATGTAAGGACGTGCCTTGCCTCACCCAGGGAGATATAGCCTTGTCCCTCCCTGTCGAAAGATTTGAATGCCTCCATGAACTCCTTGAAAGATCCGGTGTCCCTTTCTTTTACGACCTGTCGAACAATGGATAGAAACTGCTCCATGGTGTATTGTTTCTCTCCTACATCGGAAAGAAAGAGTTATAGCTAGTGGTGGGGATCAAACAGTAAAGAATTGTCAAAAGTACATTGTAGTGAACACGAGTAAAGAGGAATTGGTGTTTTTAGGGGGGCATTGGTTAAGATTCAAACTTATTCGTCGATATTTCACATTGAGGGTTGGGGTGGGATGGGGGTTAAGTTTTACCCGCTCTCGTTATAAGTACCTGTTCTCTTGGTTCCCCCATTTTTGTAGATAAGTGCATTTGTTGGGTTGAATCCACAACATCGAAGTAGGTCACCCAACTTTACGGCATCAATCAGTCCATCTCGACCGTCCCAAAAGTCAAACAAATCGAACACTTCTTTCATATCTGAAAAAGAGAAGTCGAACACGTTTAAAACTAATAATCAGAGAATAAACAAAATCTGAGTTCGACATATTCGGGAAAAAAGTCGCCATAGCACACTGCATCGAAAATAAATAAAGTACAAACACCTCAATGTTTTTTGTTTGTTTGTTTGTTTGCTTTTTGGTTGTTTTGTTTTGTTTTTGTTTGTTTTTGTTTGTTTTAATCTGACTCCAAACATGAAATTGCACATGGACAGAACATATATATAATTTTTATGTGAACGGTGAATGACAATTTGTTAAGTTGATACTTAACCTGTCTAAATGACTGATTAATTCATTTAATTATACTAGTATTCTTCACTAAAATAAGACAAAAATTCTTATTTGGATCCTCATGCATTAAATTTTTATTTATGCTGTGTATTTGAGGCGATGCTACTATGTTGAAAGAATTTTAAATATGCGAGGTATCTGATTAAATACATAAACTTTTAAAGTTGATTTAAACCTTTCATTTTCCGTCATGTTACATCGCAGTGAATCCAAGTTCTGATTTACTGCAGAGAGCGCGCGGTGTAGGAGTCTTATCAGATGCACGTTCTCCGCGCGGAGGCTAACTGGCTTGTTATGTAATAAGATGAAGAGCTTTCAGACAGAAAAGAATCTACCTTCTGAGGATTCTAAAAATTCTGTCAGTTTATTTTCATTCGTTAAAATTCATGTCAAGGCGATTTGCTTTTATTTTATATAAACTTTACTTTTTCGTTACATTTCTCCAGAAGTAGTTCCAGCTATATACATTTAAAAGAACTAAATTTTATTCATTGGAATTATTTAGGAATAGTGGGTTCAGCCTCTCCCCTTCATTGAGAGAGAGAGAGGGAGAGAGAGAGAGAGATCAATGTCTGAAAATTGTAAACGTCTTTTACTCCACGTGTTCTTTATTTCACGATTTTCTTTACGGGCACATTTCATGGTGGTTTTTAATTTCGCGGACACTATAAATTTTTCATTATTAATATAATTTAAAAGAAATATTCCTTAAAAACAAATAAAGTTACGTTGAATTATATATAATATTTTAGGAAATTAACTTTAAACAGCCTTTGTTATTTACGAATGCCGGATAGGCTCATTTTTGACAAGACAAAAAAAAAATATTTAACTCGTTATAACGAGATAACTATCTCGTTATAACGAGTTAATTTTTTTTATCCTGTCAAAAATAAGTCTATCCGGCTTACGTAGTTATTGACATGGCGTTTCCAAATGTCAGATTATCAATGCCAAGTTAGCTCCTTCACAATAGGCGCGGATCCCGGATTTTTTCCAGGACCCCCCCCCCCCACCCCTTCTAGATCAGCGCATGCATTAATATGGAAAATTAATATGGAAAATTATGTTTTGTAAGGTATATGGAAAGTATACTTGCATTTAGTGTATGAATATTGCAGTTATATATAGACAATATTCACGGTGGCATAATTAATGTTCGCGGAAAATGCTTTGATCGCGAACAAAGTGAAATTGAAACCATCGCGATATATATACATGTATTCCTCTTTTACAGCATATGTCGATCGCATGTTTTCTGGTAAAAAAAATTTCAAGTATATATTGTCAATCAATTTATGCAAGTGGACGACAGACGGACATAGCATTTTTCTTTCTACTTAATAAATATATCATTTTATTTGAAAGGATCAACTTTGCTATTACAAGAAATTAAACGCGCAATTTAAAAAAAAAATTATCAATGAAAGACAGTCAAATCATGTGATCGGTGTTTGAGAAGTTGTGTCCAAAGAGTAGAAATCGAGTGTTTCCTTTGTAGGTAGCCAAAAGGACAGACTGACCTTAGGCTATTCGAACGCACCCCCACCACGAAGATAAGTAACAGTTTCAAGACCAGGCTTACTTCGTTTGATTTTTAAAAGCAGAGATTTATTTAAGAAACGCTCTATTATTAAATAAGCGCGTCTTGTCTTTTAGATCAAGTCCATCTAAAAACTTCATAAACCGTGTTTACACTAGCATGTTTAAGTTCCCGCGAAATCAAAGAGCGTCTGGAGTCTGGTATTGCTGGAGGTACGTGACTGACCCCCGTCCCGGGGCCCCTGGTGGCAGGATGCGAGGGTTATCAGACCTTTTCTATCTAGTTTGTGAATGAAGAATTGGCATAAACATGTGTTCAGAATGTTTTATAAAGATACAGATCGGATGTTAAATATTACTCTAATTCATCCTTTGGCGGAAAAAAAAAATTCGCACGCAACCTCCTTCCTTACAAACGGGCGGGGGTGGGAGGGGGGACATTCCAGTATTAGTAAAAGTACATGCTCTATAAATAATAATGTTAATTCTAAAATCGTTATTTCGTTTCGTTCGGTTATTAAGTCTTCATTCGAGAATAAAAAAGTTGTTCTCAATCGCCAATTATCCCCCCCCCCCCCACCTTTTCCTTAAACAAAGGTGGAGGCGGGAGAAGCAAATGCAAAGCTACAGTGAAAAACATTAGCTCTATTCTTCACAAACTTCTCATAAAAATACTTGATTTTTTTTTCTTTAGAAAACGTTCTTTACACTTTCTTCGTTTTAATCTTTATTTTCTTAACGAACGATTTGTTAACATATTCGAATATTAAAACACAGTGAAAAGTTGACTAAATTAATTACCTTCAATATCGGGGAGATCAGTAGTCATCTTGTAGATAATAGCCTCTTTAATTCTGTCCACCGGTATCCCCTTCTTGCCTGGCGAGAGCTCCCTCTAAACTAACTGTGACGGAGGATAACAAGTTTCTCATGCAGAGAGGGTTCAAGATTGTAAATTACTCAACCAAGTTAAATTTTTCAAACGTTCAAAAAACACATCTGCTTCCAAATATCAACACTTAAAAGTCGGGCGGCGAGTTCTTACTTTTAAGTGCGTAGAAACCCTATTACATAACAGAAAAGAAACTTATTTCCAAACTACCCTTATGTCCTTTCATCCACATTGACGCTCTTTTTTTCATGGAATATCAAAAATCACCCCATTTCCGAGGTTTATTTAGAATGTGTTTTTTTTTTCATGTAAATTTATTCACGTTATTTTCGTGGAAATTCAGCAACCGTAAAAAATTAGATTCACCAAATAATTCGGAAACATATAAAACCAATGGTTTTATATGTCTCTGGTATAGTGAAGTAAAATAGCAACCAAAACATCAGATATTAACTTTATGCATATCTGCAAATCATGGGTGGATGATTTTCAGTGTTCCTAATTTTTTTCAGTAGTAAAATATGCTGAAAAATGACAAACTTAGTTTAATATATGTGAACATCACTTCCTCTCTTGGTCAAGGCTAGAGTTATCTTTTCTATTCCAATGCATTGTCAAAATTATCTGTATTGACAAAGCAATTTGACCACACTTCAATAAAGGTCCAATTGTCTGTAGCATGACAACTAAAGTTCATGATTTTGTAAAATAAAGTAAGAAGTTGGGCAGAAAAATATATTCATCTTTTTTAGATCAGTGTCCTTTAAGCTATAATATATCAGCAAGGAGTATTAGACAAAACAGAGAAATCAACCAAATATGTAACTGAAAATACAAATTCAAACAATTAATAATTTACATATTTAATAATTCATCAATAAACAATGTAAATTTATGGATTGTGTAAACAGTGTCATGACATTGTAGAATCATAAATTTCCCTTATTTAACAGAAACCAATAATTAAACATCACTAAACACCGAAGAAGGTGTCAGAATTCAGTGTTTTAAACACCTTTTCTCACAATATTATACATTTAAATACAATAGTAATGTATAAACTATAAATATTTCTTGTTCATGCTATAATCCACAGTCACAACATCATTATTGAAAAAGTCTGTTAGTTTCTTTATCACACAGTTCAGTAGTAGAAACATCCAAATGCTGCTGCCACGCAAAATATAGAATCCTGAAAAACATTAAATTGTCAATGAATAAATTAACTTTGAACATTGCTACTGTGCTAAAAATAACCTTTACCTAGTCACTGTACTACCTGATTCGTATGCATTGTACTAACCAATGATATTTATACATACTGTTAACCAATAAGATTTATGAATCGTATAAACAAATGAGATTTATGCATTGTATCAACCAATAAAATTATGCATTGTACTAACCAATAAGATTTATGCACTGTTTTAACCAATATACTAACCAGTAAGATTCATGTATTATTATGCATGCACTAACCAGTAAGATTTAGGGAAATTTTAAGGAGTGACCCTTTGTAAGAGAGATAACTCTTATTTAAAAGTAATATCTATCTTGACCCATGTCAAATCTTGTTTCTTTTTACTCTTTAACTTCACTGGTTTTCATTTTTTTTTATCAACACCATCTGTTGATAAATTGACTTTAAATATAAAAAAAATCTCTCTCTCTCTCTCTTAGTTAGAAGATGACTGTTATCCTTTACTGCATCACAATTGTATAAGGGGAAGGGGGGGGGGTCTCTCTTAACAAGTCTAAATCACAAACAACAGCATTGTATTGTTTTGTATCTTTTCACTAATTTGTGAATCATGAAATTTGCTCTTCAATTGTCATATGATTTCACTTTATTGGCATGCTTCCTGGATCAAACTTGTACTCGTTTAATTGATTGCTTACACATATTACATACTAGTGATGGGAATCGATAAGAATTTCATAATCGATGATTGGGCTGCTGTAACTTACTAATTATCAATTATAATCGGACATTTACAAAGTCTGTCAAAAATGGTAAGAATGGGTGAATAGCGACTTTCTGTGGTGGTCCAGCTGGTTTTTCGTTCATTTTGCAGAATCCAAAGTACGTCCATACCCGGGATTGAGCGTTGTTACCCGGGTATGAATACAATTGTCCTTTCGTCTGCACCATTACAATACACAAATAAGTTAATAGATAAGTCGCAGCTGGAATATTGGGCTTAAAAACTATTACGCTTGTAAAATAAAAAAAAAATAACCTGATTAATCGGAATAAACATTTTGTAATCGAGCGCTTGGATTATGCCAGCAATCGACTGATTTCCGATTATAGTCGATGATTGGAACACCACTATTACATACAACTTTAACAGGCAAATGTTGACTCATTCATACATGTTCCTCATTAAATTGGATGCCTCACTTACATTCATAAATATATCCTGAGCATAGCTGTCTGTATCTGAGTCCCAGAAGCATCTACATCCCATTCTACAATGATAAATGTAAAAATAATTTAAGAATCCACCTAATGGTCTTTACAGCTCAAGATAAAAATATTTAAAATAACCAAACACAGAGTTATTGTTACTTAAATCTCTTTCTAGTGATAGGGGAAGATTCTACATATTACAGATTATTTCTTAAGGTCTCTTTGACACAATATATAATAGATGTATAAATATCTTTTATTCTCTTTCAACAAAGTTGCAAAGGGATAAAGTAACTAGCCTGTAATTTCTGTGTGTCCCTAACCATGTAGTGGACACAATAGATGGGGAACTACTGGGTATTTGACCTTTCACCTCATGCTTGCTGTAGAGGTGATAGATGATGAGAAATCAAATCTTATTCATTTGAGATCAAAGGGGAAAAGATCGAAGTGAAATTTATGATATCTTCTTAAGAATGTGGACACAAGAGTTAAACAATTGACAAGTTTGAGTCAAACTTGTTTAAGTGGTTGACCAGAGAGAAACACACATCTATTCTTTTGAGCTTCACAAGTTAAACGCTGCAGAATATTGCCATACTTACTTGACCCCCTCTCCCCTCTGCTCTCCAATAACCACTTGAACAACAAACTTATATCTGTCATATCCAAGATCTGAAAGTGATAAATCCTTTATTAAGATTGTATCTAAGATCTCCTATTATTACTTTCTTTACATGTATGTGTTTATTTTAAACATGAGCACAATAGTAGTAAAGCATCCAAGCTATTATATATATACATTTCATTTCATAAATTAAAGATCTATTTTATATCAACCTTTGTCTGATATTAACTTTTAGTTTGATATCATCTGATATTTGTCCTACCTTTTAACTTTACTGATATCATATAAATTCTGTCCTTTTAAATTAAGTTTGAAATCACCTGATATCTGACCTATACCTTTAAACTTTACTCTGATATCATCTGATATCTGACCTATACCTTTTAACTTTAGTTTGATATCATCTGATATCTGATCTACCTTTTAACTTTAGTTTGATATCATCTGATATCTGTCGTGTCCACTCTGTGGTTTCCTCTGAATCATAACTTTTCCCACTGAGGTGCTCATTCAGTACATTATGTATGGTTTCTTTCACAATCACTGGTCTAAACCTACAATACAACCACATATTCTGATGTGTATACATAAGAAATAAAGTTCCCCCTTTTCAATGACATACTTATTAGTTCTGAGAATTTTTCCCTAAAAAAAATCATATGAATCTAATTAATTATCTCGTGTGAATTGTTTTTCAATTGTGTATATATAATATATTTGTAAAATGCTATGACAGAAGTAAAAGACTTAAAACATGCCACAAAGAAAGTACCCTGTAATCAAACACTAGACCTGAGAAACATATCTCAGCAGGGGAGGGCATATGTTACCCTTGTTTTAATATTGTAAATGATATATTGTATTGAGTTGTAAGAATTGTGTCAGGTTTATTTTTAACTCCGTGGAGGTGTGTGGCCTTGAGAATTTATCTTGTTTTAATCATGAGAGGCAAGAACAAGATGCCCAATATATCAGATAAACCTAAAAAAAAACAGATTTACATAGAGTAGACTTGTCGTTAACATATTTTTTATTCAATCAACAAAACGATGTGAAATAACAAATAGCCAGATATACTTTGTAACAACCATTGCCAAATGTATCCTCATTCCTCAAGTACTAAGTACTACCTATATACTATCAGTGTATGGTATTAGTGATCAATCTTTGTTCTTGAGTCTTTGCTGTACGTGTTTTGGTATGGGTAGGTTGAATGAAGCTGTTGAAAATTGTGGGCAAAAGTGAAGTAGACAACAGTGAACTGAGCAAGTACTAAAATAAACACCTATAGCTAGTACACAGTGCCAAATATTAAGGTTACATTGTTCCATAGTTGAATAAATAAGTTGTCATAAAACTCATTCAATTGAAAGTAAAACTTCAACATTAAAGCAATGTTTCTAGAATTTTATTGGACAATGGGACTGTGACAGTTAGTCCCCACTAAAAATTGTGAATTGAGAGGCGCCAGGGTAACAGACAGTTTAAATTTATTTTAACTATGGCATTTTCTATAGCATTTAGATAGCATTTAATTTTTTATAAGCAAAAGTTGTTAGCTCAGGAAAAACATCAATTTGTTTTGATAAAACAAAAACCAAAGAGCAGCATCAGGTATATCTCACAGTGAGTGGACTGATATTTGAAACACCATCAACAGGTGTGATCCTTGCAGTCTAATTAAAATTACATCCTACAGCAAAACAAATAATAAAATGTAGACTAGTGTCTAATTCTAATTAGACTGGTGATCCCTGAGACAGTGCTGAGAGAGCATGACCAGCACTATGAGTTTTATTTCACACAAAAATCATCAACTGATGTTATCTAGCTCACACTGGCTGAGATAATGGCATCAGCTATAGATCTTGCACAAAATGAGACAGCATTTATCTATCTTAAACTCACAGAAACTAAGGATTAAAATAGCAAAACATACGAAGAAATTTACATAATCTTGCAGTGATTGGCAGTCGTATGTTATTTTGTATTTTAAAAGAAAATTTAGATGATAATATTTCTAAGGAAATGTTCAGAATAGGCTATTTTATACAATATTTTAGACACTGGTAAAGTGGTTTGCAAAATAACAATACTGAATGTGTCAAGAATGAAAAATTGAATGTACCTGTTTAAGGACAGTGGAAATCTGTAAATTTTTTTTTACAAAAAAAAGTTGTTGGTCAAAATAAAACATACTAGTGTTTGGAGCAAGCCAATGAGAAGTGGTGACTACCATGTAGAGCAACAACGTGCAATTTAGGGCCTATATATATTGGGACCCACGCCTCATTTCATAGCAGCAATTAAGTGCACTGCATGTGCCGTACCGCCAGTATGTGTGTAAACTGTGAATATTTTGTAAGGCTGTTTAAAGTTAATTTTACGTTTAATGTCACCCGCGCGTGTAGGTTTAGGAGAAATCCGTCTTTGAAAAAAAAACCAATCAATTCGGAATTTCATATATCTGTTCCAGTTTGGTTCTACATTTAGTGACTTAATTCTGCATCCCGTAGTGACAGAAAATGTGCTTTGATACCGCAGTTGGTGTCTTATTAAAAGAAAACTAGTGAATTAAACAGTATGGGATCATAAATGTAAGAAAAAAATAGATGGTTTCATGATTGAAGTTAATGACAAAGTCTAGTTTGTTAAGTTTTTTGTCAGTCTTTGTATTACAGACTCTTAGTTCGTGATTATATTGGCTGAACTATTCATTGTATTTTGAGAGAATTGCAAAACTTTTTACATGTCCGAAAAATTTTCAATAAAGATCTAATACTGTTAACTGAAAAACTAAAAATAAAGTCCATTACATGTGCATGATGTTATTTATAAATACAACAAACACATAAAACAAAATTTTATCTAGACTTTCTGTCCTGACAACATAAATGCTGCCAACATAAAACAGAATCAGAATGCAATTAGTGAACTTCGATCCCGATCCAGTGTACTCAATTACATTAGCGATCTATATCGGGATCGAAGTTCGGTTTTTATGTACTGTTTCCATCTTAAAGTACCGGTAAACTTTCAACAGTCATTCTCTTAAATATTTAGAGACTTCTTTACATAAAAATGCACTTGTCCAATGGGACAAGTGCCCAGCAATATTCACTTGTCTGTATTTTTTTTTCACTGGTACCGGACAAGCGTTAATGTCGAGCCCTGTACTATGAGTAAAAATACAGCATAATTTAATTTCAAGATATTTTTAATTTAAGAACATATTAAATATTGTCATCATAATTTTAATTGTACAGTAGATATCGATCAACTATTCCCACTAGAAGAAGCATTTCCCTACAGGGTACCATGGACGTGTGGCTATATAAATCCAAATGACAAATGAGGCCTAGTTAAAAGCCACTCTCTTGCACATTTAGTCTACACTGTTTGCTCACAAAAGGATTCAAACCAATATACATACTAAGGAAAAACTATGCTTGGGAAATTAGACTTAGATGTCATATCCAATATTCTTATTACTCAATAGTGTTTTTTTTTTGTGTACTGAATAGGTTAATTTGAATAAATTCACAATTGTTTAAAATTTTTGTTTGTTTATTTTTTTCCTCCCTCCCTCATAGGTTTTGAACTTTAGAGGTGACGTTAAACGTAGAATTTACTTTGAACAGCCTTAAAGAAGAATTTTCTATAATTTCAAATTTATCCATATTGGCATTTACAATGTGGCAATGTGAAAATATTGTTTAAGAAAAACCTTTATGTGTTATTTTCAATTAAAAAAGTAAAATCTGCCCACTCGCCCCAATTTTTAAGCAAATATTAGGATGAGAATCTAAAGTTTAAATTTATGTGGCCTAACATGTGAAAGAGTTAAAAGTTATGCCTGTTCATATTGTAATGTAATGGAGTAGAAACTGTGATATTAAGACTTCATATGGGGCTGTTTAAAACTGTTGAAAGATAAAGAAATAAAGGAAGGTAAAATATATATTTTATTTTACTGACTGATACACTGTACCATGCTTTTGGCGAGGGAATACATATTGTGAAAAATAATACCCAAAATTGCACATGGAAAAAGTTGTGGTAAATCAATTCTTCAATGGGTGGACCTGTAGCTCTATGATACATGTATGGTTGTTCGAATATTTTAAATTATTCCCAACAGAGCTGCAGTTCTGCATGTAACATGTGCATGACTTTACATAAAATGTGATCCCAATCTGCCACTTCGTCCGGCTTGAAGTCTCTTGAAGTTATCTTATACACTTGGAAAAATCCAAAGCATCAAAAATATATACCTTAAACTATGACTGAGATTTTTAACTGCAGGTACTGTATTCTTTCTTTAATGAAGCACTTGCTCACTTATGTTCACCAGTTGCCCTACTTTTACATCTTTAAATGAAAAAAAAAAACGCGGAATACTAACTTGTGCTGGAAGTTCGGTCGTATGATATATGTATTACTAGTGGTCGTGTCCTCAACAGCAGTGTCAGTCATCTTAAAAACGTGGTTTTTGTTACCTCTTCATCAAAACAAGTGAAAATGGAGTCCCTGACAACGTTGCATTGTGGGAGAAACCGGAAGTGCGACTTCTCAACTTTGACCTCGCAGGTGTTTTGAACTTGAAGTAGGAGGAAGGTGTGTATTCATAGTAGTTGAACGTTAAGATGTGTTTAAGTGACAAATTTAGAGACAAGAAGAAATATCGTTGAATATTTTTGGTTATAGCCACGTAACCCAGGATCATTTATCAAAGTTCAAGTGAGTTTTCATTCATTATTTTGCCAGGTATACGTGTCATCGATTTTCCCGCTACTGTTAAGATGACATCGATTTGTTCTAGGATGCTGTGAATCATTATCTTATTTTTATCAATGAAAGCATATAGTTTTTAGTTGTCAGGAATTGTAATATGATTCTTGAAGAATCTCAATTTGAGCTAGTAGGCCTAATTAATTACCTGCAAACTTAAGTCAAGCTAGACGTGTTAGTAAAATAAACATTAAGTGACATACAGTGCTACCTCGGTATATTGCCAACTTTTGTCCAATACAGATTTTGGCATTAAAGCGAGGGTGGCAATATAACGAATTCTGCCATAAATTACAATTCAGTTGGTTATCAAAACAAAATAAATATATTACGTAATTTATTTCAGTTACAATCTATTTATGTTACATGTGTACAGGGACAGCTCTCATTTCTTTTTTGGGGAAAAAAGTCATTAATATTGTTTTTTTTTTCTTTGTTTACAATATATTGACTGAAAAGAAATAAAATACCAGAATATTGAACACATCAATTTCCTTTCGTCATGCTCCAAGAATTTAACAACCAATGACAAAAGATATCAGTGGCTGTTATGGCCTCTTCGTATAAAAAAAGTTTTGAGAATTTTCATTAATTTCATCTGAATTGAAAGTAGATTATTTTAGCGTCTCAAGAATTTCTGAATCAGTTAAAAAGTTCGTTTGTTAAAGCATCATGACTGACGAATGGTAAGTCGCATGTCAGAATGGTTTCTTAATCTAAGGGGATACAAATTAATTCTTGCATTTATTGTGGTTTTGTGCATTATCCATGATAAGCAATAATCGGCTATTTACAATCAAATAGATCGAATGTTGATCAATCTTTTTTTTTCGTAATCCAAACTTGTACGCTTTCTCTCGCCTGACGTTTGCATTATTGTGATGAAATAATCTTCTATCTTATAAACACACGCCAAAGACATTGCTACTTTTGAGTTTTATACAACGATTATCTTTAATTTCGCTAAATTCCTTGTCCAGCCAGTCACGCTTCACCGCAACCACTGTCAAAGCACGGGTGTGGTGTCCAAATTACCGACACGCGCTAGATAATTGGCATTGTAACCGAGTGTTTTCCTTACATAATTTGACCTTTTGTTTCCCAAAACCAGTGGCGGATGGCAATAAGCGGGAATGGCAAAATAACGGGTGTATTAACACAGGGGGAAATCCGTTCTTCGAGAATTCCTGGCAATAAGCGAGGGTGGCAATATAACGGAGGGCAATATACCGAGGTACCACTGTACATGTATTTGCTAATATTAGCTGAATAAAGGCTGTTTAATTGAATTGTTCAGGGGTTGGTGAATGTGTTAACTATATAATAACATCATAATTTGATCCTTTATTAATTCATCATGCCAGTCATCATTTTTACTGAATTCATCAAATGATATCTAATTCATTACATTGAAACATAAGTAATTGAAAGTCAATTTTTGGAATTCCCATGAAAAGCAGTTTTCATTTGAATGGTGATAATAGATTTGATACATCATTTGCACCTCATTAAAGGGGGGCAACTTTACCCCCACACACCTCCTGCCCTCACTTATATGTTTATGAATCCTATAGCCTCTCAACAAGATATCCTTTAAATTGTTGGTTATCAGATCTGTGGAGTTTTAAGACATACAAGGTGACCTTACAACTACTTTGGAATAAGCTGTTGTCTGGGAGGTGGCATGGAGAGGGTGGGGAGTGGGGAAGCTTGTCAGTTCTGAATGAATGTGTTCTCTCTGAATTTCTTGAGCTTCCACTGAGAATGAACTTTCTAAATAAATAATGTCTAAACCTAATGAGCTTAATTGTTCCTTATATATACACATGTACTCTAGTCATGATTAAGGCAAGAAAGTTTTCATGTTCTCTAAATTTGTAACATTGAAATCTTTTCTCAGGTATTTAGAAAAATGCTGAAATTAACATTCAAGTTCAAGGTCACAATTTGTTCTCTCACAATTTTATGGTGATGTACTACCACTAAACACTGCTAAAAGGACATAATTGCAGTTGTGTTTTATTGTATAAATTTTCCTAAGAGAGATAAAATTCTACATAGTTGGACAATGATTCTATAATAAAATGAAATTTATGTACATATTTACATACATGTTTTATGCATCAGTCTCCTAGGGTTCTATTTATAAACATAATGTCAGTCACCTGTGCCATGCTGATGTCAGTGAAGGTGAAAGCTATGCTACCTGTAGGCTTATCTGGGAATGGTTTCTGGGGTTGCAGCTAGAGTTAAGAATTAGAAAGGAAGGGTAATGAATATGTAAACAAGAGCAAGAGACATTGCAATAATTGCTGGAGAGATAACCATGCAATAGAAAACTATTATGTGAATATAACCAGGTGCGGATCCAGGATTTGAAGTTAGAGGGGGCGCAAAAACTAGGCAGGGGGTCTGGGGGCCGCAGCCCCCAGAAGCTCCTGGATTCTAGAGATTTTTGTAGGTAAAAATGAGGTCTACCAAGTAGAAATTTTTACATTTTCTCGACTAAACTATGATTTACGCTAACTTTGACAATTTTAAGGGGGGTGCCCCCCCCCTTTAAATCCGCCACTGATAACATCATAATAGTACAGTAAAACTTGTCTAATCCAGACACCACTTGTTCCAAAGAAAGTGGCTGGATTAGACATCATTCCGGATTAGACAACATTTAAACAAATGAATTTACTGAAATGGACTTAAAGTTAACATTAAGCAAGATTTTGGATTACACAACACCCAAATTAGACAAGTTTCACTGTATATGTTTTATATTAAACATGAACTGTTTGTGCAAAGGTATCAATTCAACATAATAATACTTACAGATGATTAGTTGGTGGGGAAAGTGAAAGAAATAATTTAGAAGCATAGGTCTTTACTGTCGAGAGGGGAACCATCCAGCTACTTCTACCTCAACTTTAACCAAATAAATCTAGGTTACCCAAATGACGAATAAGGTCAAAAATAAATTTTAATTGTGCAAAATATCATATATGCAAATTAAAGGTTGATTTAATTTAATTCTCTGTTTTACATCCCTTGGTGAGAAGGTTTTCAGAAAAATCCAGACCAAGTAAAAAAAAAATTTAAAACAAATGTTGGTCTTGGGTCTTCTTTATAATGTTGGTCAAATTTTGGGTTCTTAATTTACCTGAAGGATTCAGACAACTTTTTATTAGTTTACATATAGACTTGTACAAGGAGAAAAGGTCTCATAACTTTTAAAATTAAAACTGATTTAAAAAAATCAGTATGAGCTAAAACAATTAATTCCACTTAACATACATTATAAGAATCTACATCACTGATAGATTTCTGACTTCATGTTCCTAAAACTGTAATAAAAAGTGTAAAGCCAAATACTCAATACACATTTACATACATAGTTTACATTTTAAAGCCACATGAATGGATATATCACTGTAAACTTTAAGCAATGAATATTTATTCCATGTGCAACAAGATGCATTTATTTGTCATGTTTAAAATGGGGGAAAAAATTGGGTGGGTGTAAAGAGAAAGGGCCGGTCAAATGAAGTGAATAGTGTGAAGATGAATAGTGAAGAAAGAAATGTGCCTTTGATCCATTCCTAAGTGATTCAGACACTTATGAATATGTCTTCACGGGAGACAGAATATGACATATTTTCATATTAACAGCTAATTGTATCTATTTTTTATTTAATGAAAAATATATATATCTATAATATTTGTGGTTGTCTGGTCAGAAAGACCAAAGCTGTTTGATTTGTTTTGTGGATTCTGTCCTAAGTTTTCAGAGGAAATGAACTTTTGGTATTCACATAATTTTGTTCAGCTCTTACGCAGGTAGGTTAAGGCTTCCCATAGAAAATCACAGTGCACTCTGTCCCTTCACTCCTCTGAACTACCAAAATATGACGTCATAATGGAAAATGACGTCAAGTCAATGCCAACTTGAGGTGTTATGACGGGGAGAGTGTCATGAATTTTACACTTTATTTTAAATTGCATGTAAAATGCTAGATAACTTTTGCAAAATACAAGGGTCGTTAAAGGTTTTTTAAGTCTTATATGTCTGAATATTTTAAAAATACATCGCTTACGTACCCTTGATTGAAATTCATCATGTTCAAAATGCTTTCGAAAAATTTCCTTTTGAAATGTACCCCGTGGTTTGAGGTAGAATTTATTTTGTGTGTATAAAATAGTCTGGCGCAGGTGATTAATGAGGATTAATCTGAGATTTTTTGTGAAAATCTGTAAGAAGAGGTTGTTCTCTAACTGAATCTTGCTTGGGAAAAATGTGTGATGGCTTTGTTTTAATACAGATTACAATATTTTGTGGAAAATACCCTCAAATTTGTAGGTAAGTTGAATTCCTCACGATACATTTTGTACCCAAGTAATACTATGACTTTTCCCAAGCACATTTCGGATACACAAGGAAACGATGAGTTTATTTATATAACAAAATGTTAATAATTATTGTGTTAATCAGTTGCGCCGAAGCGATTTATGTGAAGCACTTCGAAAAATTATAAATGACCGTCACGTGATCAACAAAGTCATGTGATATCATAACAAACATGTTAATATAAAGCCGAGGGAACCCTCTATACAAATTGGATGTACTAAAGTACAAAACTTAGAAATTAAAACCAAAACCGACCTCGCAGTGAAATATTATGTTTTGAGCGCATTTTAAAGCTTCGGGAAGCCTTAACATAGCTGCGTACTTTCAGCTAAACAGGTTTTATCTATGAAAGTCATGAAGTCATCTAAATTAGTCACCATATTTTTTCCTTGTTCAAGTTACTTAGATATCTATAGGTAAACACTTTATCAAATAAAAACTAGATTTTTGTAATATGTTTTCCCTTTGAATTCAATGGTAAATTTATATAAAGGTTATTAATATTAGGTTTGGATTATTTAAACATTTTAGTTGATACCTCAATAGGGCAATAGACATGTTGGTATTCTTTTTATGAAAAAAGACAAAGGTTACTGTTGACAAGAAAGACGGACAGGAACAGAATTTGGCAGTGTGTCTGTCTTGTAGAGAATGGTGAAGTGGTAAAGTATGATGTGTGAATGTCAGAAGTTCGAAACCTCGGAGTACATTGCCTTTAGCAGTAAACAATAAGCTTGGGAACTTGAATATCAGAGGTAACATTATCATGTCTTCTTGCTGATTCAGAAAATGTTGTGCTGAATCTTTGCTATAAAGTTAAAGAAAATGAAAGTATTCAGTTGCATTCTGATTCTACTATGTGGCTTGACTTCATATCTGATTTAAAAATTTCTAACCATAAGCAATATAGTGACTGTGACAATTTGATGGAACGTGAAGACAAGTTATCTTAATGTTGTTTCCCCGTTAACATGGATAAGACAAGCTATATATGTAAACTAAATCCGTGCTGATACATTAGATCAATGATATAAATACAGCATTATTCAGAGGTACTGTAACATGGCCGTATTGATCAGGACGTCAGCTGTCTAGCAGAGAACAGAATAGGAACCTCTCTGTCTAAAATCGCCCCAAAGTAACACAGATTTTCATGTCCCTCACTAATGTTACAGATCACAATGCATCACAGATACACCTTCTCTCTTGTCATGTAGTGCAGACATAAAACTTTTACAAGACATTTTAAATTCATTTGTCATTCTTGACTGGAATTGAAACGTTTAAGTTTACTGTGACTTTAGTTTTCCTCTGTGACTGACTCCCTTTGGCGGCCTGATCTCAGAGAAGCTGTTTGAACTGAGATTCTGAGAAGGACTGGCTGCTATGCTTGGTTTGTCACCTTGGGAGTCAGTTACCTGTAATGGCCATCAGAGCATGGAGGAATGAGTCATCACAGTAGTGTGTACAGCTTTCAACATCAGTCAGTCAACATCAAAAAACTAAAACGGATATTATGTGCATCCCTGAAAAAGTTCTAAGATTTTATATTTTGTGCTTATAAATAAGGATGCTAGTGCAATCTCTGGATATAAATATCTCGCCTTGAATGACCATGTTTTCCAGAAATT
Organism: Saccostrea echinata; assembly: GCF_033153115.1. Taxonomy (NCBI): domain Eukaryota; kingdom Metazoa; phylum Mollusca; class Bivalvia; order Ostreida; family Ostreidae; genus Saccostrea; species Saccostrea echinata. Next base: position 47,730,878 of record NW_026889750.1, read on the forward strand.
CTTGATGCTGCAGTTTCATTGATTTTTTAAGCATTCAACAGTGCACACAATGTATTAAGTAAAAAGCAATAAAATTGGCAACATTTGTATGGACACAATTTTTTGGGGGACCAGCAGTATTACCATGAAGGATACATTTATTGTGCCCATGTTTGAGCATTGAGTCTTAGTTTGCATTACATATTTTAAAAAATTGGGTCAATGTGTTGTGAGGATCAAGGATTAATGAAAACAATGCAGACCAAACCTTAACTTCCTGTTGATAACTTTTTATTACCATGGCAACAGGGAAAAGAGATGTAAATACAGTGAAGTCCAAGTCATCAAAATCTAAAAAGGCTGGAGGGATACAAGTGTCAAAAGTGGAACATGACATTGACGAATTCCTGGAGAATTTCCGAAGAAAGAGTTCTACTTTGGACCAGCCGCTGAGTTGCGACGTTCATGACACCCTCAGACTTCCTCCTAGGAGTTACAGCTCGTCTCAGTGTTCCACAGATGAGTGCACGGACGAGAGTCCAGACAGATCCTATTTTACGGCTCCTTCAATGTTTGTGAAGGGTCACCATCGCCAACACAGCAATACGACAAGTGAGTCTGAGTGGGGACCCGACTATGATGAAGAAAACACTAAAGAGGAGATCATCGAGAAACTCAATGCTCGAGTACAGCACTCAAAAAAGGAGAAAATGGTTGAGCAAGGTAATGTCAAAGAACTGACTCAGAAGGGAAGGGGATGCTAATGAATGCTGAGAAAATACTTTCATAATGTATACATATACTGTGGATCTTTTATTTATTTTTATTAAGTACAAAGAATTTTGAAATTTTTTTGTTCGGGGAGATAACTCCCATTTGTTTACAATACATGTACTAGTTGATCCATCATATAACCGGGAAGGGGACAGATAGGTGATAAAATTACCATAGAGGGAACATGGTTTACCTATTTCATCTGGCCAAATAGTGCTGTGCGTTTATACCACAATAGATTGCAAGAAATATGGGATCTGTATTGCCTGTGCTAAAGTATTGAAGTACTGAATTGGTCTATTGCTTCTTAGTTATTTTTGTAAATTTAATCCAAAATTCAAATTGGCTTAAACCACTGTAGCTGTGCAGCATTTTGGTTTTTGGTAGACTTGATGTATAACTGCTTTTCCAATTTTCACTTTACATATGATGCTACCTATATTGCCGTCAGTATTATTGCTAATCATAATCATAAATTTTTAAATGATTACATATTTACACCAAGGTCCGCTACCGTATATTGTAGGGAGAGGTGTTTTTTGTTGTTATGGTTAGAATTACCAGACACAACACTGAACTGTCAACAGCTTGCACAGATGATTCAGGAAAGGTTTATGGAGATCCAGGAATTAATATATTGTCTCTGATGCTGAACATTAATCTAGTGATTTATTGTTTATCTTCCCAGAGGCCTGAAAGCCTGGAGAGACTGGATATAACAATCATACAATGTCTGCTTATTGTCAAGTCTTTTATTATTTAGAATTAGGATTCATTGATCAATAGCCCACAGTGGAGTTTATGATGAAAAACAAATTTATTTTAAGTTGATAGTATGCTGAGCTTGTTTTGAGTGTAGGAGCCAGTTATTAGAAAGTTCAGAGGAGACCAGCTAATGAAAATGAGAGGGAAAAGGGAGTTGATTAAAGGTAGCAAGTGGGAAAATACCCTTTGAAAGTCCTGTTTAGAAGTTTGGTAATCTGAATTAGTCTTTTAAAGAACAAACATACTAGTGATAATTATCATTTATGATCATTTATGATTTGTTTGATTTTATGGATTATCTGAGCCACCTTCATCTCTTTTTTTAGGTCACCTTAGTCACTTGGGTGACCTATTGCTGTCACTGGCCAACCGTCATTGTCCATTAACTTTTTAAATGATTTCAAATTCTAATCTGGAACTGTTTGGACAAATTTCAACTGAAATCAGTGTGGAGCCTCTATTTGTATTATTGGGCTACAAAAGTTGTGAACTTACTATCCCCCCCCCCCCCCCACCACCACCACCACCACCGCCATAGGGGTGGAATTAAAATGGCATAAAAGAATGCAACATTTAAAATTTTAATTTCTTCTTTACTAGCAAGCATAGACTTACATAAGAGACATGGTGAAATACATAGTTAAAACCAAGCAAAGGTGCCTCATTGATGAACCCTTCCCAAAGTGTCCAGGTTGAAGGACAAGGCTATATGCAATTAATTATGACTATTTCATGTTTAAAAATCTTCTTTTACCATATATAGCAAACAGGTTCTTTGAGACAAAATGAGTTTATAGCAATGACAAGCAAATAACTGTTATTCAAGGCCCCAGGGCAGAGCAAAATGCACAATATAGTAAAAATGCATTTCATCTTAAAAATAATTTCTCATAGAGTGGCATGCATCTAGGATCTAGGACAGAAAGTTGTGTTGAAGAATTACTTAAATGCTTTATGGTTCAAGTCCTGTACTTAAAATGTACTGAGGTTAAAGTTACATTGAACAATAGATGCTGCAGTTCCTCTGGTTACCGTTAACACCCGTGAGCCTCTTGTTAAAGTTTTGCTAAATGCTTCAAATTCTTTGATCCTGTTTTCCCCATGTTAGGAAATATTGTCACAGATTTCTATACCTGGTCAATACGACTATTAGCTTGTCTCAGCTCCCAACACATGTTGAACTGTCATGTCAAAAATTTATCTTCAAATGAAATAAATTAAAATTTAATGAGTTTTCTTCGAACTATGATGTATGTCTGTTGTTTGGTTTGGAGTTAAAAATGGTACACATGTAAACATTAGGATAAACAAGTCGTCATGGTTATTCGTGATTGTAAAATCCTGGACCCCTATACCAGAGATAAGCCATTAAATATGTAGTACAGAGATTGTGGGAAATTCCTGAATGAAATCATTGATCGAAAGGTGAATTAACTCTTAATGAGCTTGATCAGGTAAGATGCTATAAATAGCTTACCGAAACTTTGCTTGAAGTTATTTTACAATGTTTCAATTGATAAAAACCAGGATTTGAAAAGGGGGGGGGGGGGGGGACTGATTAGCAGGGGTAAGGGGGCTGCCTCATATATATGATAATTTTTAGACCTAAATACTGTACAGGAACTTTGAAAGTTATGAAATTTATGTGAAGGTACTGTATATTGCTCATCAAAAAACTATACAAAATATCAATCAAAAATCAATATAAAAGATTCATTTTATAACCAAAATTTAAATCAAAAAATGAACCTCCTCATGTATATAGTGTGAATAAATTATTGCAAGCAACTTTTGCAGCATTTAGAATTTTAGCATTTTTAGTGTACCACCTGGATCCCATGAATGGGGTCAAAAATACATGATATTTCATGTACAGTCAGTACATATGAAATGTATGGGGCTGCCTAGAGGCAAAGCCCTGGTGGGGGGCCAGGGGAAGAAGCCCCAGGAAGCTTCTGGATTCTAGAGATTTGGGCAAAAAAAAAGGGTCTTCTAGGAAGACTTTTTACTATTTCGTGTAGACAAAATGAACGATAAGAATTGCTGTAATAAAACTACATGTACTTATATTTTAAGGTCTATGGAATCAAGCCCCTAGTAGTCTACCTTGCAGAAATAAAAAATAAGGCCTTTTATCCATATTCGTTTATCCACAAATTCCATTCTTTTCAAAGATAGAATAATTCAATTAGGAAACAAAATCAAACTGGAGATCGATCACTTTATTTTCGTGACATCTTATATCTTATTATTGTGAGATTATTATTTGGTATTCATAAGCGAGACAAAATTTTCATGTATTTCAGTCAATTTGGTGAGTGTCAAGATCACCAAATGAGACACTGTCATTATCCTCAATTATACAACCATCTATGTTTCTTTTATGATCGCATTCTGTTTACATCACCAGTTTTCTTCTTATAAGACATCGACTGCGATTTCACAGCACATTTTCTTTCAATATGGGATGCAGAATTGTGTCGCTAAATGTAAAATCAAACTGGAATGGATATGTTAAATCCTGAATTGTATGTTTTTTCTAAAGATGGATTTCTTTTAAACCTCCGCTTGCGGGCGACTTAAATGTAGAATTAACTTTAGACAGCCAAATTTTACAAAAATCAGGATGACATAGCTCTGGAATGACGTAATAAGTGGTACATTTTTAGGACTGAACAGGTGTATATGATACATTAAGTACAGGCATAGAGACATATGTTTTGCTCTGTTAATTTCTGATTTTATGTTCAATAGTTGAGAAATCCTGATGCACATGTAGTGTTTACATTGTTTACTTTGTAATTATAGCTTTTGACCTGTGAAATCAGCTCTCTCCCACCTGCACATTATCAACTATAATAACATTAACGATTATCATTAATTAATATAAATACATGCATCACATTAATTGTCACTGGTCATCTGCAATGTTTAACTCAATATGTAGGTTAATGATGACATTTAAACCTTTTTTATCCTCCAACCAAATTACACACCTTTGAACTATCTGCTCATGTGTTACCTGTAAGGTGTAAATACAAATGCTTAGTTTTTTGCTGAAGGTGAGATTTTATCAAATATTTGTTTGATGTGGATAATTGTAGTACATGTTTTCATTTTGCTTTGAGGTATTCTCTTGTCAGCTATTTACATCTGTGTCTTATATTTATCTACCTTGTGTATATATTTTTCACCTGTGTTTTGTACCTGGCTACTTTGTATGTATATATTTACTGTGATGGATTAAGAATCGAGGTATTAAATTCTGGGCCTGGACAAGGAAGATATAATATAGCTATCAAAAGTGTAATTAAAGTGATATCATGAAGGAACAAATATTCATGGACTGTTTTTTCAGGCACATGTATCCATTTACCTGGGCAGATAGATATTGAGAGGTTTATTTGCAGGTAACAAGATATGCAAGCACATGATGTGAGGATGTATATACAAATGTATTTTGAAAAAATTTCACCTTGAATGTGAAAAGATATACTGAGATTTCTAGGGGATTTTTGTGAAAATTAAAAAAAAAAAATATGCCCATTGGTGGAAATGCAAAATCATGAAAATGGATTATTAGCATTGTATGAAAAATGTCTATGCTCCACAAATTGGACATCATAATAATGATTGAAATTTGTACAAAAAAGGTGGTTAATTCTAATTCTGTTGTGATTTTAAATGGACAAAAAGTAAGTATGTGCTGAGTGTGCAATAAGGATATCTTCAATGTCAAGGTCATTTCTTTTAATTCCTCCTTGCTGACCCCAAATCTTGTGAAATGATTTTTTTTTTTAAATTTTCATGGAAAGTGGAAATTATTCAACAATTTTATATTGAAGAAGTTAGGAAATTTCTTCTCATATCAACAATTCTAACTTTAGGGAAAAAAAACTATAGTTATCAAAATGAATAATGGTTATTTTCTGGTAGCTAGGTGTCTCAATCTCAGGGGGACAAAGATATTTGAGATATCTGAGCTAGGTTCAAGATATCAGAGTTTATTTCAAAGTTGGGATCATGCTTGTTTTGACATTTCCTTGTATTTCATATATAAGTGTTTGAAACAAGAATTTCATTGTTTAAAGGTTTAAGTGAATAGTGAGGGCAACGAGCTCTTACTGCAACCCCTGAGTGAAGAGAAAATTCAGACTATTGCACATTACTCCTATAGATTTTTTTTTTCTGCAGTAAACTCAGTACCCACAATCCTCCATAAATTGCATATGGCTGCCCAAACAACATTCTCAAGATAACCAAACAAAAGTTTAAAAAAAAAAAGCAGTTACTCATTTTGCTAAAATGGAAATACCTATATAGTAGATTAAGCCCCTATTCATTAAAATTTTTTACTTTTTTAAGCTCCGTTATGCAACTAGCGTACAAATGAGTTGCATAGTTTTTAGTTAATTAACATATAATTATTACCTCCAAATGTTACAGTAATATCTTTTAAGCATGTAGACTTCCTAATGTAATAAAGAAATGGGGGCGTCTTCAGTCCTGAATATCTTATGTGCCTCATGATTAAAAAGATGCAAATTAATATTTAAAGCTTTCAAATTAGAGTAATTTTTTGCAATTTTAGATGAAAGTGTTTACCACCGATGGAAGACCAAGATTCCATATTTTTATGTGGTGGATCTAAAGTTTTTTTTTTCAGTCTTAATATAATCTGTTAACCTAATCACTGTATTATTTGAAAGGTTTTCCACTTCCTCAATAGATTATGTGCACGTTGATAGGTTTATTGATTCAAGAGACATTTAAATAAGAAAACAGAGAAACCTTACAATTTCCCTGTGGACTTTGATAGTTTTATAGGAGTCTGAGATCCAATATATAAATATAGGGCTGTCAAGAAACCAGGATGATATTGGAAATACATTATCTGTATCCCTGTGTACAATGACTCAGAATTATTTATTTATGAGAACTAATTCTGGTTAAGTCCAGTTCCTAGAAAAATATCAGAAGTAGATATAACTACGCCATCATGGTGTTTGATATAAGTTAACATGTGATTGGTGTTGATTTACTATATTGATTTAATAAATGTCTGTTAAGTGCTGTTTTTGCTAAGCTTCCCATTCTGACTGTAGAATTACACAAGGCCATCATATTTCTTCCTTACTGTCAGTATGTGCTATAGTAGACTTCATATTGTATGTATTGTGTAATTGTCCTGGGTCTTATACTTCACTCTTCATCTTTGTTTCCATACTGAAAAGGTTTTAAGTAATCACGAGTTCAGAATCCTTGATTAGTAGGTGGAGGATTCAGATTTGTTAATTAAGCACTCAGGAATTGTTTGGGAGTAATCCAGTGTTCAGTATGTTAGAGGAATACTCTGAGAGCTTGGGACAAGGACAAGGATGTCCTTTGTAATTTTAAATAATTTTAAATAATTTGGCATAGTGACATTATAAGTTTCTTGTTGATTTGGCATTAAGTTGGGTAAGCTTCATCTTTGAAGGGATGATGTAGAAATAAGAGGAAAAATAGCTTAATTAGTGTGGAACTATTTGTGTTAGTGCTCAAGAGGGAATGGGTCGCTTGGTCACTTAGGGTATTAATTCAAACTTTAATGAAAATTTTTGTGAAAACTTTAATGATAAATTGTTCACTAATTGATATACATTTTGACAATGATTAAAGATTTTATCCTCATACCAGTTTATGTACTGTCTAGATCTTAGAAAAGCACCCCCATCTTCTGAGAGTATGGGGAATACAAGCTTATTGTTTCAATGAAAAATTATCCCACAACATTAGCTCCAATCTATTAATTAACCGACTCCATTCCTACATATATCTTTATCAAATCTTCATCATGCTAATATGACTTTAAAATGACCTTTACTCAATACAAGGTTCTGAGATCTACAGACAATTAATTGCTAACTCATTAACTTCTAAGTCTTGACTAGCTAGACATCACTTCAATCTTAATTATCCATACACAGATTGAAAAGTCTGAGCATCATGGTCCCTTTTGCCTGAATCCTTAGTAACTATTTTATCATGTCACTGAATTTTTGCACATAAAACTACTCCTCAAGGGAAAGCAGGGTAGGAGTGATGGGAGCTGAGTAGCTTGAACTCTCAGGGTGGGAGTGATAGGGCTAAGTACCTTGGACTTTCAGGGTGGGAGTGATAGGGTTAAGTAGCTTGGACTCTCAGGGTGGGAGTGATAGGAACTGATTAGCTTGAACTCTCAGGATGGGAGTGATAGGAGCTGAGTAGCTTGAACTCTCAGGGTGGGAGTGATAGGAGCTGAGTAGCTTTGACTCTAAGGGAGGAAGTGATAGGAGCTGAGTAGCTTTGACTCTCAGGGTGGGAGTGATAGGAACTGAGTAGCTTTGACTCTCAGGGTGGGAGTGATAGGAACTGAGTAGCTTTGACTCTCAGGGTGGGAGTGATAGGAACTGAGTAGCTTTGACTCTCAGGGTGGGAATGATAGGAGCTGAGTAGCTTTGACTGTAAGTTTGGGAGTGAATAGGAACTGAGTAGCTTTGACTTCTAAGTTTGGGAATGATAGGAACTGAGTAGCTTTGACTCTAAGTTTGGGAGTGATAGGAGCTGAGTAGTTTTGACTCTCAGGGTGGGAGTGATAGGAGCTGAGTAGTTTTCACTCTCAGGTAGGGAATGATAGGAACTGAGTAGCTTTGACTCTCTAATTGATAAGAGCTGAGTAGTAGACTTTAAGTTTGGGAGTGATAGGAGCTGAGTAGCTTTGACTCTCAGGGTTGGAGTTAGAGGAGCTAAGCAGCTTGTACTCCTAGGGATTAGTTCAAAATTAGGGAAGTTAAAGAACTTACCTAAAGGGAATCAGATGAAGTGAGAGATGGACAGGTCTAGATACATATTATACTTTCATTTTTAGCTCATCTGAAGGAAAGGCTCAAGTGAGCTTTTCTGATCGAAATTTGCCCTTTGTCTGTTGTCATTGTTATCTTCATTTCCTGAACCACCAGGCCAATTTCAACCAAACTTGGCACAGAGCATTCTTGGGTGACGGAGATTTAAGTTTATATAAATTAAGGGCCACACCCTCTTCCAAGTGGAGATAAGAATTAGTGAAAATGTAATGGCATCTCTTTAAGAACCTCTGTGCAAGAAAAGATGAAAGTTATGTGAAAGCTTCATTACATAGCATTTTTTTTTTTAAATTATAAGCCAAGATATTAGGGTTGGGCTGAAATCGGACATCCAAATTCTACATCATGCATGTGTACAGGAAAAAAAAATCTCCTCCAGAACAACAGGGCCATGTTGATCATATTGATATTGAGCATCCCAACGTTGTGTGGATTCAACTTTTATTAAGTCATAGCTCTCTTAGGGCTAGATTTTGTTTCATAATACGAAGTCAGAATTTTTGTGAAATTAAAAAAAAATCAGCTAATGACAATTAAAAGGGTTAAAGTGTCTCAGGTGAGCACTGTGGTTCATGGGCCTCTTGTTATATTTACAGAGAGTGACTTGATGGAAGAACAAGAATGTCCGTACAGTGTACTAGATGTAGCCTCCCTCATACAGTCTCGATATGCTTATATCACAGGTAAGTCAGGACAGTGTACTAGATGTAGCCTCCCTCATGCAGTCTCAATATGCATATATCACAGTTACATCAGTACAGTGTACTAGATGTAGTCTCTATCATACAGTCTTGAAATATATATATCACAGGTAAGTCAGTACAGTGTACTAGATGTAGCCTCCCTCATACAGTCTCGATATGCTTATATCACAGGTAAATCAGCACAGTGTACTAGATGTAGCCTCCCTCATACAGTCTCGATATGCTTATATCACAGGTAAATCAGTACAGTGTACTAGATGTAGCCTCCCTCGTACAATCTCAATATGCTTATATCACAGGTAAGTCAGCACAATGTACTAGATGTAGCCTCCCTCATACAGTCTCGATATGCTTATATCACAGGTAAGTCAGTACAGTGTACTAGATGTAGCCTCCCTCATACAGTCTCGATATGCTTATATCAAAGGTAAGTCAGTACAGTGAACTAGATGAAGCCCCCCTCATACAGTCTAGATATGCTTATATCACAGGTAAGTCAGTACAGTGTACTAGATGTAGTCTCCCTCATACAGTCTCGATATGCTTATATCACAGGTAAGTCAGTACAGTGTACTAGATGTAGTCTCCCTCATACAGTCTAGATATGCTTATATCACAGGTAAGTCAGTACAGTGTACTAGATGTAGTCTCCCTCATACAGTCTCGATATGCTTATATCACAGGTAAGTCAGTACAGTGTACTAGATGTAGTCTCTATCATACAGTCTTAATACATATATGACAGGTAAGTCAGTACAGTGTACTAGATGTAGTCTCTATCATACAGTCTTAATACATATATCACAGGTAAGTCAGTACAGTGTACTAGATGTAGCCTTCCTCATACAGTCTCGATATGCATATATCACAGGTAAGTCAGTACAGTGTACTAGATTTAGTTTTATCATACATGTAGTCTCATATGCATATATCACAGGTAAGTCAAGTTTATTGTGTACTAGATGTAGTCTCTCTTGTACAGTCTCAAAATACATTTATTGTAAGTGAAGTTCAGTGTATAAGACTAAGCTTGTCTTGCACAGACAAAGAACTTATTTATCACAGGTTTATCCACAACAGTGTAATTTAGTGGTATTATACAGTTTTAAATTAAATTTGGTATCTCAAACATTTATATCTTGAATACTATGGATATGTCAAAGTGTGATTGAAGTCCCCACCATTTTTCCTTTATATATTTTAACCTATATATCTTCTCTCCTCTGATATCTGGAGTTTTTTTGAGTTCAAGATAACAAGGTTTGACTGTATTTAATTATGGAGTAGGAGGAAGATTATTCATTAGAACATTCTTTTTGTGCTTGATAAAACTATATGCTTTATATAAAATTTCCATTTATTATTTTTAAAAATCTAAATCTTATTTCATTTTAAACAAAAAAACTAAGAAGAACCCATGTGTATAGTATACTATTGAATTGAACTTAAATGCAGATTTCACTTTTATTCAATTCAGGTGGAAAAGCAAAAAATGGTGCCTTGATTCTGACATTTCCAGAAAATCCTCAGCATCCACAGATACCTGACGAGGAATACCGAAAGCTTGTCAACTTCCTGTGCTGTGTTCCGACGTAAGTTATATTCTGAAGGATACAGACCTATCACAGATTGACAAGCCTTGTGTCACTTCATATTACATCTGAAGTAAAACATGTTGAGATTTGGTGAAAAAAATCTTATATGATTTTAATTTTATTTGGACATTTGTACATGTATATAGCAAAAAAATAAAAAATGATAATAATAATAATAATATTAATACAGTCAATCCTCAGTAATCCAAACTCCAGTAATCTGAATGCTTCACCTTTGGGACAGAATATATCTACAAATTATAAAAAGTATGTTTCAGTAAGCTGAAGGTGACAATTTGCACAGGAACACAAGTATCCTTATTGACAAGGACTCCTCTGTACACCGATTTCTCATTAATTGTTTAAAAAAAAGAAAGAAAACAAAAGAAGACATTAGTGTCATAGAAAAACTAATTTTGTTTGTTGAAAAAAATCACATATTTTTGAAACTGATGGCAGAAGATTCAGTGTATACTGTATAAAGTTTTTTTCCTTGTTCCAGGTTGGCTGAATCTGAGCAGGGTTTTGTAATTGTGTTAGACAGACGACAAGCGAGCTGGAACGATGTCAGGGCACTCTTACTAAAAATGTCGGTCAGTGCTTACAATAAAACTAATATACAGGCATTAAGATTACATCTGATTCATTATTTGTGTACTCAAACTGACTGGCAAACAATCCAAAGATTGTGAAATTTCCGAAAAGTTTGGCACATATTACGTATTTTAAAGAATCCTTCTTGACAAAAAACAATAATCAAAAACTCATTTTTGCTAATTATTTCCTAATTTTGGAACTCATTGGTTTTTCATAATATAAAAACAAAGGAGGTATTTGAATTATCCTGAAAAACTGACATATTGCATGAAATTGTTGTCTAATTCTGAGATTGTTGTCTTTGGCAGGAATTTTTCCCAAAACATATACAAGTTGTGTTCTTGCTGCAACCAAAAGGGTTTTTCCAAAGAGCATTTGCTGACATGAAATCCAAGTTTGTGAAAGAGGAACTAGAATTTAAGGTTAGATGACTTAACAAAATTTCCTTCTAAACAATGCCTAATACCTAGTACTTGCATGTACTACAAGTTGCTTATCTGTAAGTCTGAGTGTTTTAATGAAAAAAATAAAATTGTTCTTGTCAAGTGAGGTACATAAACTTTTAGATAAATTTACAATACAGATGCAGTGCCGTTATTTCTTAATTTTTTTTTATGTTTGCTTCTAAAGTTATGGGAAAAGAGATTTTTTTTGGCTTTTAAACCTAGCCATTGACAAAATCTTTTTTATTCCCTGCCCTGAATATGGCAGGGGAATATTGTAGTGCTTTCCATCCTTTTGTCTTTCCATGCTTCTGTCCTTCCAATACTCTTTACATTTAGCTCATTTTCAAAGAAACTGTTCAAAATATTGCGAACAAAATTCATACAATGGTACATATTCAAGAGAACTATTCAACTGTGGCATACTCTTATGACCTTAACCTTTATGACTTTGACCTTCTGATGAACTTCACTTTTGAAGATTTTATAATTAAACTCTATACAAATATACATACAGTAAAACTCAGTCATAATGAACTCACTGATAAGGAAATCTCAGTTTTAAGGAAAATTTTACTAATCCCGTAGAAGACTTTCACTATATGTTCTTTACACAGATATAAAGAATCCCAGTTATAAGGAAGCAAACTGAGGTCCCAGTGACTTCCTTATAAGCAAGTTTTACTGTATATTAGTGGAAGCAATTCAGCTGTGTCCTTATTTTCTTTTTTTGACCTTTCCATTGACCCTGATCTCACTATTCCTTCATTTTGCATTTAACTAAGTTTCAAAATAAAGTGCTCAAGATATTTTCATCAAACTTTGTATACTGATACAAGCTTATGAGAGAAATAAAAGTATGTCATCATTTTTTGAGCTTGAAATTTCCTATGACCCTGATTTTCACTTTTTCTTCATTTTGCTCCAAGTTCATCTTATCTAAGTCCTTAAAGAATTACTTCACAAAACTCGGAAAAATCTCAGAGCATTTAATCATACATACTTATGTACTGAAGGTTTAAATTCTTGTATGAAAAATATGAAAATTATTCCTTCTTTCATCATATTTTACTATTAGTTCAGACCATGGAATCAAGGTACATTTTTTTTCTTGCTGCAATACAATGTACCGGTACCTAAGGAAGGCATTCATGTCATATGGACATATTTGTAGAGAAATGAAAAATGTGTTAAACAATTTAACAATTAAACAATAATCTTATCTTTGAAATTATGTACTAGTTGAACTGCATTTGAGCCATTTAATACATGTGAAAGGTCATAAACTTTAAATAGACTGAAATTTTATTTGTTTTGTCTTATTTTAATTTTTTAAATATTTTTTTTTCTCTTAGCTTAGAAAGTAAGATTATTTACCTTTCAGGTTGTGTTATGTAATGAGCCGAGTGAGATGTTTGACTACATAAGCGAGGATCAGTTAACTACAGATGTGGGGGGTAAACTCGAGTTTGACGCCAATGAATGGACTCAACACAAATCTGTATGTAATTGTAGGAACATCACTATAAATGTAAATAATTATTAGTCGGTGATTGGGAAATTGTACTAATTTTTCCTCAAGCAAGTGCATAGCACTCTTAGTTCTCCAAGTTAAAACTTATATTAAGGTGCCACACGGTAATATATCCTAAATAATGCATCCATGAGGGTAATTTATCCTAAAAGCACCTCAATGAATGAATGGTCTCATCTCCAGCTGATTTAACATGCAGAAGTAAATAATGAAGTGAATGTTGCATTCATGAGTGGACAATTTTGCCAGTATCTTTATGTTGGTAATGATTCATTCATGCATAATTGATCAAGATTGTTTTTCAAGCTTCATAAGTAATTTACCAACAAATTATATAGACCCAGTTATAATCACACTAATATCTGATATACATCATTGTACAGCTGAGTCATTCTGTATGGTGTAGATTACTAATAACACTGATATCTAGATATGATTGACCTTCATCTCGCTGTATATTTTAAGTTATCACCTGGAAGGAAGGGGCACCTGTTCCCGCTATATTACACTTTATTATTTCATTAAGATTATTCTAAGATATTTTCTGTAATCTTTGTTTATACACATCAGACACAGCTGGGGGAACTTGTTGAGCTCTTAGAGGATGTTGATAAGTGTGAATAGATTACCTTAATAGATTTCCTGTGTGTTAATTCAAATTCAGAATTAGTTAGATATCTATATATTATTATGTACTATTTGTTTTGACACAGATAAAAAAAGAAATTGATTTGATATACATGATTCCTAAACTATAAAATACTCATCTTCCCATGTTTTCTGGTTAAACTTTATTTTTTTAAATTTTATGCTACAAGAGTTCTTGAAGCAAAATTTTGGGTGTTTGCAATTTTATGTAAAAGTTTTTTTTTATACCCGTATACCCCCAGCTTGAAAGCAGGGGACAAGGGGTATATATTGATGGAGGTGTTTATCTGTTTACCATATCACTTGAGGGTACTCATCTCTTAATGTCCTCAACTCTTGCTATACCACTGAATAAAATTTGATGAATCTTTCACAGAGTCTTTATTACATAGTGCCAATTAGTGCACCTTCTATTTTTTAATTCAATTGGACAGATATTTGGGGTTTCCAATGGCAAAAACTAAACTCTGCCATTATACTCATACGGGAGCGGGGGATATCATTTTGTGAGCTTAGTGCTTACAGTATCTCTAGTTTAGGAGGTACCCCTGGTAATTTTTTCCTTCAGATGAGTGGCATATCCTGCACCCAAACCAAATACACCAACACATACACATGCAATGAACAAATTGTATCTGGTAATTATGACTGGTATCACCTTAAATTTATCGTTCCCTTCTCTCATTTTCAACAGGCTGTAGAGAAGTTTGCTTCCAACACTGAGAAGATGGGTACCGCGGTCAAGGTTTTAGTGAAGAAATATGAGGAAATAGAGATTCCTAACGATGTTCCCGGGATGGAGAAACTGATCCAGGACCATATCCAGGGGCGTAAGGAAATCCTCGACGACCAGGCCTCCACGGTTACCCACGGAGAAACGCTGCTGAGTTGTATTAGGGGGGATAACTCTGAAATCCACTTTACTCAGGCTACACATGTTAGAAGTCTAGAGAAGTATGTCAGAATTTTTGTCTGTTCTATTCTATTGTTCAGCTCTACTTCTAAGATTTTTTTTGAAATTATTTGGAAGAATTTCCTGGAAATTAAGATATACTATGATCAATCTGTATATGAAATAACCTAAATCCATTTTCAAAAAAACTCTTGAGCAGATTATAATGAAAAAAATATGTTGTACGCTTATATATACATTATACTATGTTGGGAAAACAGCGAAAAGAATATTCTTATAATGGTATCTACGTAGTATATATGCAAGAAAAATAGCTACTTTTGTACATTTTTAAGAGAAAGAATTTTTTTTGTGATTTACAGAGTGAGTAAGTCAAAATGATATATATATACCATATAAAGGGTAATTTTTCATGCTGTCAACTTTTACTAATTTTCACTTGTTCAATAATTTCACAAAAAATAAGCTTGTATCTAAAACCACAGCAGTAAAATTTTATGACAGAAAGTTTAGATCACATTAATTTAGGCCATGTACATGGTCACATATTTTCCGCAGGAAATTGTCACAGCGTACTTTTAAGTACATTTAAGACATAGAAAGGCAGTTAAAAAAATCTGTGTAATTTTCTACCCATGGATTGAGCAGAATTAAATTATAGTTTTGCAGAATAATGACCCTGTGGTAAAAAGTACGTTTACAGTATATCCATTGTCTGAAAAGGAAGTCGACAGTCTGACTGGATATTCAATAAAATGATGGTTTTACTGAATTCCTGATTTTAATCTTTAAGGCAGCAATCTATTACTCATATATTGAAAACAGGACTTTTGAGTCAATCCTTGTACTTGCAGACTTCTGATAAAACTTGAGGAGATTAAGAAAGAGTTTGAGGGATTCTGGGCTCGACATGAAAAGCGACTCAAACAGGCACTGCTTCTACGGCAATTTGAGGAAGAATTCAAATTAGTAAGTAATTTAAATACACAGGCACTACTGCTTTGGCAGTCTCAGGAATATGCACTTGTAAAAATGAAGATAATTGTTATGGAGCAGGTTCAAAGAGTAATAAATAAAAAAATAAAACGTTTATTAAATCAAGTCAAACGATATAAAATATCTGAGTTGTGTACAAATAGGTGAGAAAAATGTTAAGTTCTTTTTCTTTTTTTCTATGAAATTTTTTTTTTAGACAGTTGATTTTAGACACACAATTTCAATTACTTTAAATTATAAATCCTTTAAAATTCATCAAGAATCCTTATTTCACCACCATTTTAAATTTTCCAGTACCAGTATAATGTGGAACGTAAGCTGGAATGGCTACAGACCAAAATGTCCCAACTCGGAGACTCTCTGGATAAAGTCGAGGAGCTGTTCCAGGAATTCGAGGAGTTTGAGAATGAAGCACAGGTAAGATTTCAGGTTGGCAATCACAGGTAAAAGTCATGTGGATGAGGTACAATTAAGTGTAGATTACAGGTGAATCCATTAGGTGGTATGTTGTAGGAGTTAGTGCCCTTTGTACAGAATACAGTCTATAAAACTAAAGAGCGTTTAAGGTTTATACCTATAGACAGTTTGCAATTATACTTAGTCTTTTTGTCTAAATTAGATTCTTTTTCAAGATTGTTTTTCACGTAAACAAAATTAATTAATTTCCTTTTTGTACCTTTGTCCAGCAACGACCCCTTCAGGTCGTTTTACACTTTAAGGTGAGAAGTTCCTCTGTGAATGAGAAATTTTCTCACCTGTATTACCTGTCCTTGGGACTTTAATTAATTCTTGTTAAGAGTTTACACAGTACACTCTTCCTACCTGTTCACAGTGGATTATAGTTTGATTTCTTAATACTTTAATCTAATTGAATTACCTGAGAATTTGATGAATAAGTTGCCCACCAACTAACCTAATTTTATCTGTCAGTTAGAGACCAAACTGCTCGGATGTGGAATACTTCTGTCCAAATTTGTAGGTCTGTATTTGATTCTTTTCACTAATCACTAGAAATTTGATGCTAATTGGGGAATAACTTATATAACTGAATGTATGTATGAATGTTTTATAAAATAACAAATAATCATTAATACCAGGCATTCAATGTTTTGTTTTTTCAACTTTTCAATGCAATAGAATGAAATGAAAATGTGTATTTGTGTTAAAATTCCAACTTGCTGATCAGTGTAGAAATAATTGTTAATATTGGTAATGAGAGTAAAGAAAAAGTTGTTTCACTGAGATAAACACATGACCCTTATTTATTATGACAGATATAAACTTTATTTTTCCCCAGTGCTTGTTTAAGTGTGACAAGAATCAGCAAACTTGTGAATTAAGCTTTTCTGAATGTGTATACTTTTTTCCTGTGCTGTAATAATGATGCTCAAGTATAGATTGATAGGCTTTTGTAGGTAATAGTTTTGAGACTAAAATTGAAACATTTTTTTTTCAAAATAAAATGATTGGTCAATTCTTTATAATCTTAAAACTGATCCAGAAAAATAGCAGTCTACTGCTGTCCTCTGGCTTTTATATATGACAATTACATGCTGTCACAAACTGTGGTTGAAAAACAAAACAAAAAATGACTGGAAATATGTTGGATAATTAAGCTGTTTCTTGTGAAATAAAAAAGATATTATCAGGAGTAGAGAAAATGTATTCATGTAACTTTTATTTTCCCTCTATCTAAAAGAGAGTGTGAACCAGAAAAAATAAGAATTTGTTAAAGTCTTTGTGATTGTTCAGATGATGGACTTATTGGAGTATTTGTCTTGCTTTGGATTAAACCCTTGATATGAGTCTGATTTGAATATTTATTCAATCCATACTTCTAATGCAATAGAGTTTGAATGAAAATTGCTCTGTCATTGTCTGAAATTATGGCTGTTTACAAGTTTATATGTAAATTGCTTCTTTATAGAAATAAAAACAACAAAATAAAATGTCCACATCATTATAATAATGATTGAAAAAGTCTTTAATATAATTTGGTACATGTGAAAAAGGCACCTGTCATCAATATCTAAAGGAGGTTATCTTTATTTCTAGCTGAACCTTGCTATCCTATAATTTGTAAATTTTTTAATCCAGAAATTCATTAATTTTTTACTGAGTACATGTAATTGAGATAAGTCACGGATCTGCATCAGCCATGACACATTGTCCTATAAATATACTTAACTGCTAGGGAGAAGTGTATATTTAAGTAACTTACTTTGTCTATATGTGACCAGTAGCTAGGTATGATATCTACCTCTGTAGAAATCACCTGTAGTATTATCAATCCACCACCTTACCTATAGTGTCCCTTATCCTCTGTCTACACTCCCGTAATCTGACAGTTTGTGTGACTCGTGACAACTCAAGATAAACAGAAACTAGAGAGTCTTGTTTTCTCCCATCAAAATTTCATTATATACCATTTTAGTCAGACTAAAAGGATATCTGTTACATTTGGCATATAGAATAAAAACTGGTTGTCTCTCCTCCTAGATTACCTCCCTTTATCTCTCTGATACAGGGTCACAGGAATGGCTCTCAGATTACAACTCTGTTTTTCAAAAGATTTGTTGATTTGTTTTATAGGTCTTCAAAAAGTTTTTTTTTTTCTAATTCTTTTACGTACGCATTCATTTTGTTTCTAAATCAAGAGTTCCCTTAATTTCAGAAGACATGACTATTAAAATAATTACTATGGATTTCTGTGGTCATCTGAGGATTGATTTTCCATCTTGTTAATTCACATTTCTTTACTTTTTATTCTCATATAACTCCAGAGCACAGATGTAAACATTTGTTTTGAGATGATAAGCTTTGAAAAGGTGGACTTTTTTGGTGATTACAATTACTCAGAATTATGAAGATGAATGAAAAGAAGAAGTTTTTGATCATCAAGGACAAATGCTACATACAAAACATTGGTTGCATATACTGGTATATTATTTTTGGTTGTACACACTGCATATATCAAATCTCTAAGAGATTAAGAAATTGTAGACTTTCCATGATGTTCAAATTTCTTCCTTTATGTCATCACCCTTATAAATCTATCATAATACAATTTTTTTTATCACTTTATAGGACATAATTGTGAAACTTTGAATAAAAAATGAAACTTTATGCAGCTAAACTTATTCATTTAAATTATTTGACAAAAGTTTGTTTGTATCATCTTTCCCTAAAAATAAGGAAGATTTTGAGTAATTGTTTCTTGAATATGACTGTAAGTTAACCAGTAATGCACAAAATTTGGGCCTTAATATACAACTGTATACTATTTATCTATCACATACTTATACATATATTTACTGACAAGCAGTATCTTTTTGTAAGTGTTTTTTACAAATTTATTTTTTAAATCATGAGAATCAGTTGAATCACATGTAGGAATCGAAGTACACAGTCATGCTTTGATTCTTTTATGATTAATGGATCATAATATTTATATACAAATGTCTTTGTATTTTGAATTGGAGATTTAAATATATATACATAAGGACTGTTTAATTTCCTTTAATCTTTAGTACAAACTGTTGATGTATTCAGTTATTGATAATCAATTAATCAATGTAATTGTATATTGCATACTGAATGGGCCCTCAGATGTGTTAAAAGTCATAACCACTCAAGCTGAATTATGAAAACTTATGAAAGTGTGTTTCATTATTGTGGGTTTTACCACTGCTTACAAAAAGCTAATACAACTTGATTGAATGGGCCTTTACAACATAGATTGTACAATGTGAGGATAATTAATCTATGGTCTGTACATGCCTGTTTTGGATTCACACATTGTTTGTTGCTGATTAGTCCCTCATTAAAGAGTTGACGATCGAGTCTAAGCATGCAAGAGACAGGATCCCCAATCCTTGTTTTTGCGATAATTGAGTTCTCTGTAGGTACAACCCAAAAGATTACAAGTACGCTTTACCCATTAAGTTCCTTGTTTGGACTAGATATCTACCATATATCTATCTTAAGAATAAAAGGGAAAGAGATTAGGACCATGTTGGGGTTGTGTAACAGCTTTATGGTCGGTATGGTCACTTTTGAAGACCCTCTTGATGGTGTATATATGTTTTAGCAACTGGTGGGTGTAAAGAGCTAATTGTCTTTTGATGTGATTAGAGATAATGGTGTTAAGGTGAGAGTGCCCCAGGGTTGAATTGTTCTTTTTATGTGGACCTTAGTTTCTTGTAAAAATAGATTCCACAACACTTCTTTGGAAGATTTTGGTCAATTTAAAAACATTAAATGTTCTGTTAGTTTAAATCATTTCTCAGTGGAGCATTTCAGGTAACTGCAAATCTTCTACAGGATATTTTTCTTGTCGTTACGTGTACAACCATAACTAGTGGATTCCATCTTGGGTTGACATTGCTCCTTGAGGACATCCAGGATAAATCTGTTACTGGCACATGCAGTTATACCAAGTTTGACATAATTTGATGGAGTAATAAAGTTGTTATTTGATCTGGATACACAACAGAATAACCTTACACAGCCACTATAGTGATCCATCAAAGTTTGTAATTCATTTGACATGGGATATAATCTAGTGAAATCATGCCCGCATTGAACTGCAGATAAACTAAATTCAATTTCTTTAAAAACATTAAATGTTCTGTTAGTTTAAATCATTTCTCAGTGGAGCATTTCAGGTAACTGCAAATCTTCTACAGGATATTTTTCTTGTCGTTACGTGTACAACCATAACTAGTGGATTCCATCTTGGGTTGACATTGCTCCTTGAGGACATCCAGGATAAATCTGTTACTGGCACATGCAGTTATACCAAGTTTGACATAATTTGATGGAGTAATAAAGTTGTTATTTGATCTGGATACACAACAGAATAACCTTACACAGCCACTATAGTGATCCATCAAAGTTTGTAATTCATTTGACATGGGATATAATCTAGTGAAATCATGCCCGCATTGAACTGCAGATAAACTAAATTCAATTTCTTTTTTTACGTGTCATAATTTCTTGTTGGAAGTCAGAGGACACACTTTTTATGAGTTCAGAGATCAAGTGATAATTGTTTTTACACATGGAGAAGTTTTGCCGGAGGACAGTGATATATTCACTGAAACTATTGTATCATGACTGACATAGATTATACCCCTGGACACTGTGTATAATCCCTTAAATGTTAAGATTTCAGGAAACGTTGTCATTTTTTATTTGCCTTGGTGATGTTCCACTGATTTTTTTAGAACAAAATTTTGATTGTTATTTTTTTGGTTTACCTTCAGTTATGATCTTTATGCAGTCGTAGTTGGATATAATTTTTTACCCAAGATTTACGATCCTAATTTTTATTTTCTGTGCTACTCTACCTGGAATGTTGTAGTGTTGTATTGTTCTCAAGCTGTTACAGTGATATAGAAATAGGTAACCACGCAGGAATCATCAATTTTAAAGGGCTGGTTACGCAAAGAGAAATAAAAGACAAAAAGAATTTATTGCAGTGTGCATGTACAATCTGCTGAACACAAACTCAGTCGAGACAAAAGAGACGAGGATTATACATCGGTTGTTCCAACACGTCGACTTCTAGTGCAAATACTGTTTCCTCTTTTTCTATTGTGCTTTTGCCATCAATGTGGTTTTAAAGAACTGTGGATTGAATTGAACAGTTGATTTTTATGATAAGCAAAAAGTGTTGAAAGAGTGCTGCAATATCAAATGCATTGAAACCGGTTTCTTCAAATATTTATCAAGTATTATTGATTTAATTGCTTTTTGTAATGTTAATTGGAAAAGTGGGTTATTCTCTCTGTGCACTGTGTAAAACACTACAGTCATCATAATACTTTGGAAGTAAGGTCCATAGGAATCTGTCAGTAGAGGATTTACTAGTTAATTAATTTACAAAAACTGTTAATTAACTATCAAAATGCCTCTGTATCGTCGCTGGAGATGGTCCACCTCCTGTGTTCCGAATTTATACTCTCAGGTGAGTTTATTTTTTTTACGTAACCAAACAAAATAGTTTTTTATCTAGGTAGCTAGTGAGAACTTGTGTATCATTTCCTGCGAACTGATCAGGGTCTCTGTACCCTTTCTTTGTTCCTTACATACGATCAAGCCCACTCGCTAGACTGTTTCTGGTGACGTGATTCCAATCCCATTATGCAGATGCACATTGTGTGGTTATTCATTTCTCTCACCAAGCAGTTGTAGAAGCAGTGTCACCATTCAGCTCTTTAGTAATTCAAGCTGTTCTGACATGCAGACAGGGCAATAGTGAGAAAAGAGAATCTCATTTATAGTTGGAGTCTCTTAATCGATCATCCTACATTTCAAAGATTTAAAAGTGTAAGTTAGACTTGTCAGAGGTCGTCATCCTCATTGAACTGGATTGTGAATACGATTATATCCTGTACTTTATGCAGATAAAAGACCAGTGTTGTCTCCTTTTACCTGAGATACCTGTGACCTATTCATAAAACGGAAATGAAAATAAAGCACCTGTGCGTGGAGGGGGGAGGCCGAGTATTGTCCTGAGTCATCAGTGTGTAGAAATGTTCGCGTCCCTCACACAAGTTTTTTGAGAACTTGATTGTTTTGTGGATGTGTTAATGCTGGATATTACACTTGCTGGATTATTATGTTGCCAAGTTGGCATAGGAAAACTCAGGTAATATAGGTAAATGATATGTCGACAGACAGTTTATTTTGTTAAACAGACAAGTGTTATGGAAGTTTTGGACCATTTTTCCTCTGTTTGTATACAGAAGTGTACTTCTTAAAGAATTGAGTCAAAGCACATGTTTCCTCAAACAAGGGGGCTGTATTGTCAATAGTATATTGTCTTACATGGTTCATTTATTAATTATGAATGAAACACCTGCACTTTATGATGGTCAAGTATAATAAGTGTATAAGATTATTAATAAATTCATGGCTACTTGAATGACAAGGTATAATTAAATAAAATAACATGGATCAATTTATTAGATAGAAGAAAGGGAAATCTGTTGTCTATTTACATAGACTGAAGCCATTAAATCTGGACATTTGTACAGGTTAACACAACACAGTGTTTATATTTACAAACAATTCAGGTAGATTATGTGTGTTATGCCACTGTTTACCTATTTACCATGAAGTGTTCAGAATTAATCAGCTTAGGGGAGATAACTTTGTACTTGACCAGTCAGGCAGTGGAGAGATGACCATCACTGAGTGACCAGTGGTCATTGTCCATTAGATTTCTTGTCATTACTGGATATTAGTATAAAACTTCTATGGTGGGTGTTGCTCAATTCTCTGTAATACCTTAACAGGTGGACGGTCACTGACCTCACCTGCAGAATTAAGCCCTATAGGGCCATATTGACCTGTAAAGTACCCCTGTAGGGCCCATCAGACCCAGGGTTAATTTGTCACTAAATACACATTTAACACAGAGATTATTCTGATCTATGACAATATCATCATACACCCAGGCTCTGGGCTAGGAGGTGTTGTACATAATACCCCTTTGTGTAAGCTAAAAGGTGGACACTTGTGTATTCAGATATCTGTTTGATCCTAGTTGATTGTAAATAAAAACAAAAGATATATCAAAATCAATATAAAAACAACAGATATATCAAAATCAATATAAAAACAACAGATATATGATGTCAGAGAAAGCAGTATTAACTAAAGTGACATTAATTGTAAAGGAGCGCCATTTATCAAGAAATGAACTGTAGGCAGTTTTGTAGTGTAATACATTTATAATTTTTTGACCTTTTGACTAAAATATATTATAATGAGACATAAAATCTCTTTTTATCTAACACGTTAAGATATGTAAATGAAATATTTTGTTTTCTAGATAATCTGTGGTGTGCAGGTTATTCCTGGAAAATCCATATATGATTCATAACAAACTCTGTTTTTTAGTTTATACCCAAGACATTATTGATAAAACAATATCATATGTTAATTCTGTCTTTAATTTCCATTAGATATTGTAGGCATATAGCAATGGAATTGTCTCTCACAGCAGCAGGATCATTGAATAAATGGTTTTTCTGACACAATTTTTACTGTTTCTGGTTTTATTCCTAGCCATTAATTCAAGGCGTATATAATTAATTAAGAGAAAGCCATTCCATATATAAAATAAATTTCTCCATCAAATAAGTTCTTTTCATTTGAGGACCGAGCAGGGAACTTTGATGCTATTGTATCATTGCAATAAAAACAGCACAAAAATATACTTCAAATGAATCCAGTGTAATAACTTAATTAGTGTAGATTAATTAGCAGTAGATTTAAAACCAATGTAGGTAAGAATTCAATGAATAATTGCCATCCCTAGTCTCGTTACAAAGAGTGGTATAATACATGTACTAGTGCTACACAGTTCCTAAACACCAGAGAATTCAGACTGTGGAGGCAAAGCACCATTACAGCTAGATAGGGGGATCCTCCAGTCTAGTCTCTTGTCATTATTTGAGCCTATGATGGATGGACTGCTCTAGAACTGTGGACATCCAGTGTCATCAATTTGAAATAATAGCCTAGCTACACATTTTGCTAGATATATTCAAATGCAGAACAAGTATTCTTTTAAAAAGGAATTATTGAGGATCCCTCATACTGTGTTTACTTCTTTTAAAACTATAAACTTAAAAATGGTGAATGCATAGAACAATTCAATAACTTCCTGAATGAGTTATCTTTCCCTTAAGGAATTGTATAAACAGTTTTTGGGACTTTGAGAAAATACTGTACGATAGAAAGTTTACATATTAAGTTTATCCGTACCTGGCATATTTCCCCAGGATAAATATTAATTGATTAATGAAGTATTAGTAACAGAAATTACTGTTGTCTACCAACAATGGGAAAACACATGCAAATATTCTATTCAATACCCTTGTACAATATCTTGGTCTAATGTGATATGTTAAGAATACTCGAATCAATTTCAAATTGTGTCATTTACTGTAGATTTTTGTAAATGCCATCTTACATCAAAGGGTAGATCACTCTAACTGCGTAGAAGTGATTTAGAACTCTTCAATGCATAGTAGTGACAACATCACAATTGCACACCAGTATTCTGAATTATATTTTTTTAAGTACTGAGTTTTCAGCCAATATACTGTAGATCACTAAATTTTCGCGACACCTTATGTTCGCGAGATAGTCAATGTCTTTTTATAAGCGAGACAAAATTTTCACGAATTTTAGTTATTGCTCTATATAATCATGAGGATTACTTTAATATGTGAGAATGAAATTTTCGTGAGCACACTGTCTTGCGTAATTATGCAAAAATAAAGTTTTCGTGAATAAAAAGTGATTTACAGTATTAGGATGGAGAATAATCTTTGTTTATTTGTTGATGTTAAGTTAATTATGATGTCATAATGGTAAACAACAATCAAAACCACATTGTTTATAAAAGAAAATGTTGGATTTGCATAGCACACTCGAGAACAATATTTATATTGGGTACTGGGAACAGTTATTGTCATGACCTTCTCTGGATATGACTTCATGTTAGAACTTGTATGATATTTTAGCAATTATATTGACAAGAGTAAATGCATTGAGAAGAAAAAAATCATACAAAATGATATGTAAAAGGTAGCTGTGACGAGTTTGTTTTTCCTGGGAAAAAATATGCAGTGCACATTTTTTGTGCTGTAAAAAACATGTACCAAGGTCTGTATAATTAAGAACTAAAACCCTGATTTGATGGGCTTTTACAATTCTAAAAATTTCTGTAAGCTTGGAATTTGGATTGCATGACTTTAATTGTCTAGACAGTAATCTGACTGTGTGGGGCCTGGTATCAAATGTTTAGGTTTCTTCGCAATTTCAATGTTAGCTTATAAGGATTCTAAATTTAGTATAATTGTTTTATTTTATTTTTTGTTACGGGATATTTAAATTACTCCAAACAAGTATTTGTATTTGAAAAATAGTTGCACATTGTACAGTACTTTACGAGGGTCATTCAAAAAAATATGTAGAAAATGTCGCTCTTTTATAAGAAATTCGAGATCCACACATTATCATTTTGCTGCAGTTTCATTTGAATTTATCATGATACATTATTTTAAAATTAACGTTTTGTCACCACAGAGCACTCTTTTCAACGTAACATCAAATCGTAATGTCATGACAGTTTCTCAAAAATGCACTACCTCTTCATTTTTCACACGGTCTGTGGCACCCAACCCCAATATTTCTAAGTTTAAATTTGCTAATAATTATTCAAATATTAAGATAATTCATCAATGTCTTCATTTTTTACCACGTAACTGCTTTCACTAGTTCCACAACTGTGAATCGCATATCCCTTTCCATGTCGTTACGGTTTTCACCAAGTTTTTACTGATAATTCACTTTCTTAGAGGCAGTTCATCACCAAAGACAAAGTCACTAAAACTCAAAAAAATCTTTTGACATTTATACACACTTGCAAAGCTAATTTTTTATTTATTTTCTGCTTCCTCCAGCTTTTTATGAGTTCGTTATGGAAATTTCCGACTGTAACACAAAACTCACTGCTCTGTGACTTCATTTTTTTTTCCTCTTTCAAAGAGCACTATTTGTCTTCTGCAATGAATTTCTGTTCAAAGAAACAATATATAACATCACAATTTGGCACATGAAATAATGTAACCATACTCAACTTGAATGTTTATTTTCTATTAAATTTGAAAATCATTTTAAATAGATATTTCAGATTATAGACTTTTTATTGTGTATTGGCTATTGCCATTACAGTACTAAATTTTGACTGTGACCCCATTTTTGTAGTTTTATATTTTATATATATATATATTTTTAAAAATCATGGTATATTAAAATTTTTAATTCAAATTATTCTGATATATTTTTGAAAATTTCTACCAAATTTATTCATAATATGAAATTGAAATTAAAAAAAAATTATGGCAGAAGTCTATAAATTTTTGGATTGACCCTTGTACTTCACTGAGTCTTGTTCCACTTAATATTTAAAAGCAAGTATTAAAAATATTTTGTTTTTTTTTTTAATTAAAAAAAAAAAAATAAAAAAAAAAGAATTATTTACACATGCTAACAAATACTGGATGGAAGGGTCTTCTTTATGTCATGTCTACTTTGGGTATTTATGTCCTTGAGTGTCTCGTTAGCTAAGGAAATATAATGTCCAATCGTGAAAGGCATTGCTTAAATTTGCTTCCTAAGACAAAAATAGGAATCTACCCTTAGCCTTCCTTTAGTTTTCCAGAGATATTGTTAAACATAATGGAGCAACCTTTTGGGGGAAATCATTATACATTAAAACTCAAAAACTTTTAGATCTCTGATATTATAAACCAAATGTCTGTTTTGCATTATACAGGAACATAAGTACTAGCAAGTTTAGTTATTGTATATCCAGATATATGTTATTTTAATTTTGCGGGGGTAATGACTATAATTAACACATTCAATCATGAAAAAGATACCTTTTTAAAATTGGGAATGGAGCCCTTCCTATTCCCTTGAGGGGCCCCAAATGGGGCCTTTCAATGGCCCCGACATAGGCAATCAAGAATTCTGAGATAGATACTTAAGATATACATTTTGGTGAGTGGAAAAGGGGGGTGGGGGTGGGGTTTGAGGGTTATGAGTGAGAGGTGGATAAGCTCCAGGTATTTCAGAATTTTAAAGTTGACTACATTGAGCATGGAGTTTATAATCTTGATTATATTTTTAACTGATAAATTCATGTCCTGATTTTGATTGTGACAGTGGATATCTACACAATGATCACAGAGTGTTAAAAAACCATTTCTGCCTGATTGAGTAATAGATCTGACAATGTCTAAACAATACTGTCAAACTTCTTAAGAATTCACAAGGACAGTCTGTAAATTCCAGATCTCAAATTCTGTGTTTTAAACCCCACATAGTAGTTTTGAAGAATGAATGAATTTGTCTTAGGTGGGCAGAAAATAAGAGAATCGCAATATACTAGTCTCATTCATGATTATTGACTTAGTCTTGATTTTGAGTTTCCTCAGTGAGGCCCGAGTTTTTACCGAGTGTGACATAGTAGCATCATTGATTGATTTTCTTACTAATGTTTGTTTTATTTTTGAGGCATTAATTCAGAGTTGAGTTGTTTTTAACCGAAAGTTTTCATATTTTAAAGGTACTGGGGTATTAGAATTGTTATCTACAAAATATTAAAAATTCATAAAGTCAAGAATTACATTTTATACATTGATTCAAAAATTTGTTCATGCTTTGACAAATTTTTAATTATACAGCCAAGTAAATAATTTTGCTTTTTGTTGTCACACACTAACAAAAACTTTTTGTTGAATTGATAATCTTTGTCTTTTCTAACTGTCCAATAAATTTTATTTGCAGAAGGACTTGGAGCAGGCAGACAGAATGCGTGGGACAGGGGACCAGCTAATTTCCCAGGACAGCTATGCGGTAGATTCAATCCGCCCAAAGTGTATTGAGCTTCAGCGAATGTGTGACCAGTACAAGTCACTACTGAGGAGACGGAGGGAGATGCTCAATAAGTCACATGATCTCCAGGACAGAATTGATAAGGTCAGAGGTCAAATTACTTTTAGTTCCTTGTTCCATAATATTGCTCTCCATATACCTTTCCATTTACCAAAAAATGTCTCGAAAAATAAATTGCTGTGAACCTCTTGTTGGCAGGACTATGTAATGTCAAAAAAAAAAAATTCCTACGTAATACAAATGATATTCAGAAATTTTATTTCAATTTTAATTTATGAGCCCCCAAAAGAAGAATTAAAGATACATCTACAACCTGATTTTGGTTTTTAAAGGCTTTGACTGGTTATAAATTTATTTCCCTTTTCAGTGCTTTTTTATCAATTGTCAATTAATATAGAACTGTTAAATGACCTAGATTTTTTTGTTACAGGCCAATAAATGGTGCAATAAGGGAGTGGAGCTGTTGTCTAACCTGCCACCAGAGCATTGTCAGTCAGCAGAGGACACACGGTCTGCCATCGAAGACATCGAGAACTTCATGACAACATCCAGTCAGCTCCGACTGAACAATCCCAAGGAGTTCCGACAACTGTTTGAGAGCATGATAACTCCCGAAACCAGGGTAGGTGATGGTATAAATTGTGTTTAACTTAGTATATGTATTAAAAATCATTGTATGAAATAGTTATATTTTCTGTGAGAAAATATGGTTGAATTGATTAAATAATAGTTAGCATAGTGTATCAACAAGACCCTAATGCCTGCCCATTAGATTTTTAAAAATAGGATTTTTTTTTGAAAATGTTTTAAAATATTGTTTGCACATAGATTTCAAATTTTTCAGAAAATTATTTTATTTGTAGACGGTAGTTCAAAAAGTTTTAAAGAAAATGGAGGACGTTAAAACGATGTTTGAAAAGAGACGACACAACTTCCAGGCCAACATCCATAACCGTCAACCCTCCAGCTCCGGGCCGATTCGAGCCGTTCATCCTGGGACAGACAGGAGTTCCGCAGACCGTCCTGAACGCTTACCCAAAGTCCCAAATGAATCTAACAAACAGATAGATATATACAACAAGTCTGCCAGAGTGAGTTTGTTTGCTACCGTAACTTGTAAAAAACAAAACAAATCCAAACTTGACCATACTTGAACAGACATTTATTAGATAATGTAAGTAGGGTTTCTTTTACACTGCCTTAGGTTTAGACTTTGGACAATTATTTACCATTTCCATTTTTGAAAAAGGTTCATACACTAGTATGATTTGTCTTTGTATAATTTTTTTTTATGTTCACGTTAATACTAATACTATAGAATATTTGATATTGACATTTATCAGTTACTCAGTAAAATGACTAGTAGAAAGTAATACTTTCTTATCTTTCTTGTGAGGGCTCTACTTTTTGACAAGATTCATCTTCTATCTATTGTATGCAAGCGGTCAGTTATAAAGTTTGAATTGATGTCATTAGTTCAAAAGAGTGCTGGCCAAAAAATCCTCAATAGTTGAACTCTTACCGTTTTAATGTGAAGAAGTTCGGCTACATCATGTATATATCGTAAGCCTCTTAGGGGAATTATTTTTTATTTTATTGGTAATATACAGATCAATGTTTGTTGGTTTGTTTACAAGTGTACGCAAATTTAAATGTCTAAAATAAATATCTTTATTAAAGTGTTAATACCCATGCATGGTGTGGTCAGTGTGAAATATGGTTTTTGAAATGAACATTAATCAGTCATTGAAGTGGGATTTAAGTTTATTAAAGTCCACTCAGCAGGGATATATATTGGACCAGACAGATCCTCTAGTGTTTTTGATCAGTTTCTTATGATAAAGCTGTCTCATAAATTTTCTTCTTATTACTTTTCATATCAATTATTGACATGCATACCTATACATGTACCAAGGTAATGTCTGTAAGATTTTCATAAATCATGGACTGTTCCTAAAGACCATCTATATATATTCAGATACTCTAATTATTTGCTTTAATGTTTGATTAGATATCAAGTTGTATTATCTACTGTGTGAATTTTACAGATACGGACAGATATGCCTTCTCATTCCCGCGCTTCTCAGCACACTGGCACCAGTGTCAGTAACATCTCTGACACAGGAAGTGAGAAAACGCGGAGCTCGTTGTCTTCCATGTCGTTAGGATCATCAATATCAGATATTGACACATTACTAGCAAAGCGAAGGTTAGTTAAATTTGTTTTATCAAAACTGTTTGGATTTGTAAAATGTATAACCAAAAAGATATTTAAAAAAAAAACTTTTAGAACTTAGAATTTTTACTGGTAATAGAATTACCAAGTAATCTATCATTATAGAGGTAAAACTCTTTTGACTATTTGAAATTTATTTTATATGACATATTTGCAGTGTAACAGAAAATGAATATATTTGAGTCGTATTTATTTTTTAAACATTTTTGATGTTCATTTTTGTAGACATGTATTGAATGAATTGATTGAATCAGAGAAAACCTATGTCTCACAGCTGGCAGACATTGTACATGTAGGTGGATTGGATTATATTTACATTGAAGTTCCTTTTACCTCCTCAACTTTATAAAATTTCAGTTCTTTGTTATAAGTATCAGATCAAATACATAAGGAAAAGGAGCATCACAGATGAAAAATTAATGCCATAACTGTCAATTTTTTAATAATCAGAGACTCCAGTCACCTGCTTATCTGCAGAGAGTGCTGTTTTTAATCAATCATTCATCAGATGAGATGATTTGCATGACTGAATTTTAATTTTTTTTGTTTTTCTAACAGGATTATGAACGTAAGCTGGACGACCCAGATATGAGACACTTGGTACCCGATGCCCTCAGAGGCAGAAAAGAAATCCTATTTGGGAATTTAGAACAAATCTACAGGTTCCATAAAGAGTAAGGATCTCCATATTTTATTCTTTTATATCTCCAACAATTAAATTAATTCTCTTGTAATTCTGAAGCTAATTCTGCTTATTTATTGACTTTTGTGTGGAGGAGATACATGTATTTATCAGCTTTGCCTGTTGTCAAATCCTTTTGATTTCTGTGAATAAAATATTGTTTTAATTAAATTAATTTATTTAATTGATTTCCCAAGATACTGATATGTGATTATCCAGTGATTTCATCTAGTGAGTGGTTGTCTAAATGACTCTAAGATATGGGAGGTAACGCTCATTGACTTTTCTTTACAGTAAATTTCTCCATGAATTAGAGGACTGCCATGATGCCCCAGTTAAAGTGGGACAATGTTTTACAAATAGAGTAAGTACTCAGTCACATTAATTAAATGTGAACTACCTAATGTTTGCAAATACAATAAAATTATTGTCATGTTTTAGTAAACTTATGATTTACAAACAGGCTAATCTTTTAACTTATTTTGGAAATGATGAATATTTAATTAAATTCTGTGAATTGAAAACACTGCTCATCCTCTTAATTTACCTGAGATAGAGTGATGTTAAATGTGCCTGATTGATTTTCCAGAAGGAAGAGTTCCATCTGTATAGTGTGTACTGTCAAAACAAGACTCGCTCAGAGACTCTCAGGAATCAGGTTGGAGATCAGAATCCATTCTTCCTGGTGAGCTAAATAGAGATATTCCATATTTAAAAGTCTTATGATGAGCTATACATTCATGGCACACATGACATATACCTCACTGTTAAATTCTTCTAGAAAAAAATATATTATTTTTTTTTATGTCAAAGTGTGAACTTAACAGTCTGGTATTACACAGATACATGTATCTTGCTGAAATGCTCCCAGTACGCAAAACAACCCACCACACAAAAATTTTCCCAGTATGCTTAATAGTTAATGAAATACTGAAATTTGCTTCCAAGAAGTTCTAATCAGTCACAAATTTCATTATTAAAATTGTCTGGCTAATGTTTTAGACAAAAAAAATCTTTATTGTGAGCTTCCAATTGTTCAGACTAAATTGTTTTACACACATGTACATATACGTAATGCCACTGATTGCACTTGAAAACTTTTACAAATGCTTATAATGTAGTTGATATTTGAGGTCTCTAGCTAATAAGTAACATAAAACTTTAAATTTAATTTATTTTATAAATTTTTAAATTTTTTAAGGAGTGCCAGAGACGACTTGGACACAAACTTCCACTGGGAGCCTATCTACTGAAACCGGTGCAGAGGATCACCAAATACCAATTGTTACTCAAGGTAACTAAACGTGTCATCTCATGATTATCCAGTAACTCTTTGATCTCTATGATGTCATGTCTCTATGATGTGACATCTCCATACAAATTGAATCACATCTGTGCTGGAACTTTTCAAAGCATCACCAAGTCTGATTTGTAAGAATAAGTTGAACACAATCATAATTGGAAAAACTTACCGTAAGGGAGGACCATAAATTAATTTTTTTTTCCCCCAATATGCTCACAGGAGATGTTATGCTTGAGAGATTGGTTTGCAGTGCTTACAGTGATGTTATTCACAATGATTGATTTCTGTTTACAGGAGATGTTACGGTTCAGTGACCATGATCAGACCTGCGAGGCCCACCTACAGGAAGCCCTGGATTGTATGTTGGAGGTCGTCCGCTACGTTAACGACAGTATGCACCAAGTATCCATTGTAGGCTTCCCTGTAAGTCTATGACAATCTTAAATCCCTATAATCTCAGAATTAAAGACACGGTTACTACCAACACTAGATTTCAGGTGAAGAAGATTGTGATGTCATTTTTACAGGTGCCATGTTTATTTTTCAGGGTAACCTTTCTGAACAAGGAAAGCTGATCATGCAGGGAAGTTTTCAGATGTCGACAGAGCACAAGGGTAAAATCAAGGACTTGAGATTTAAACCAATGCAGCGACACATGTTCCTTCATCAGAAGTCAATTCTCCTGTGTAAACGCAAGGAAGACACAAACAGCAGTGACAAAGTTGTCTACAGCTTCAAAAACCTCCTGAAGGTCAGGGTCAAAATTCAAATTATCCTTAATCTTATTGTCAGTTTAAAAAAAAAATTCTATCTATGTCAGATTTTAATCAGAGCATCCTCACTTTTTGGAAAACAGATCTTTCATACTGAGACATTTGCCCACAAAATTATGTTCTCATCCACAAAATTATGTTCTCATCCACAAAATTATGTTCTCACCCACAAAATTATGTTCTCACCCACAAAATTATGTTCTCACCCACAAAATTATGTTCTCATCCACAAAATTATGTTCTCACCCACAAAATTGTGTTCTCATCCACAAAATTATGTTCTCACCCACAAAATTATGTTCTCACCCACAAAATTATGTTCTCATCCACAAAATTATGTTCTCACCCACAAAATTATGTTCTCATCCACAAAATTATGTTCTCACCCACAAAATTATGTTCTCACCCACAAAGTTATGTTCTCACCCACAAAATTATGTTCTCACCCACAAAATTATGTTCTCATCCACAAAATTATGTTCTCATCCACAAAATTATGTTCTCACCCACAAAGTTATGTTCTCACCCACAAAGTTATGTTCTCATCCACAAAATTATGTTCTCATCCACAAAATTATGTTCTCACCCACAAAATTATGTTCTCACCCAAAAAATTATGTTCTCATCCACAAAATTATGTTCTCATCCACAAAATTATGTTCTCACCCACAAAATTATGTTCTCATCCACAAAATTATGTTCTCACCCACAAAATTATGTTCTCACCCACAAAGTTATGTTCTCACCCACAAAATTATGTTCTCACCCACAAAATTATGTTCTCACAAACTTAAACCACTCAATGAAAATTGGCCCCTATTATTTAAAATAAATAATGTTTAATCTATTTTTGTTCTACAGTTGTCTCAGGTTGGATTGACAGAAAATGTAAAGGGAGATAAGCGAAAGTTCGAGTTGTGGCTTCGTGGGAGGGAGGAGGTGTATATCATTCAGGTAAAAACATTTGCTTTCATTGAGAATTTATATAGAGTACATGTACTGGTTTATACATTATCAGCTTTCTCTTACTCTGTTTGACTGGACTTGTTTAGCTGATCATGAATTTTTCCATGTTTACAGGCCCCCAGTCTCGCTGTGAAAGAAATGTGGGTCAAAGAAATCAAAAGAGTGTTAATGAACCAGTTTGATGAAATCAAAGGTGAGGCATGAGAAGCATTTAGTGTTTAATTATGTATGTCACTAGGTAATAGAAATGACATGCTGTGAATTATGTGGAATATTTCTAGATTATTCTTCTATATACCTACTGTAAATGATTTAGTTTTCTAATTTAAGATTCTTTCTCTTGTAGCTGTGAATCACATGCATAATACTAGTAACAATTACCGAGTCCCTGATCAGGAGCCTAGCAATGGACACAGTTCTCGCAGGTAAGGGCCTACATTATCTAACTGTAAATAGGACTTAAAAATTGCATAATTATTCAAATGACAAAATATTGATGAGATATTGTAACATTTTATCAATCTTGTGATTTGATTGACAATTTTCACTCTTGTTTTTCAAATATCTACATGTATCTCTGTCTTTCTTTAGATATGTAGATAATTGGAGGACCCACAACCACATGATATTCAACAACATTTCCACTGTACCCCAGGGGCTAGAAATGATGTCTCCTGAGTCCCCACCCCGGGGCCCAAGGGAAGAAGATGGGGGTTGGGATACTGATGATTTTTCTGAAGGAGAGGAGGCAACGTCTCATCAAACCTACTCACCACCCACACAGAAACAGGTAAAACATGACACACACCTGTACAGAAACAGGTAAACCACAAAAAAAAAAAACTGTACAGAAACAGATTGAAAAAAGACACACATCTGTACAGAAATAAGTAAAATTATACATGTTTATATATATATATATATATATATATATATATATATATATATATATATATATATATATATATATATATATATATATATATATATATATACAAGTAAAAATGATGTATCTGTACATAAATATGTATGACATGATGCATATTCATACAGAAACAGGTTTTAAAATTAAACAAGTACATGTATATACGGTAAAGAAATAGAGAAAACACCATACATACTGTCTTCAGGGACATTTTTTAACCTTTCACCATCATTGCAAGCGGTCACAAAGAGTGAAATTTGTCCCAGCATACTTAAAGTACATTTAAGGCATGCAGTGACAATCTAAGAAATCCGCATAATTTCTACATGTGGATTGAACAGAATTTGTTATTTCGCAGAATTATAACCCCATGGATAAAATTAGGTTTACAGTATACAAAAACCAGGTAAACCATACATACCTGTACAGAAATAAAGGTAAAACATGATCTAAGTAATATAGTCTTTATTCTCTTGAATTTTTAGCCAGTTTACATGCAGCATTTCCGTTCCCTTGGTAACTACACAGCCAGTGACCCTTCAGAGTTGACCTTGTTAGAGGGTGATGTAGTCAAGGTTATAAAGACGGCATCCACAGGGTGGTGGTATGCCCAACACACGATCACTCAACAAGAGGGGTGGGTCCCCTCTACCTATATGGAACCACTGACAGACAACTCCCTTTCTAGTATCAGTAAGTTACCTCCCTTTTAGGGGAATATAATTTCTTTCTCTCATAGGGCTTGCTTTTCAATATTTATAACAATCACAAATGATTCTGAGAATTTTTTTTTCAAAATTGCAGATTAATTTTCTTGTAATAAGATGCAATTGAACTTAGTTGTCTCAAATACCAGGGATATGTTGAAGTGATTTGGCAGTACCAACAACTCTTTATGTTTTTTAACCTCGTTATTTTGAATTCTCAGACGTCTCAAAGATTTATCTTGGTTCCATTTAGTGTGAGATAATGAAAATTGACTGTAAATGCATGCAAATCAATAGAAGTAATACCAATGTATCCTTTTTAACAGATTCCAGTCCCCATGACTATAAATCCAGCTTAACCAGTGTGTATACTGCTAGTCCTGTGGACGAATCGACTGTATAACCAGAGTTACTCCCCTTTGCATTGTTGTACATTAATTGCTTTGAAATCCTTGTCAACTTATA
Source organism: Saccostrea echinata (assembly GCF_033153115.1). Taxonomy (NCBI): domain Eukaryota; kingdom Metazoa; phylum Mollusca; class Bivalvia; order Ostreida; family Ostreidae; genus Saccostrea; species Saccostrea echinata. The sequence goes on from NW_026889750.1 coordinate 47,767,253, forward strand.
AAGCTTGGAAATTTCTGACATCATTTGCTGCTGATAAGAATAACTTCAGACAGATGGAATATTTATTTACAGTTTACATGTATATCTACCTGCAAGGCAGTAAAAACAGTTCCCACATCTGTGTTTAGTTTTAACCCCATGAAAAAGTGAAATGATTTTAGACGACAGACTGAAAGTCATCAGATTTGTCTGTCTACATTTCTTTGGAGATGTGGTGTAAAATTTATGAAAGTAATCTATGAGTCTAACTTGTTAAACTGTTTTGAGGACCAATAAGTCATGGAACCTTGAAATTCAAAAGCAAGTATCCTTGGCCTTGGGAGTCAAGCTTTGTGGAAATGACATTGACCATTCATTGTTCTGAGTTGAAGATCGGAGAATGAGAGGGACATTGTAGGGGTCAAATTCCCAACGGAACATGGACACCAAAATGTCTATTCCAGTGGAGGCTCTATATACTACAGAACCTCCAGTCTTTCTAGTCGTACAATACTTTTGTTTTTGTTTGCAATAATCTCATGCCTTGTTTCATGTTTACATTCCACTTATTAACTACGCTCTAGTTGTTTTACAACATTCCAGAATGCATTTATTTATAGAATTTTACCAAATGTATTCCTCATTTTTATTCAACCTCAGATGTTCATTTTATATTGTATCCACTGTTAATGCTTTTTATAAAAGTGTAGAAGGCAAATAATTTTTTTTTACCTGGTACGTTCCTAAAAGTGCTTGGATACGAAAAAATATTTAGGAAAGACATGTAGAAACATAAAAATTATAGTTCTATTAATCTTCCGTTTTGAGGAACTTGGTTAATATTTTGTATTCATAGTTATGTTTTCAATCAAATACATGATCATGTATATTTTTATTCCATGCAGTGATGCATTTATAGGTCTTTCATCAATAGCTCCATTCAGTGTTATGTAATAAGCTACTGTACGTTACTATGCATCTCTCTCTCTCTCTCTCTCTTTGCTGTTTCCTGTGATACATATACAAGACCAAGTGCTGGTTGTAGCTCATGTAGAATGTATTATAAGAGGGAAAGTTTGGCTTTTATGAAAAATATTAGAAGGAAAAACAAAATGAATCGGTTGTATGATATTTTAATAAAAGCAGACAGTGCCATGCCCATACATCGTAAATAGAAGGTTGTCAGTAAAATTTTTATGCTCTTAAAATTTATTTTGCATGTCAAAATTATTTTTTACACCACCAGGCACATGTTGTTGTTTTTTCATTGGCAGAAACTTTTTTTGCTGTTAAAATTTGTTCTGCAGTACGTTATAAATATATATTGTTGCTATGAGATAGTTTGACATTTTATTAATGTTTATCATGTACATGTATTAAAGATTTACAAGTTACAAATATATGTTAAACTTTGGAGTAAAAACTTTATTAGAACAGTTAAATGGCTGTAAATATTTTTTTATATTAGGGACATTTAAAAATCTAATCGTGTCATACTGTTTGCTTGAATATTACATGCATTCCAGCAATTAATATTTTATCAAAATTTTTTGTATATGTATGTAGACCATGTTATTTATTACATTGTTTATGTTTTAATAATATATAGTATATGTATATGTCAGTTGTTATGGAGATTTCATTATTTCTGAAATTTACAAGAATAAAATCTAAACAGTTGTCTCAACATTTGTTTGTGTTGGATTTTTTTTTGAGACAGTTCATGTTCATATTGTTCTCTGATCTTAACTTATTTTGTCAAGTGTGAGCCTGTAAATGTTCAAAGTTATTGTCAGGACACACAGGGTGAACAGACGGATGGACATGACCAGTCATTTCTGATATACTCCAACCCTCATCCTTTGTGAGGATATAGATGGGTCCTTATTGACCATTGCTTCTCTCCAAATGTTTCAATTACTACTGTGGAATCATTATATTTCTTGAGGATTCAGATTTTGTGGGTACCTCTTCTCCACAAATTCACAACTTCTGTGAATTTAGAAATATAGAGAATGTTTTTCAAAGTAAGACACTGGCCCAAAACTTTACGTCCCCTCAAACCCATAAATTTTAGCAGTCTCACATAAATTGGCCCTGGCCCAAACACAACAAAATGATTCCAAAAAATGTGTTCTTTAATTAATGAGATTTATATTTTAGGATTTGTGTGTTGATTTTTTTGTTCTCATTTAATGTAATCAATTTAGAGTATTACATATGTACCCAAACTCCCATCTTCGCTAGCCAAGGGCTTCTGATACGCTACTCTCCTCATAAGCCCTAGGGTTTATGAGGAGAGTAGCGTATCAGAGACCCTTGGCTAGCGAAGATGCCAAACTCCAAATTTGTCCAAAATGATTCATGATCTTCAAAAACCCTAAATTTTAAATACACCTTAAAATCAGTGTTGGCATTCTGTATATAACTATAAATTTGTCTACATTTCCATCTTCCTTTGTTATGCCCCGCCATGAATATGGCCAGGACATATAGAGTTTGTCATGTCTGTCTTCTGTCCTTCCGTCCCGCTTTTGCGTTTAGCTCAGTTCAAAGCTCAGTTTCAAAGAAGTTATTCAAGATAATTTTATCAAACTTCATATGCTGATACATACTGATGTTAGCTTTTCAAAAGCATCAACATTTTTTGACTTTGACCTTGACCCCCACTTTTCTTATATTTGTGTTTTTTGTGTTTGACCCCCACTTTTCTTATATTTGTGTTTAGCTCAGTTTTAAAGAAACCATTCAAGAAAGTGTTATCAAACTTCATCTGGTGATATATACTGATGAGAACTATCAAATGCATCAACATTTTTGACCTTGACTTTCTTTTGACCTTGACCACATTTTTCTTAAATTAGTGTTTAGCTCAGTTTCAAATAAACCATTCAGGATAGTGTTATCAAACTTCATATGCTGATACATACTGATGTTAGTTTTTCAATTGCATCAACAATTTTTGACCTTGACCTCACTTTTCTTAAATTAGTGTTTAGCTCGGTTTTAAATAAACAATTCAAGATATTCGTTATCAAACTTCATATACTGATACATACTGATGAGAGCTATTCAACTGCATCAACATTTTTTTACCTTTCCTTTGACCTTGGCCTCATTTTCTTAAATAAGTGTTTAGCTCAGTTTCAAATAAATCATTCAGGATAGTGTTATTGAACTTCATTTGCTGATACATACTGTTGCGAGCTATTAAAGCATCAACAACTTTTGATCTTGACCTTTCCTTTGACCTTAACCTATCTTTTCTTAACTTAGTGTTTAGCTCAGTTTTTAAGAAAACATTCATGATATAATAATCAAACTTCATATGCTAATACATACTGATGTAAGCTTTTCAACTGCATTATCATTTTTTGACCTTTCCTTTGACCTTGACTCACTTTTCTTAAATTAGTTTAGCTCAGTTTTAAATAAACCATTCAGGATATTATCAAACTTAATATGCTGATATGTATTAGTGAGAGCTATTCAACTACATCAACATCTTTTGACCTTGCCCTTTCCTGTAACCTTGACCTCACTTTTCTTTGGTTTGCATTTTGCTTAGTTTTAAAGAAACTATTAATATATTTTTATGCAAGCTTATGCACTTATACATAATTTGGTGAGAATTTATCATCTATATCCAATTTTTTTTTTAGGTTTCAATTTCAATTTTAAAGAAACTATTCAAGACATTCTCATCAAACTTATACATTCATACAATTTTTCATGTTGCATTACATGTACTAATATACACTTTGCAGGCATTCATGTCCTATGGACATATTTCTAGTTTTTTCCGTTATTGAAGTAGTGTAGATGTAACTCAAGCTGTTCTGAGGAGGTTTATACACCAAATACTGTTCTCAAGTACATTCTCCTTAAATTGTTGGACACCATTACTATAGAACTTAATAAAAACCTCGAGATAACTTCTTTCAATTATTTTATTGTTCAGGATAACATTGAACAACTAGAAGTAAGATCTAACTTGCAATAAATTATTCACTGATCTGAATTGCACAATAAACAATGTTCAAAACTATTCTCTTTCACACAAACAAGAAGACCACAGGTAAATGTTCATCATCCATAGTTTTATAATTTAGACATAGTAATACTGTAGAGTTTAATAAAAGGTAGTGTAAAATAATTCACAATAACCATTTCTATATTACTCAAATTCCTGATTTGTAGTTATTGACGTTCATATTGTTTTAATAACATTAAATGGTGAATCATGCGAATACAGAACCTTCACAAACATAATCATTACAATATAACAGGAAGTTAGATATGTGATGGACCAGCAGGTCTACGTTGTAACAGGAAGTGAGATATGTGATGGACCAGATCTGGATTTGAACTCTGGCCCCCTGAACTATACATCAGCTAACAAACCTGCCCAACTGCCACAAATTTAGTGTATACTGTATACCACAAATCAATGTAACAGTGCACCTCATTATCGCAAAGATGAAAATGTACTACAGATTCCTTACATAATATCGTGAGGTCTTCATTTGGAGAAATGGCTTGTTGCTATCAACTTGCAATAACATACAGCAAACATAAAAAGACTATAGTTTTTGCAACCACTCCTGCATGATCTGTAAATATTGTTCGAAGAAAAGGAATATGTGAATTTTTTTTTTTTGGAAACTTTACTCAATGCCACAGTGTGCATGGTGTACTTCTTAATTTGGCAGTCAGACAGGTTAGATGGTGGCCAGATAGCTCAGTTGATAGAGCACCTGACAAGTGATTCAGGGGACCTGGTTTGATTCTGGTCTGGTCTGTCACATATCTCTCCTCATCACTATAAGCCTTTCTTTCTGACCAACTTAAATTCTGTATGAAATTCAAATCTAGCAGAGTGAGATTCCAGATGTTTGACATGATTTTATGTGAATATTAATTTCTCATGAATAATAAGGAATCTACAGTGTAAATTTTATCAATACTTGATTTACAGGCCTTCAGATAGCTTTAATCCAATTGATACTAAGAATATGATATTCCTGTATGTCGGTGGATTCATGCAATCTGAAAGTCGGTGAGTTAATTCAGGTTCTGTAGTAATTTGCATAAAAGAACTTATTATATATCATGAAAAAATTCTTAATGAACAGCATTAAGTAGACAACCGGGATAACCACACATAAAGCCTACTGTGAAATCACTTATTTTCATGGAGGTTTAATTTTCATTGTTTTGTGGTATGAAGAGATCCATGAAATTATGTCCACCACTCAATGATAAAATTTCAAATTAAGACAATACCACCCTTCTGAAATCACAAGAATCAAATCCCCTTGAACCAGGACTTTTTATCAAAACACGAAAATTTAACCCCATAAAAATTGGTGATTTTACAGTATTCTGTATTTCCATGACAACACTATGATGCCTGTATATATAACAGTACAGACAATTTGCTGTAAACATGTAAATATATCTATTACATGCACAAACTATCAACATTTTCTGTATCTTAAAAAACAGTTAAAACATATACTCTAAAAAAATATTAGCTGTGTGTGGATGTAAATAATTGATCAAATTTTAACACACATCAAACCTGTACAGACTGTATTTATAAAATTATAAATACAATGTATAAATAAAAATACAGTAATACAATGCGAGTTAATCGTAAAAATTTAAGTAAAATGTTCACTGTTCTGTGTATATTAAGACAAGCATAATTAACAAAAATCTTTTAAAATTCTCCCTCTACCATAAAGCAGTGGCTCCGATAAAAATTAAGAAAGCAGCATCAATTATTGGTCCCTGATTATGATAAGCTTGGTGCATAATTTTGGTTCACGTACACTTTCATGAAACTATTACAAGCCATATTATGATTTTACTCTTAAAACTAAAAATGAAAAGCTATCTCTCTCTCTCTCTCTCTCTCTCTCTTGTTTAATCTCAATACTGTCAGATCATAAGAAATCACCAGGTAACCTGATGGGATTATACTGGACAATTATTCTACACTGATAACAAACATTATTAAAATACCAGCATCTTTCCTCTGGTTACCTCAGTAAAATCAGAGGTTCAGAAAACACGGCTTTATACTATTGTATTAGAGAAATATGCTCATCTACAAGTAAACGTAATCCAGTCCAAAAATATATTCACCATAAATTGTCCTTCTGCTCTACACTCAAAGGAGTTAAATAAAATTTTAATAATTTTTAAATATGATAATGCATAAAAACAAACCTATCTGACAAAGCCATAAAGTCCCTCACAGAATGCACATATCTACTGTCTTGACCTCAATGATCAAGTGACCCCCAAACTTCTAATTCTTTAACCTTGACCTTTGATACAGTGACCTTAAAATCTATAGATCTGTTTCATGAATCTTCCTCTAACTGTGTAAGGAACAGGAAGTCACAAAATTTAAGAGAACACACTTCAACATCGAAAGACATTTCAGTAATTGACCATTTCTACTATGATCCCAGATAACATGACCTGCTTTCCTTTAATCAAAGTGGCCAATCATAAACTCTCTATCTTCTTACTTTTGGACCAACCCTATACTTCAAAATACAAAATGTATTTTATAGTGTCGGAGTGGTCAAAAAAATTAGAAAGACAGAGTGTGGGAGGAACCCATGATTTATAAGGCTACCTTTAAAAAATTGTTTGCCCTCTCCTGACTGATTGACTAAAAATGGCCCAACCCAAAACTTTTTTAACCTCCAGAAAACAGTCATCTTTTTAATTCACTCCGAAATGTTCTCATCTCATTAATAAATTTTATAAGTTCATATTCGCAGGCATTTTGGAAAAAAATTCCCCTACCTACCTATCCAATTTTTGTTTATCCTGAGTCAGGAGAGGGCAAGCAAACATTTTTTTTAAAAATGGCCCTACTGAAAAAATTCAAAATAAAATAGAAGCAATTCACAAGAAATTTGAATGATTTCAGATACAAATTAATTTGAATACACATACTGAATTATTTATCTTAAATCATGCATTTTTTAGTTTTCTAAAAGCTACTCCCTACATAAACAAACAGAACTTCAGTCAAACCGATTACAATGTAACCAGCATATAATGGAATTTGTTGATAGCAAGATCGTACTCAATCTAAAATGGATTTACAATCAGGTTCATGTAATAAACTAAATTTTTTTAATAACAACAAAATTTTGGCTATGTTGGCAAGTGTTATGCTGCAGGGCTCTTATTCAAGTTAAGGATACATACCACAAGCAAAATATTTGATGTGTGGAGTGGTAAATATTTTTTGACTGATTCTAAATTGAAATGACTTAAATAATATATTTCTAAAATGTAAAGCAATCGTATGATTTCTTTGATGTTCTGTGCCATTTTCTATACAAATTTTTGCATATATTTTATCACATTATAATAAAATCTTACAAAATTTCCACACTTACTATCGCAAAAAATATTCAATTACTATTATGAACATAACTCTATGAAATATATATTGATGATTTCGAAAAAACAAAGTTGGTTTGTCAATTGTGTTATTTATCCTTAAAACAGAGCATTGCTGTATTCAATTATGTCATGGCAAAAAATATTAATGGATGCAATACATATTTACATATTTACTTTTCATGAAATGGATTAAAGTGACATCCATTATTCTGGAAAGATAGAATTATCACTGAATGACTCATTCATGGCCTTGACTCGCTGAAGGAAGAGGTCCTTGGCATACTGATATAGGGCAATGTCCAAGGTGTTTAATTCTATGATCTTCTTCCACTGCTCAGGAGTAGGCTTTGTTTTCATACTGTGTGTCATGTTTAATTGATTAAAATCTCTGATAAATTCTATATGAAAGACATGCTCAAATAGCTTCTGAGTTTCAACCTGGAACTCTGTCAGTCCAAAAAAAGACAGATTACGCAGGTTTTCTTTGGCACTTTCTAACATCAGCGTGTTGCGTTCCTGTTCCGTCATTCCCGTCCTGTTGTAACAGTTAACCTTGCTGAGATTAGCCAACATTCTAGTCTGTCTGTTGTTGGCTAAATTAAATGGACACTTGATAAACTCGTTCAGTGTCACGTCTTCCCATGTCTCTGACTCGTAACAAAATGGCACTTCCTCCAGAGTAGCCTGACGTCCATTACAGTTGAGTTGTGCAGTTTTCCAGGTAGCACCGCGACGGACATGTTTCCACTCACTCAGGTATCGACTAACTGGGTCACGAAGAATTGTCACATAATGATATCTGTAATAAAATTATAATGATTGAGGAATGAGGATGCACTGTGATGATGACTTTTAAACTCAACTGAATTTCATGCTTCAATTCATTCAAAATATATCTGTCAATCATGTTGAGCATATCTTTACTGATCTATGTTTCAATACATTTATGGAAAAACTAGATGTGTCAGCATGCCACTGCTGACAATCAAGTTTTAAATATTTGAAAGTCCAAGGATAGGAAAATACTACAGGGTAGAAATGAGACAAAAATAAAATATCATACTACTGCTTATGTTTTCTTGAATTAGTTGTCAATACCAAAACATAATTAAGCTGCAAGAAATTGTTGATAAACTACAAACACATACCAAGACTAATTGTGTCAGTGTAACACGAATGCCCCCGCTGACATGTAAGTTTTAGATATAAGAAAGTCAGATGTTTTCACACTTCAGAATAATTTTGACTTCTGTGACAAAGGAATACCGGCACATGATAATTGTGTTCTAAAGACACTTAGGTGACTTATCCTAATACATGACTGAGAGCCTACATCCTTATCCTGCTTATCAGATGAAACTAATGGGACAAAAAACTGAAGTTCAGGGATCTCCCTAAATCACTTACATAATAATGTTGCATCACAAGTTGTGCCAAAAGCACTAGAAATCACCCCAGTGCAGATCTCTTTAGTGTTTAGTTTACAAAGAGATACATTAATTTACTGTAAACATTTCTCCTTCATTTGATCTGCCCATAATTTCATTGTAGCAGTTCTTTTCTGACATAATGAGTCAATAGAGACTTTACTGACTTCCCAAGTCAAAAAGTGATATACATCACTGTCAGTACACAGTTCACTCAAAACAATTCAATTCACCAGACGATTTAAAGCTTATTTATATTTTACAGTGGATAATCTCTATGCAAATCCATAGACTTGCACACAACATTATCACAATTGTTACCAACCCTAAAACTGTAACATCACTTTCTAAGGGATTGGTGAAAATTATACAACAATTATACTGACAGTTAACTTTTTACCCTTAAATCTTTGAGTGCTCCCTTTCCCCCCCCCCCCCCCCCCCTTCCCCCTTTTCAAACAAAAAGGAAAATTCATTAGTCCTTTTATTTACTTTTATATTCAATATCTTGCTGAAGAAAAAATGCTCACTCTTTTACAGGAAGTCTACTGATCAGAATACATGTATTTAGATTCTGCTATGAATTCAATTTTTTCAAATATGCTCAACTGTACAATACTCCCAGTTTTTAATGAAACAAGTGAGTTTCATTATAATCCTTAAATAGGACACTGCCAAACTTATACAGGTTAATTCAAACAATAGAGTTCAAATCAATTATTGTGTGTAATTTTCCCTAACACAAAATAGCCTGACATTTGGCGAAACATTATTGAAATTAAAACTTCTGCCATTATCAAGAAATTAACATGTTTACCATTTTCTATCGAATTGAAAAGAACTATATGTCACTGGGTTCACAAGTGTGTGAAAGTCAGTCAACATATTGGGTCTCAATAGCTCAGTGGTTAGAGCACTGGCACGGTACACCAGAGGCCCTGGGTTTGAGTCCCGGTTGAGACTTGATTTTTCTACACCTGTGACATTTGGCACCCAGTGTGGGGCATACCCACCATTCCCTAGGACCTATTCTCTTTAGAGAAGTGGACAGGCTTTCGCCTACATCCACTTCTCTTCGAGAGCCTTCATGTTTTGATTCTGGAAAACGTGTAAATCACGAACCGGTGACGGTCTACACTTCAACTGACACTTCGTCTAAAATACGTCTGAATGTACGTAATAGACGTGTTATATTATCAATTTTAACATAAATACACACAAATGTCACAAGAAAACTGACCTTTAAGTATTGTTAATCCATTTTCACAAGTTCTCCATCCCGGATTTAAATTATGTGCAAGTAACTCTTGAAGTATTCAAAAATCTCTAATTCGGATAAAAATGGAAACTATTTTTACAGAATAATAATGAAACAAGAGAAATCGTCTACTTTGTTTAAACTAAGGAGACAGTATTTCCTCAAGTTTCGTTCAAATTCTTTTGATCTTTGTTTTAAATTTTTTTTCATTTCTCGGGAAAGGAAGAGTTAATATCGTTTAAAAATAAAAGAAAATATTTTTTTAGTATTGTCAGTGAGGAAGTAATGAAGTATTTTTTAAAGCTCAAATTTACATTTAAATTGTATTAAGATAGTAAAAATAAGTATAGGTAATAATATTAATTTTGAATAATATGCTAAATCAAAAGTGAATTGTCAAAAACATTTTTTGAACATTAAAATGCGTCTTCGCAAATTTTTCCAAGTTATCCGACTTAAAATTTTCAATTTTTTTTAATAAGCTGTGGTAGATAAACATTAGTTTAAATCCGGGATGGAGAACTTGTGAAAATGGATTAACAATACTTAAAGGTCAGTTTTCTTGTGACATTTGTGTGTATTTATGTTAAAATTGATAATATAACACGTCTATTACGTACATTCAGACGTATTTTAGACGAAATGTCAGTTGAAGTGTAGACCGTCACCGGTTCGAGATTTACACGTTTTCCAGAATCAAAACATGAAGGCTTGCGAAGAGAAGTGGATGTAGGTGAAAGCCTGTCCACTTCTCTAAAGAGAATACCCTAGGACCATGCCTTACAGCATTTCCTTAACTCATAGAATTCGAGGACAAATTTTTACAAAGAGGGGGAATATGTCACCGGGTTTACATGTGTATGAAAGTCAGTCAACATATTGGGTCTCAATAGCTCAGTGGTTAGAGCCCTGGCATATGGTACGCCAGAGGCCCTGGGTTTGAGTCCCGGTTGAGACTTGATTTTTCCAACTGTGACAAATATATGGCAAAAGCATATTTTTGACCCCTAAAAATTCAAGATTTTAAAATCTCTATAAATGTACACAATTGTATACATATAATATATTGTTTGAAAAATCTGAATTGGTTCAAAATTATTATTGTTTGGAGGTAGATTTCTCCTTTGGGGGCAGATACTGGTCATTACAGAATATAGTCCTTTTGTAAGCAACAATGTTTAACCTGATATCTCCTTTAAATTAAGTATTTCACCCTCCCCTTTTACCTGAATGAGCAGAATAATCACCTTTTAACATCAAATTCAAATGTAATGCAAGATACAAGTTACAAAGGTTTCTTAACCCCAGTGATGAAAATTAAGTTCTATAAATGTTAAATTGACTATTTACTGGAGTGAAGAAACCTGTATCTTGTTGGTACCTTCTCTTTCTGTGCATGTTCTCTTTCTTGTCCATCTGTTCCTCCACACAGCTCTTCAGTTCTGTCCAGTCAGCATGAAGCCCGCAAACCCACCCAGTGGAATACCGACTGAATAACCATAATGTTTTCTTGCTAGTTAAGCAGTCACATCGCTTTATTCCCTTCACACACTTACATGGTTTATCTATGTCGAGATTCTTAACGAGGTGTCTTCCGAATGTGGTCCCACCTGTCTTTTGTATATGTAGAAACACTATAACATCTTCATCTTCCAGGTCAAGAGTGTATTCACGATTAATAACATAATCAGCAAACTTGTTTGGTATTAATTCCCCGTTTTTATACGTCTGTACGTATCTTATTAAGTTGTCCGAACCATGCGAACGATATGTTCTACCTGTGTATAAAACACACAGGAATGTGGTGATGGAGACAAAAGCTGCCACAATAACAAACCACTTCCTGTGACACTTGGACATTGCTGGCTCATTCTTCTATGTCATTTTAAATAATTATTATGTAGTAAAATATCAAAACAAAATATATGAAATGAATGAATATTACAAAAACCGGAAATGACAACAACTTGTTAAGTCGTGCCAGTACTATTCGTTCTCTTGTCTAAGATGTAACGATTTCGTAAACAAGCAGTTATCTACTGATGTTAAAAAGTTCGGTCTTTGATATGGCGTGGGAGATTGTTGCATAGAGTGTTGAAAAGTCATTAGTTTTGATGCTGTCTTTAATTTATCGTGAGATACAAATGATAGTGAATGGACATCTACAAAATTGTTATAAACACTCTCAAGTAGCAATATTAAGGCCTTGTGGGCATCATCGCACTTGCTGCTGATGCTGATGCGCACAAGTTGATATTATATAAAAATTGCATGTAATTGAGGGTACACTAAAAGAAAATTACACCAAGAAAAACAATGTCAACGAGACGCGATAGTTTTCGGGGGTGAAAATTTTCAATGTTACCCTCAAAACATGCAATATTCATATTATTCTGAATGATTTATACAAAAACATTTATTATACTTCATGTAATTAGTTGAATCTGATTCGTCGAGAAAGATTTTTTAATATATAAATATGCGCCTCGGTTGACAATGGTTTTCTTGGGGTGAAATTTTTCAATGTTACACTCAACTACATGCAATATTTATCATATTATACTGAACGTATTATACGAATACAAATAACATTATTTACATTTGCAAATATTTTTCTTAGATGAACCTATTGAAGAGAAAATATGTTCAATTCTGTATGAACTTATTAGGGGGTCAGAGGTCATGGCGTGACCGAATCACACAGCGAGATGATATCTTGTCCACATATTTCTGTCACAGTGACACTGGTTTCGGAACTTCTAAGCCGTTAAAGCGATGAAAAAGATAAAATTATTGAAACATATATGTTTATTTCGTTCAAAATATGATCATTAGTTCTTTCTCCGGTGTGAAGAATGTTTTTAATTAGCCTAAAATCACGCTTACCTTTTTAACCCGAAATTCCTTTGAAGGTATGTAAACTGAAGACGATTCCACCGCGTTTGACTTCATATATTAAGAACTCATACAATAATAGTAAGATTATTCTCAGTAACGATCATTGTTTTTTTCATTATGAACTGATATTTCCTAAACTGGACTGCTGAACATCAATGGAGGTATTCAAATGTTGGAGCGAGGCGAACTCTCAAGACCAAACAGCTTCTAGGTCATTGCGCGTCACAACATAGCAATACGGCAGGCCGTTCGTGTAATAAATGCAGTTCTTTTCAGAATATTCATCTCAAATGTAAATAAAAGTAATAAACAACAATGTTAAAAAGTTCACTGGGAAATGAACTTGGTTGGTACGTGATCAAATCTTCTGAGAAGCCCTTCGGGCTTCACAGGATTTGATCACGTGACCAACCAAGTTCATTTCCCAGAGAACTTTTTAACATTGTTGTTTATTTCTTAAGTGAACCTTGCGCACATACATTCTGCGCAGTCACTATTTTTTGGAATATCACCCGTCGTCAAGCAATGTTGACTGTTGCTACGCTGGAGGGCGTGGCTTCATCATTCAGCGGTGTTTTTTAACAAATGTTTCTCGACGAATCAGATTTGACTACTAGTAATTTACATGAAAGTATAATATAAAATATTATTACCCGCTGAATAATGAAGCTACGCCCTCCAGCATAGCAGCAGTCAATGTTGCTTGACGACGGGTGATTGACTGCGCAGAATTTATGTAATATGTATTTGTATAAGACATTCAGTATAACATAATAAATATTGCACATTGTTGAGTGTAACAATGAAAATTATCACCCCAAGAAAACCATTGTCAACCGAGGCGCAGCCGAGGATGACAATGGTTTTCTTGGGGTGATTTTTTTTTCAATGTTACACTCAACTACATGCAATTAAGAATATTTATATAATAGCAGTGAATAGCTAGTGCGCGTGTAGATTCTGTGCGGTCAACATTTTCTGGAATATCACCCGTCGTCAAGCAGTGCATGTTGACTGTTGTTACGTTCTGTCATGCTTGAGGACGTAGTTTCATCATTCAGAGGGTAATATAGTAAACAATGCAGACACTCTTTTTTCCTCTCTTTCGTTCCTTCCATCTATACATAACATACATATTTCCAGAAGGAAAAAAAGTAACACAGAACTAAAAACCAAAATAAACACAGAGGAAAGAGAAATTATCTGACTAACAAAAAAGGAATAAAGGAAGAGAGAGATCGAGAGAGAGATCGAACATATATTGTTTAAGATGGGTCAATGAGAGGTTAGAATAATTTTTGTGCTATAATTGTCTCCGAAAATAAAAACAAATACCTAACCCCCACCCATTTAAAATGTTCTACCGTTTAAAAATTATATATTGTCACGGGGATTCAGTTTAATTTGTTCTAGGAGCTGTCCTGAGATACATTCATCATTCTTACGAATGACATGCATAGACTCCATTCGTCCATTTTTTAATTCACCATTATTTTGACAATTCGCGTATGGTGATCATGTCTAACCGAACTGCCGAAGAATACCGGACTGCAGATAGCAGCAATCAGTGGCCGATTTAGGGGTGGTAAGAGAGTAAGAAAGGTATGCCCCTCTGTTGTCATCAGAATATGTAAGTGCAATTAAGTATATATATATATATATATATATATATATATATATATATATATATATATATATATATATATATATATATATATATATATATATATATCAGTACTTAGACAGACTTTGATCTAAAAGTTCGTCTTTCATTGTAAAGTATGGATCAGTAATAAAATATCTGATTTTATACCCAGGAAACATTTTTTTTTTTTTTGCATTTGATTAGTTTAGCCTATGGAAATCCATCGAAAAGCTTTAAAATGAAGTGTTTTTCCCCAGATAAAAGATAATGCATTATTTGTATTGATTATTAAGATATGCATACAAATGTATTTTTATTTCTATTGATATTACTGAATATTCAAGCTATTATGGTTGGATTGAAAGAACCCTTTTGAGAATCATGCGCGGATACAGGAAATTTTTTCCAGGGAGTGGGGGTCATACCCAATAAAAAAAATCCACCTCCATTTTTTTTTTTAAGTGAAACAACAACAATCACAACAAAAAAGTAAACATGCATGTCTAAAACTGGAAAACCTTTTTTGTGCATGTGTGTGTGTGTGGGGGGGGGGGGGGCAAGTTGCTTTCCTTCAGTTATCTGATTCACAGGCACCAGACGTTACTTATTTTTCTTTTAATAAAAAAATATTTACCCCCTACCTAATAATTCAAGTGAATTTATTATGTAGGGGGTTTATTTTTTTTTTTATTAAAAGAAAAGTAACATCAGGTGTCTGTGATCTGGTTATATATAAATGATTCTCCTCAAAATTTTATCTGGGATTTTCGGGGGGGGGGGGGGGGGGATTTTCTAATGGGTCCAAGCTAGGTAATATTTTCCTTACTTTACTAAACAAATTTAAAAAAATTAAAACCTAGATAAACGCATGAGAATTAGATCCATTGCACTTTTAAAAATTGTATCAGCTCTGAAATATTTGATCAGACACAAGCTCTTTTAAAAAAAACTTACGCCCTCTCCTTGAGTGCAATCTCTTCGAATTCCCTGTAATCACACTGCTCAACGTGTTATCGGCTATTCGGTTGTTATCGGGCATTCGGTGGATAACAACTTTTGACAGGTTATTAAATTATTGGAAATAAACACTATAAAAATAGAAACAGAGGCTGTTGATTGTGCTTTTTGTGAACAAGAATGAATACAGATACAAAATAAAGCCCCAATATATCCTATTATAGTATTTGTAAGTCTTGAGAAGACTTTAAAAGTCAAATTGTTATATTTTGCAAGTTTTTGGCCGATTGGCATTGCTGCATATAGCCCCTCTCTTCAGAATCCTTATATTTACCTTACATTAATTATTGTCCACAATATGACAACGTCAGAATCTCGCAAAGATGTGATTAAAGGGTAAAAATAGCCCTTTTTTAACTTTCAGGATGTTATCGGAAATGCGGTTGAATGGTTCACTTTGTTATCGGAAATCTCGGTTTTAGTTATCGGAAACAAAGGTTGTCATAGGTTAGGAAAAATCTACAGAAACAACAGAAATCTTCATTAAATCTAAATATTTAAAGTGGCAAGAACACAATTCTAATTTTTGGATATCATTTGTCTCTTTTTAGAATATGTAACTTTAAGAAAAGGAGTGTTTTTTGATCATGAATGTTTTGGCATATCTCATAATCACCGAAATGTGTATGATCTTGACCTTTTCGAAAATATCGTATTAGTTAATTCTCTGAATTATAAATCTCTGTTGTAACCAAAATACAAATGCCAAATTTATTTATTGAGATTCTTACGTTGCATTATGCGCAATATAAAAGCATTGCAATAATTGCTAAATTCACAGTAATTCACTCTTAGTTTTCTGTGTGTTGCCTTCCAGTTACGCACTGTTCTTCGCTTTTGTCTCTGTTTTCCTTGCTTCGTTTTTATTCCTTGACTTTGCATTTTTGATCTCCCCTTAACAGTCGTTGTTCCTTTTGTTAGAATTAAGTACATACATGTATTAGTTTGGTATAAAGCAATTAAAGAATCTAAACTCAAGGGTGGTTAAATGAATTTTCCAAAAGGGTGTTAGGCAAAATATGACCAAGAATTCCAACTTTTGAGAAAATAAAATGACTTTACTAGTTTACAAAAAGCGTTACTGACGGAAAGAAACTATTTTTAATGAAATATAAAGATAACTTATTCAAGTTCAAAAGTCTATTGAAACAGTGTACATTTGGAGCAGAGTAATCACGGAACTCTAACAACATCACATGTTGTTTCAGGGGCAAAGAAGGGATAAGCATCCCCTGTCGACCGATCACACCCGGGGAGTGCTCTTTGTCGTTATCGGCCGAATGGAAAATCCGTAGACAATTCAATGTATAGGTGGAGCTCATATTCGGATTTACGATAGGGGTGTCGGGGAGGTTCGGACCTCACCTGGAATTTACAGAGTTATATTGAATATTTATTTGTTTGTTTGTATGTATGTTGTTTAACGTCCCTCTCGAGAATTTTTCATTCATATGGAGACGCCACCACTTGCCGGTGGAGAGCTGCAAATTTTGTCCTATACTCGGCACTTACGGCCATTGAGCAGTGAGGGATCTTTTTCGTGCCAGCACCTACTGCGACACGGGGCCTCGATTTATACGGTCTCATCCGAAGGACCGGTCTCCACGTCCCACAGTGGGATTCGAACCCGCGACGTAAGGATCAACTCCTTACTTCGCGACTCTTGGAGCAGACGCTCTAACCACTGCGCCACGCGGGCGACTTGAATATTTATAGTGAAGCAAATAAAAAAGAAAAAGAACCTTGGCACACCCCCTTCCCCATTGAAAACGTGGATCACTGTTTGTAGAAAAGGTTAAACATGTGAAGAATTGAAGTGAATCGACCAGCGTTTGGGAAATGACTTTAACGTTTTGTTTTTTTTTTAATCAATTTTATTTATTTTTACTGAACAATGTTTTTGTACAAGGATAGTCTCCTTAAGTTTAATACATACCCAATTATAACAAGAAAGAAATATTTTTTCGCGGTATATTTGCACCTCATTCGATTTCCTCTATTTCAAACCTTAAAATGATTTGATACAAACAATGCTATCGCTCTGTATTGGACAAAACAAACTTTTAGCTCATTGGGGCACTTGAAATGACGATGTTTTTGCAAAAATGACATAATAGATCGTAAGACCTGACTAACTAAAGAAACTATAGATTTGTTGTACACATGCACATTTACGTCTGAAACCGATGGAAGCCAATAGTGGCTATCTTTAAAGGAAAACAGAAAAATGATTGAACAGATAAGTAGTTCTATCATAAAATCATAATTATTTACATGTATATCAAAAAACTAACAATGGACAGCTAGAAAATTTTCAAAAATCACTTAAAAAACATTACGTTTGTAATTTTCAAGGATTGACAGATTATAATGGACTTTTTTCCAATCTATTTCTAAAGGAAGGAAACTTTTTAACCTGAGTTTCCGATAACTTACACCCGTAAAAACCGAATTATCCGGCAACATCAACCTTGTTGACGATAACATGTTTTCACCTACCGAGACATTTTAGATGCCTGTTAACTAACCCTTAATTTGGATTTTTGATTTCAGTCTGCTTATCTACAGGTATATGATTGTCTATAGAATATATAAACTATTTTGTTTAATACAAAAAAAATGAAATTGACTTCTACAAAAGCTAAAATGTGATGACATATTCCGAAATTTTTATACAATATCATTTGAAAGAGTTGTAGATCTTTTGAAAGAGAGTGATTTGGTTTGTATTTTTTGCTGCTGAAAGTATAATCATATATCTGCCAAAGATCACAAACTTTGTTTGGTGGAGTACACAATTATCGTTGAATTAAGAAATTTAAAATCACCTACGTTTTGTAAACATTGCTTTTCTTGCACCGAATGCCCGATAACAACCGAATTGCCGATAACGCGTTGAGCAGTGTGGTAATTGGCATCAATATAATTTTCAAGACAGATTATTATAAAAAAAAAATTTGCTCTTGCTTAGCATCATCGTCGCAAGCCACGGGTTTTGTGTCCATTCTATTTCCACAAACAGAATGGACACAAAACCCGTGGCTTGCGACGATGGCTTAGCATAACATTATATCTGTCGCCCTTTAAAATTCTCGACTAACTTCGGTACAAGTTCTCTAGTACTGTTCTGCCCATGACAACAAATTAGCGTCAAAGATGGCGAACTTTTCTCCGGTTTGGTTAAACGAACACAAAGCCTTGGTTGACTACACTGACGTCGCAATTGCACCTTCAAAAGACTTCTATCATGTCTTTGTAACTCCAAAAGAGGTGATTTATGTTGAGTTTCTGTGATTTATAATGCACACAACTGTTATACGTATGCAAGATGCAACTTGAAAGTAAACAACGAACTTTTGAAGGTTAAGGTCAAATGCTGTATGACGCCGTCTCTTGTATTTTCATCGTATTTCCGCCATTTCTTTCTTTTTATTGAATAAGAGCATTTAATTTTTAAAAGTTTATATTTATTTATATAGTTCATTTTCCGAGTTTGGAAAATAGTGCCTCCCACTAGAGCAGACTCCCATATTCCTCCATACGAATTTAAGAACACATATGAAGAATTCAAACATGACGATCGATGTCATAGTAAGTCTGAAAAAAAACTTAAAATTATCTCATTCTTTCTTTAATTCAAGAAAGACTCAGATTAGTGAGAAAGACTGTATATTAGAAGTACACTTTTATATACATGTATATAACCTAAAACATTTTAACAAAGAAATTATAGATTTGTTGTATCAAAATAATCCTAATCTTCATGAACAATAGCTGCAGAACTGTAGCGTTATGGTTCTATGTTTCAGTCTTTGACCATAACACTACAGATCCCGTAATGCAAATATGGTGCAATTTACGGCGCAAGATTTTCTGCATCCTTTGGAGATGTATTTCACCACTTTCCAGCATTAATCAATCAACTACTTTTCATTCCCTAATTATAGACATATTCTATAACCAGTCTGTATATTTTATCCATCTCCTTATCCTTTCTAGTCGTCTCTTCAGACCAATAAACTCGCTTGTGTGAATTTTATGCTAGCATAAAGCTACAGTTCTGAAGCTACATGAACAATAATAATTCTAGATAGTGCAAATTTAACTAAGCCCCTGTTTGTTATTACTTAGCCCCTGTTTTTATGAAGAAATACACTGATGATATAATTTATATTGATATCTTTTTTAAAAAAAAAAAAGGTGAGATCGTCAGATTAGCTGGTGAACCAACATTAGACTATTTACTTGGTGTAAGGGATGGGAAACTAGACTATATTTGCCGTATTCCAAGGGAAGCACAAATCCGGATTATACTTAACTTGGATCTGGAAGACATCCAGAGATTGGGAAGAACTTGTAAAATGTTCAGAGAGGTGAGGGAGCATTATTTCAACAGTCAATTCAAATCCTAATATATAATCACAGTAGCCAGCATATTTTTAATTTTATCAACATTTTCAGTAGGAAATTTAGAAAATAAAATGTAATGCTTATTAGCTCTTCTGAACTTAAGATCCAAAAAGCTGAAATGCTATTGGCCAATGTGTGTGCTGACTGTGTGGAAAATGCTTCAACTATTTGGAATGTGAGCCATATCTCAAGAAATCCTTGGCCAATATTTATCAAATGTGGCACAGAGTATCCTTGCACCAGTGATCCTTAAACAAGAGGAGATAATATGGGCAATGTAAAATAGTTGTGGTTACTAAAAAATCTCAACAGTCAGTGGTCATCAATTTAAAAATGAGTATACATGTACATATTTTACATTTAAATTTTTCAAGGCATCGGGTATGGTCTCAAGGTCACTTCAGTACTGATCAAACACCATGAAGTGAAGGATCAAATTACCCCTTTCCTGTAATCTCCCCCCTTGGAGCTTTGCTCCTGGGAGCCTGCTTATGCAAGTCTATGTTCGGCCTCTTCAAATGAATCAATTCATCTCTTCACTTCTAATTAATGGAAAACCCTGATGTCAATAAACCTTGATGGTTGATTCATCTTGGGTCATGTCAATATAAAAGTAGGTCACAATCACCTGTAAACTTGAAATTTTTTGGCTGTTCATTTCTAAATCTTTTTAATGAGTTCAAGAACTATAAAACCTTGTTGATTGATGCATCTGAGGAGGGTTTAACAATTCAAGAGTAGGACACAGTGACTTACTATTAAGATTTTATGGATATTAATTTTCACATCTTTTTCTTGAATTTTTTCCCCTGTTCTGCAATTTATCTGAAGAGCAAATTCTAGGCCCCTGGGCCTCTTGTATATAAAAGTGGAATTATGCATAAAAGCCCTTAGAGTGAAAAAAAATCCTGTATTTCTCATGTTGTAGAGTGCTGGTAATTTCCTTTCATTAAATTATTGAAATTGTAAATGAGATAATTCCCACATTCAATTAATACAGTTCAACTTCAATAGAAAAGTGAAAAGAAAAAAAGAAAAGCTTAGATTTCATTTTTTAAGTTTCTGTATCTTGTTTTTATTGTGACTTGTTTTGTAGATCTGTAATTCTTGTGACCTTTGGGAGCGAATTTATCGTCGTTACAGTGAGACTCCAATTACACCAGAACTTGAGATGTTGGCTGCAGAGAGAGGATGGAGACGTTTATTCTTCACCAACAAACTGCAGCTTCAGGTAAAATCCAAATTGAAGTCAAAATGTACTGAACTACTGCACTAGGTAAACACCAAAGTAGTCTAAACTCAATTCAGATTAATCATTTACTTAACTTTAAATTAAATATTTAAATTAGACTAGTTCTTTTGGTTTTGTTAAGATTTATTTGTGTAACAGGAAAAGAGAAAATGTATGGCTGGACCGGGAATAGAACCCGGGACCCCTGCATCATTAATCAGGTGCTCTACAGATTGAGCTACCCATATTCATGCCCCAAACCATTAAATTCCTCCCTCCTTGAATTGTCTTTGCTCTCTAAGACACGACTCAAGTTCTTATTGCCCCTGGCAGGACTAATTCACCTGCAAGTCCAGGAATGGTCAACGGCACCAAATCTGTAACAGGAAAGGAGAAAATGTATGGCCAGACAAGGAATCGAACCTGGGACTCCTGCATCACTAATCTGGTGCTCTACTGACTGAGCTATCCATGGCTTAAACAAGAACTGCGAACGATAGCATTGTTCTCCCGCCTACCTCCAAGTCAATTTTCAAAAGTTAACATATTTGGATGATTTTTCATATCTAAATAAATATTTATATGAATTTTCATTAAACATTATTTCTTTGGGAAAACAAAGAGAGATAACTCTATAATTTGGGTAAAACTTGTGTTTTTCACTATAGAATTCAACGGAAAATATTTTTAAAACATCTTTCCCCCCCTGTGAAACAAAAATTCCTTTTTACAGGTAATATGGACTGTCATTTCACAAATTCATACCAAAGCTTTTTGTGTTTCACGGGGGGGGGGGGGGGGGGGGGGGAAATATGTTTACAGACAAAAACTACAAAAATGCTTATTTTTTCACCAATTTCAAAGGGTTTTACAACTAAAATATTGGAATTTATTAATAATATATGTTTAATTTTATTTGCGTAAAACATAAGAAAAGATTTGAGGAACATTTATTTATATCCAAGGATATTTTAAAATGTGTTGATGCCTTAAAGCCCGATTTCAATGGAAAATATCGTCTACCCCCCTTATTTTAATAGCTGGAACTAGGGGTAATTAACTATTTAACACTGGCATTAGAATTATCAGTAGGAGTGAAACGGTTCACCGCGGTATCGATGCACCGCGGTATTTTTTCTCGGTTTGATACACGGTGCAAAATCTCTAATTTTCGGTTTGGTTCATTTTTCGGTCGGGATCGTTATTCAGTTGGGTTTGAGATAAGGTGTAACACGTTACTCAGTATAAATAAGTATAGAAAACGTAAATTTTTGATGACTGATAGCTTGTAAAATAATTTTTGACAGTCAAATAATTTTAATCAATTTCTTCTAGTCAATTTGCAAATAAAATTCGTAAAATATGTGACTAGATTTAGAAAAAGAAAGCATAAAACAACGTTGAATTTGTTTCCTTCTATCAAAATGTATCGTATCGAAAATAACCGAACCGAGACAAAATTATACAATACGTATCGATTCGTGAAGGAGGTGTATCGTTTCACCCCTAAAATTCAATTACCATTGAACTGTTCTTTGAATTCAACAAAGATTCAACAGTCAAAGTGTCATTAGTATTGAATTAAATGGGTGTAAAATGTAGGCGGGAATCGAGAGTTAGCGTGTGTAGTTCTTTACATTTTTGTATTAATTCAAAGTTCTTTTTTTCATGAACTACTACCAGTGGAATATGATTATTTTTCAGTCATCTTCCAAACAAAGACACAAAACTTCACAATAACTTCTGTTACATTTTGTAAAAAAAATCCCAGGAAAAATTAAGGAATGATCCACTTAATTCCAAAGATGTTCAATTTATTTTTGCTTAAATGAAAAGTTGATCATTTGTTGAAATATAAGTATATTCATTAATTGTCTCTCAATTTTGAGAAAGTCATAATCATAAATGGAACTCATTACTGAAGGCTAGCATATTTCTCATAAATTCAATACATGTCCTTGTAATTTTCAAGAATGCATTGAAAGACCTTTTCTTAGCTCATGTTTCTTTCTTCTTCTTTTTTTTCAAACCACTTGTTTAAGCATCAGAAAGTTAAGATTATCACACGAATTCATGACAATGAATTCTCATTGTTGCAAAATTTTCTGTGATTTCTGAGATAATCTTGTTTTTGATTGGCAGTGTATAAAATTGATTTTATGGTATTCATTTTTAACTGGGTTTTGCGTAGGAAAATCCAGTTATTGAAATGCTGAAAACAGCAGGTGGGTGGCTACCAAAAGGGTACATATCATTTGTCCAGATAGATCCTCCTCTAGTTTTTAAGATAAAAAGTTTTTTATTTTGCAGATCAATTGTACATATATCAAGAGATGTGCATAGTACTGGTACTTGGATTTTGATTTTTAATATTTTATGAGAAAAATACCAGCTGTTATGCAAAAAATGTTCATAGGGTACATTGATATTGTTGGAATGTCACTACCTTAAGTTTTCAGAATTGAAATTTTTTTTTATAATTCATTGGAAAATACCAGAACTTTGTCCAGACAAAAGAAAATCCAGTTTGCTTTCACATTAACAGCTTTCCCCTTGTTTCAAAATGCTATGTCGGAAAATATGACCAACAACAATTAGAAAACTTACTTAAAATGATGAAATACTAGGTCATAGTATGTAAACTGAATATTTCTCATGAGCTTGTAACTTGTGATATTTTACAGATGCAGCTAAGGAGACTTAAGAAACATGAAGGTGGACACGCCTTTGTTACCGAGATGGAAACGGCCTAATTAGCAGTCCACGGAAATCTGCTCACCGTCCAGCATCTATTGTGATAACTTCTATACAATCAAACCAGTTCAAACTTCTGGTTGACTTATATGTGTAATTTATTGTGGGGTAATTTACATGTTTTATTTCAAAAATGCAAATCCATTTCAGATTTCCTGAAAGCTGATATTGACTTTATAGTGTTTTTTTTTTTAAATTTAAATATTTTCATTTTTTTTTCAGTCAAAGCTTGCCATAACTTTAAATAAAATTTAATTGTTTACTCTTAATGTGAGAGTACTCATTCCAGTACAAGTTTTTTCAATTTTGTTCTTTGGATATACACTTCTTAAAAAATATTGGGTTGTGAGCAAAAATTATGTGCATTTATTCTTAGTACATCACATGATCTGTTTGTTTATTGTGCCCTGCACTCGAATTGTATGAGTAATGTGTGTTGTTTTCATATAATACTGGCCAACATTATACTGCTTAAAATCAGTGTCTTAGATGCCTTAGATTTATATTTAGACAGCATATTTCCTTTCTGTATATTTTTTATTTATTTATTTTTTTTTAAAGAAAAATCAGTTATGCTTTGCATAATTATTACTTACAATTTAATTTGCCTTAATGTAAAATTCAAATTGTTGAATACCCTCAATGGAATTCTACCTAGATTAATGTCAACATTGAATTTTTAAAATAGTTTTGTGATTTTTTTTATTGTTGTTTGTGCCTACAAAATTTAGATCAGATTTTTATTAAATTTACTCTCTGTATGCTCAATGACCTAGTGCCATAAGTTTTAGTTTGGAGGATTGACTATGAGAATATTAAATTATACTTTTTTCTTAAACTGACTGTTTGTTTAAAATTATTCAGCATATATAGTTCTTCCAGGGATTTCAACTTGTTTAAACAGGCACTGCAGTATGATTTGAATTTTATTATATTATTGTGTTAAAACCCTTTCTGAGTAGCTTTGGAGCCTGACTTAAAATTTTATACTTATTATAAATTAAAATAGTCAGAATAAAATATCAGGTACTTTTTTTTAAATCTCATATTAATGTGGAGTTGTTTGAAACCATTCAAACCAATAATTAAATTAATTACTTATGCCAAACCTAGCATTTTCATTTAAAATGTTTTGAAATCAAGATAATTGGACAACTTAATCAATAAATAAGATGTTACCTTGTGTAAGTACCTGAAACTGCACATTTTTGATATGCAGTTTAGAAGGAATATTAAAATGATACTTATTCAGAATTTCTTGTGGAACAGAAAATGTTTTAAAGTTACATAAGAATGTGACGTATATTTATGTGTAGATAATATCATATTATAGTTACCATTAATTATCAAATAAAGATTAGAAGTCAACAGATCTTACTCTTTTTTCCAAAAAGGACGTTGTTTACGAAATATTTCAAGTATGAAATGACAACGATATATCGTGTTTTTCGGAATCTTTCTAAGTTTAACGATTTTAGAAGGAAGAAGTTAGAGGCGTTCCGGTGACGTATGACGGCGACGACATCCGAATTTTCAGGAAAACGAAACAGAACTTTTATTACCCTAAAAAATGGAATCAATTTTAAACGAAGTAGTTGATTCAGCAGATCTTAAGGTTTGTGACAAATTGCGATGGTGTTTTAAATGTACAAGAAAAAATAGGGAAGAAAAACATATTCAGAAATCCAAATTTCCTCTGACGGAATTAACTCGATGTCGACATAGTTGTATTGAAACACTGCTGAGTGAGTGAATCAGTCATTTTTATAAAAACTACAAATAGTAACTTGTCCTCAGCAAGGCATATGGCATTAAATGATACTGAATCTGACACATTTGTTCAGCTATCAGTATTACTGTGATCTTTTCCCCGTTTATTTGACATTTATCTCGGGATAGAGAATTTCTAGAAAAAAGTATACCTCATTTATGAATAGTGTGTAGTATAATTGCAGTAAACAAATAATACCTGACTTCCATTTTCTTATCCCAGAAATTTGAGTTGATGTACAATGACCAGCTTCGTCGAGGACAAGTGAGCGAGAAGGCCCAGTTTGAGTATGCCTGGTGTTTAGTGAGAAGTAAATACATAGATGATATGAAGAAAGGAGTGGCCCTACTAGAAGGTAGTGGTGAATGTTTCTAAAGCATGAAGATTTACACAATTTACACAGAGCACCATTATTAAGTTTAATAAAATGCATACATATGCCAAAGATTGTCATTGAAATCGTTATACAGTATTATAAAGTCAGAATGAAGTCAGTTGCCCTATTTATAACTCTATATGGGGTGATTTTATGTTGTTGTTTTTTTTTCAGATTTATTCAAGAAAGCATCAGATGACAATTCTCGTAGAGATTATTTATATTACATGTCAGTGGGCTACACTAGGATAAAGGTAAGGTTACGTGTGGTGTGTCCACAGGCACCTGGATCACGTACATCTCTGCATTACCCCCCTAACACCCCCCACCCCCCACCTCCACCCCTTACTGAAATAGAATTAAAGAGTTTATATTTTTATGTGATTTCCCCATCAATTCTATCTTTATGTCATTCTGTGCCATTGGTTTGTACTCATTTTCATTTCACAATTTGGCCATATACAAATATATAAATATATATAAAAATACACAAGGTAAGAAAAATAATTAATGAACAAAGGGGGATGTCCTTATTTTGAGACATTTTTCCAAATATTAAAAGTTAACCTATAAAATTTTGCAAACATTCTGTCAGGGAGATGTTCTCCTACTAGTCTCTTTAACCTAAACCCCACCCTTAGTGTTTTATATGCCATAATCAGATGAACACATAACATTTTCTCGATTGACAGAAATACAGGAGTTTCTAATGTACACCTCTCTTTTTTGCTTATCTGATCAATGAATAATTCACTCTGCTGATTAGTCAGATGAAGCAAATTGAAGCGACAACATTAAATCCTCCTGTATCGGTGTCAAAGAGATAACAGAATGATTTAGAGATTGAATTGATGGGGAAATCACATATATTCGTAAAAATATAGAATCATTAATTCTATTATGGTACTTTAAAGGGGGGGGGGGGTAATGCAGAGATGTACCTTATCAATGCTTCAGGTACTTATGGTTTTGTCTTCTTATTAATGCCAAGTGATATTACACATCAGTGAGATATACTAGTATTAAGGTGAGACTATATGAACTATTGTACAAGTTTTGTTGGGCATTCTAATTACTTACATATAAATATATAGTTTATTTCAACAAATTTTAATATAATATAGTCTATAAATAGCCCCTATATAATCTATACAAATGCAAATGGTTCATAACACTACATATTCACTGGATTTGAAGCCGTATTCACCGGAGGGTCAGTGCACGTGCAGCGGCATTGTGATGGCACAATCAATACCCCAACGTTAACGACGGCTAGAGCCACTGTGTATCTGAGCAGGAAAAATGTTAGGCAAGACTATCGCAGGATTATTTTCCAAACATTTCGATGTTTTACACGAAGCAAAATGAAATCACGGAAGTCATAAGTTGTATAATCTGTATGTTTTTTTTTCTACGACAGAGGTTCGTTAATGAAAAAAAAGTATCATCGTGCAGCCTTCAATGTCTTATTTATTCAAATCTGGACTATATAATAAAACAAATATGGACTCTCTAGGTGGTGACTATAGTTTGTTATTCCTCAGAAAAATATCAATATTGACCTCGGCTTCGCCTTGGTCAATATTGATATTTTTCTGGTGAATAACAAATCATATTCACCACCTAGAGAGTCCATAATTGTATAATATAATATACATATGTAGTTAATTTAGAATGAAACCAATCTCATGATTTTCACTGCAGGAATACCCCCAGGCTCTTAAATATGTCAAAGCCCTACAAAAAATAGAACCTGGGAATCACCAAGCTTTAGAATTACAGAAATATATTGAAAAGAAAATGACCAAAGGTGAGGTTTCTAGTTAAGATATGGTAGTACAGTCGAACTTCATTATCTCAAAAATCTGAATCTCTAATACCATGGATATGTTAAAGTGAGTTAAAAAATCCCAACTGCATTTTCTGTACGTATTTTAACACTGATATCTTGAATTATATGATAAATTGAAGTTTTTTGAGAGATAATTTTTTTCCTTTATTATAAATTTTCACATATTAATACAAGTGACTAAGTTTTAGTGCTAAATGGCACATTTTTCACAGGATGAAAAGCATAAAGTGTATCGAAAAAAAAGTTGTAAAATCATCTTTCTTTTACAGAGGGTATACTGGGTATGGCTATTGTGGGCGGAGCTGCTCTGGCGATAGGGGGATTGGTGAGCCTCGGTATAGCTCTGTCTAAAAAGTGAACAGGTTTTTTAAGGACCAGTTTGTGTTAATATTAAGGGACCTTTATTTGAATGAGGACAAGTGTCTGAGATTGTTCAGTTCAGATTCTCTGAAGTTTGTTGATGTGAGTGATAGCGGTACTTGGTGACAAGAACTTAGGGAGACTGTTGACCAAATAGTTATGCTTCTGTTTACCATAATGCGTTAATGTTTTTAATTTATGTTTGTTTATTTACAAAATGATAAAAAAATTGTTTGAAAATGTACCATGTATTTACATTGATAATGAGATTAATTGATTAAAAATGCTTCTACTTGTATAATGATCATAATTGTTTTAGCTAGTTTATTTGGCAGAGGTAGTTCCTGGTGGTTCTAGGATTTTTCTCACATAGAGACTAGTCAAACATTGAGGTCTTGAAGAATAAAGCACATAACTCTAAACTGATAAGTCTAGTGGCAGTAAAAACAAGATATGTTTGTGAAATACTGATGCCCCCATATGGCAGTCCATTAATAAGGCTACAGACCTGTGGAAATCTGTCGGTCCTGTTGACAAGACTGGTAAAAATTGTCTGGACCGATTACTTTCAAGAAAACGTTGGTCCAAATGACTGTTTGAAAAAAATTGAGTGTGATCCAAATTTTAAAAAGATCGGGGTCGGATTGCGCAGGTGAAGGTCACAAAACAGAAGAGATGGCCGCATGGTGACGATAGTCAATTTAATTGACATGAAACATGTCATTTTATGATTTATGTTTCTTATTAAAGACTCTATTCCTAAGAAAAGAAACTTGTGAGATTGAACGCTGTTGAAAATAATAACGTGCATATTGGAGCAGTTATTAATTTTCCTTTCTCAGCGTCATAATAAGGTACATGTATCTGGTCTGACAAAATGTACTTCGTCCAGTCCGACAGAACATTTGACTTTGTCAGACCAAATGTCTGACAGTGATTTCAAAATTTCGACAAGTCTGGCGGCAAGTCTTTCAAAAGTACTTGGTAGGTCAAGCTCCAAGGTCAAGGTCAGGAGGTCAAAAATGATGGTACCATAAGAAGGGTCTTGTCACAAGGAATATTACACATATGAAATATGTACTCACAGAGAGAAATGCATTAAATTGTACTTGCACAGAGTAGTGCACATTGATGTACTCATAGAGAATATTGCACTAGAATGTACTCACAAAGAGTAGTACACTATGATGTACTCACAGAGAGTAGTACATTTAAATATAAACACAGAGTGTCACACTAAAATTACAGAGAAGATTGCATTCAAATCTCTCATAGAAAGTAGTGCACTAACATGTATTCACAGAAAGTTGTGCACTAAAATGTACTCACTGTGAGTAGTGCACTCAATGTACTCATAGAAAGAGTACACTGAAATGTGTTTACAGAGAGTAGTGCACCAGAATATACTCGAAGAGAGTAGTGTACTAAAATGTACTCATAGAAATTGTTGCACTAAAATATGTTATAGAGAGTAGATCACTAAAATGTAGAACTAGCACAGAATGTACTAGACTCATTCGAATCTACTAACACAGAATGTAATTGACTCATTAGAATGTATTAACATAGAATTTAAATAAAACTCTTTGAAATGTCCTCACTGAAATGTCCTCACACAGAGTGTTGGTCTAATAGACTCATTGGAATGTACATGTATTAACACAGAATGCACAGAGTCTTTGGTACATATATAGAATGCAAAAGACTCATTGGAATGCATTTACATAGAATGTAATAGAGTCATTGCAATGATGAACACAGAATGTAATAGAGTAAATTGTAATGCTCTAATACAGAATGTAATAGAGTAAATTGCAATGCTCTTATACAGAATGTAATAGAATAAATTGGAATGTACCAACACAGATCATAACTGACACATTGAAATGTCCTCACATGGAGTGCAATAGGCTCATTGAAATGTTACCCAAAGAGTGTAATAAACTCTTTAAAATGTCTTTACACAAAGTGTAATATACTTTGAAATGTCCTCAAAATAGAATGTAATATCCTTACAATAATTGAAATAAACTTGTTGAAATGTACACATTCAGAGTGTAAATAACTCAAGAAATGTCTGCACACAAAGTGCAAAAGACTCACTGCAATATAC
This sequence comes from Saccostrea echinata, assembly GCF_033153115.1. Taxonomy (NCBI): domain Eukaryota; kingdom Metazoa; phylum Mollusca; class Bivalvia; order Ostreida; family Ostreidae; genus Saccostrea; species Saccostrea echinata. Next base: position 47,797,784 of record NW_026889750.1, read on the forward strand.
TCATGCATAATGTAACGGACTCATTGAAATGTCTTTGCAGAGAGCGAGTGTGATAGATTTATTGAAATGACCTCACACAGTGTAATAGACACATTAAAGGTGTTTGGACACAGATTTGAAGTTAATATTTTCTCAAATTTTTTGTATAATTTCATGACTTATATGTTGATATATCATTTCATACTGAAATATAATAAAAATCTTATTTCATCTCGAAGTTATTAAAACTTCGGATTTCTGGACGCGTTGGATTGACACATCCTTGCGCTTTCACATATTTTAATTTTATTCTTAATACTTAAGAAAAGTGGCAATTTTGTTGTGTATTAATGAAAAATATTAAAACTATAACCCAGAAAATTCAGAGTAGAAATGTTCGAAAGCAAAACCCACTCACAGCATTGTTAAGTCCTTGCTCAGTGGTATGTGCAGAATTTAACAATTGAACACACCCGCTGAATTGTAAACATAACAATAACAGAGCTCGAGCCCTGCTTACAAAAACAATTTACGTTTCATGGGTGTGTTCAATTTGTTAAACTGTACACATCATAGAGCACGGACTGACAATACTGATGAGTTGATTTTGCTTTCGAACATTTCTACTCTGAATTTTCTGGATTATAGGTGTAATATTTTTCATTAATACATAACAAAATCGCTTCTTTTCTTAAATATTAAGGATAAAGTTAAAATTTGTGTAAGTGCAAAGATGTGTTAATCAAATGCGTCCCGGAATTCATAGTTCCAATAATTTCCAAATAAAATAAGTTTTTAATTATATTTTCGTGTGAAATGCTATTGCAATATATAAGTTGAGATATTATACAGAAAATTTGAGAAAATATTAAGTTCAAATCTGTGTCTAAGCACCTTTAAAATGTCCTCAGAGTGTTCCAGACTCATTAAATGTCCTTACACAGAGTGTTACAGACTCATTAAAATGTCCTCACACAAAGTGTTACAGACTCATTAAATGTCCTCACACAGAGTGTAATAGACTCATTAAATAGTCCTCACACAGAGTGTTGTAGACTTGAATGTCCTTACACAAATTGTTACACTCATTAAAATTTCCTCACATGGAGTGTTCAAGACTCATTAAAATGTACTCACACAGAGTGTAATTGACACGTTGACTCATTAAATGTCCTCACACAGAGTGTAATAGACTCATTAAATAGTCCTCACACAGAGTGTTGTAGACTTAAATGTCCTTACACAAATTGTTACACTCATTAAAATTTCCTCACATGGAGTGTTCAAGACTCATTAAAATGTACTCACACAGAGTGTAATTGACACATTGAAATGTCCTCACACAGAGTGTAATTTTGTTACACTCAGAAAGATCTTGCTACAGAAGGTACTAGGAAATTCACTACAATATCCAAGGAGAGAATGTTATTCTCTTTTGGTAGGATGATTGGCCAGTACAAGCCTGCTCCACTACTTTCCATAAATGTAACTATAACACTGTAATTATGCATTTTATTCAGAATTTATTTGATTTAACTTTGCTTCCTTTAGATTACACTGATTGAGGTGAGCTTTGTAATCTTTGATTATGTTCTATGTATTTGTGAACATTCATTATGCAATAAGAAATTATTTCAATATTTCTGATGCTACGTTAAGAGATGTTTCATCACAGATTAAGACCAGGTAATGCTGAGTGTCTTTATTGTTTACTGTGCCAGTATATTTTTACATTGATCATATAAAGTAAAGCAGAACCTATACATCTTACAAGCTGTATACAGATATAATCGACTTCTTCATGATACACTTAGTACATAGCAGATAACCAGTAGTTTATAGCATAAATGTACAAAATACAGTGTCATTATAACACATGCTCTGTTTACGTAAACCTCAACAGAGCCCCAGATCTGGTACATCTTAAATTTGTACCAAGATTATTATCTATCATACATACAGAAACTTCATGATTTTTACAAATTAAAAAAAGTTTACCGGTATATAGCATGTTTGTTATCCTGGAACATAAATATCTTTCATTCGGAGGTCAAAAATTGTAATGTTCATTAGTTTTATTTATCTTGTTTGACACCACTTACTTAGATTTCTATTACAGCTGATTGTCAATAGAACTTTATTCAAGATGAATTTAAACTCTGCCGAAGCAAGAACATATGTTACATTAATCTGTGGTCAAAATGATGGAAAAAATTGCAAATGTACACCACTTAATACAGCTATATATTGTTTGCATACATATGTTTATATATGTTACATTTTGTTTTAATTTCACCAAAATAAAAAAAAAGTACTATTTGTTAAAGATTCACTTTAAAACAGAATTAATTACTTTGAGAATTGTAAAAATGATACATGTACTATGTGTGACAAAGTTTGCTTATCATATCACCTGTCATGACTAAACTGAAACATGAACCATAATTCTAATCTATCACACAATTAGAAATTTGACAACCTAGGTACATTATAAGTAAAGCATATTGCACTTGTCTCTGTGGTAAAATATATATTCCATCATCACAATTGTTATACGGAATGTCCATATAAAGCTATGGGGTGTAATCTTTGGTGCCTGTTCTTGTAAATGCCACACTGTGCCAAAGTAGAACAAACCAAAATGTCACACCGCTTGAACTTTTGAAAGAATATTTCCTTGTCACCTTAGCAATAACTTCTCTCCAAAATTATTTCACAGGATCATTCAAATCTGTTCCACATATTATAACTTTCAGCATTGCTGAAGATTACATCCTCCATAAGAATCAAATTTTCAAATGCAAATACATGTCACTAAAACTCCACAACTGTCACAAAAAGAAATCTTCAATGATGTCACAACAATGACCGTTCTATCATGATGTCACAACAGTGACTGTTCTATCATGATGCTGTCAAATCCATCAGGTGGTTGATGGTAGAATTTGTCAAACTGGACATCAATAACTGCTCCCTCATCCACTGAAAGAAATACAAGTACAGTTATACACTGCATTGTCTCCTGTTGCAAAAGATGCCTACATGCTATACTATAGCACTATAATAAAGTGGATTGGAGTTTACATAAAAACCCTACAACTATATGTACCATGGACCTTTGACAATTTGCAGACAAATTTTCAACTGGAACTTGCAATCTCTCTTAAATTATATGACATGACTTTGCAAATTTTGATTCAAATTTCTGTTAACACAAGTCCAATCACTGCATTTTCATATAAATCCTAATTTCACATGTCATTATTTAAATACTTTTTATGGTAAAATCATGCAAATAATTTTCAAAAAATGTACCATAAAACACTGGATACAAAGTCCCTTTCATTCCTGTAAGTGGACAAGACAAAGGGTGGCCATTCAGGTAGAAGTTTAACTGGACATGATCATATGTAAGACCCTTTAAAAAAGATGAGAAGGTTACAATGGTACAAAATATACTGCCAGTCCGGTTTATCGAAGTGGGAAACAAATTAACAAAATCTCAAAATAAAATGGCTGTTCCTGGCTAGAAATCCAATTATGAATTATCTAAAGGGAACAATTACTTTACTAAAGAATTTTATTTCTCTATGGCAAAAAATATTCTGGAGAAATTGAAAGTCCTCCCCTCACCAAAACATCTCCTTCCTGAGGAGTTTCTGAAAGCTTCCCTCTCTGTTGTTTGTCATGGAATAGAGATCCATCATGTCTGAGGACCCAGGACTCTGTGTTGTCTCCGAGTGGCACTGTGTTCAAGTTGCACCTTCTTGTGGCCAATCCTACCCCCCATACACCTAGTATTGATTAAATACATCATCTTATTTCTATATGATCATATAATTTAAATTCCTTCAACAAATCTTAAAATCTTTTTAAGAACAACAAAACTTAAAGCTGAACATAGCTCGTAAATAAGCATAGCCATATTAGTTTTCCATCTCCCATATCGGCACTGGAGTATACCCTTTGCATTCATTACACCTCATTGCTTTCTTGTCACAAGTATCTTCCTGGAATGGATGACACATGTTCATGTTGGTTATCTTACATTACTGTTGCTTACATTTTATTGCAGTTTACGTGAGTTTGTTTGTAAACTGCACTGACCTGTCAACTGATGTAAGTTTCTTTGGTAACTTTCTCTTCTGCCGTGAAAGAAGCACACAGTTACTTTTGATGCTACCAAGAGTTTTACAAGAGCTATGTAGAATACATCTGTCTAAATTGGTGTCTCCACATTCCTCCCTCCTTAAATGCCCCAACCCCCAAAAATATCAACCTTGTTAGCTGCAGAACTGTAGCTCTCCAAGAAAAAAATATTGACAGACTGAAGAGCTACAGTACCATTCATAGAAAAAACAGTATAATATTATTTATTGTGTACAGAGTTGAGTTCAGTTCTTGATTTATTTCTCCAAATTCTAACCTCAACTGCACAAAAGCTTGATTTCAAAAAATTCCTTAGACCTCTATCAACTACTCTCATAGTTGACATCTACACAAAGTGTGTTGGATTGAATTGCAGGGCTAAATTGTCTATAATTGGGGCCATTCAAGGGCCCCATTCCCAATTTAAAAAGATACCTTTTTCCCCATTGAATGTAATAATTTTCCAAATAGTCCTTTCTCCCAAAAATTAAAGAAAATATAGTTGGATATATAATACCTAAACTTGCTTTTTATATATTACTCTGTATTGCAAAACAAAAATTTTGTTCATAACAAAGACCAGAAATGCAAAATATCATGATTTCAAATTATCATGATTATCCTAAAATTTCCCAAAAGGTCCCTATTTTCTGAATATTTTCCCTGGCCCTATTCCCAAAAAGTGGTGTGAAAGGCGTGAAATGTCTTACTGGTCATACAACCTTGTCAACCTTGGCTGCTCTAAACTATAAATCCTATTTATATTTTAGTTGTTTTTACATACATTCAGATCTTGTTTTCTTGAACTTGATGGGGCCAAGAAAATCCACGGATGCACACTATTGAGGTAAAAAATTGGTTGGGACTTCTAACTCTCTTCAACATATCCATGGTATGTGAGATATCAATGTTTGAAATACTGAAGTTCACCTGTATATATTTAAATTTCCATATATTTTTCCTCAAGATTGCTAATTAGAAAACAGTTCATTTTCTCATGAACTGCCATGGATGAGCAAGAATATCTCCATTGTGACATCATATGGTACTTTGCATAAAAAAAATTAGTGCAAACTAGTTTGTTTCAAAAATAATACATGTAGTTGAATGACATAAATTGTTGGCATAACCATCAGATAAATGTTAATATATGAATTTTATTTTTGATAATTCATGGGGTACATGAACTACGAGTGCCGGCATATTTATCATACAGTGCTAACACACATCATGAAATAATGCTGGCATGAATTCTCAAAATTTAAATTTATTTCCAAATTTGTATCATTTCATTAGACTTTCCAGATTGAATACTGTTTGTTATCTTCATATTTCATTTTTAAATATTTTTTGGATATATATTTTTCACACTGGGAGCAAGCCTAATCTCAGCGTGATTCATCGAGACTAAAAATTTTGAACTGAAGTCTCTTTAGGAAGAGACGTCAATACAAAAGTTTTAGTCTTGATGAATCGATCTCGCTGAGATTAGGAGCAAGACCATTCTGTGATCCATTCTGATCTACTCAGGTCCGGCACAATCTCTTGATTTAGCTATATAGCTTGATTTAGCTATATAGCTTTATTAAGCTATTCAGAATAGCTTAATTTAGCTATTCTATCACACTTTTTTCTTAAATGTTTTATTTTCTCAGCATGCACAAAAAGTCGCACCTTGGTGCAGTGGTAATATTCAACCTTGAACTCTTCTGGAAATAATGCATGTAAAAATCACTCATCAAATTGCGTCTCCTTAATAGACTTTGTACTCGAAGTTCTAAAAGTTTTGGGGCTATATAAAGCAATTGATACAGTTACTTCTTCATTGAAATTATAAAAGAGGCCAATTATGGTCAACAAGATAATGGATTGGTAATAATTCAGTACAATGAGAAGCAATCATACATATCCATGCCTCAACGCACACAAGGTGGTGTACAGTTACTCAAACAATGGAAATTCATCTTTTGCTTAAAAGTATTCAAATGCTGCAATGTTAGAACTATCTTTGATTTAGGTTGACGTTGTTGTTTTGATAGCCCATAGTACATATATGAATAGTCTAATACTTGCGACTTTTTGTCTTTTTCTTACAAAAAACATTTTTCTGAAAAACTGCACATAAATAGCTTTATCAAGCTATTTTGAATAGCTTAATAAAGCTATATAGCTTTTTCAAGCTATATAGCTAAATCAAGAGATTGTGCTGGACCTGCTACTTGCATGAGCATGTCCCGGAAATGTGGTGGACCACACAAGAATTCGAACCTATTTCTCCTGAACTCTAGACAGGCACTGTATCAACTTTTTGTTATCGAGGTATCTGAAATCCGGTGAACGAACTTACCGAAATGCCACATTGACAATTTACCTGTACTTCGAATTTTCACTTCAAAATACGCCTTATCTTGTGCGATGGGTGCATTGGAAAGTGCTGCTCCTGTTCCACAGATTCGTCGACCGTCCTTGACAATCACTACATCATTACCTATCAATAACAATTTGATTAAATTAGATATTTATAAAAACGAAAGCTGGTTACAGTAGGTCATGATTTTACCATGTTTCTTCTATAGATCGCACCAGAACTAACAAATGGTAAGTTTTACCCATAACTGAAGTGTCAAGTTTCACCGTAGGAATTTCTTTTAAAGGTATATGTCCTGAATTAAAGCCTGGACCGTCCCAACAACATCGTAAACAGCAAAAACAAGCAGCCATTCTTACAACTTCCGGTGAATGAAACTTCATTAAGGCGTACTTAAAATTATTCATATTTTGCTGATGTTTATAACAGAGTCCTTCATACTATGCGTCACGATTAGAAGAAGTACCTCGATTACAAGATAATAATGCATTTTGTTTCAATGTCAACAAAATTTTAGAAATTTAAATTTCAACTTCACGAAATTTTTCTTGTTAAAAATAATAAAAAAAGGGCTGGGGTCTCTATGGGATGTATTCAAGCTCCTGTCAATTTTCTATGATACATTTAATATTCTTTAAGATATATTCTTATTAAAGATTATCATAAAAAATATCATCATCAAGGGCTCTGTTGTATTTTAACTTACTCTTTCTATGATATCAATGTATATATTGCTATAATTAAAGATATGTCATATTCATGATATTATAATTCAATATCTGCATTTTTTATTCTGTGTACATAATGCCAAAATCCATCTTCCTAATTCAAGTCCAACCTGATTTTTTTCTCTTTTTTGTGCATAACTTATCTAAATCAATTTTCATCTATCTGAGATATAGTAAATAAATTGATACATATATATATATACTGTATTTACCCATAATAAACATATATTCAAACCCAGCCTGCATGTTTAAAGCAGTTAATTACTGAATAATTAACGTCATATACTCTCTGCAGGTTTTTATTTAGTAAACAAAATCAAAGATATGTGCCAATTTTTGTAAAAACTAATTTTAATGAATAATTAATGTATAATTTTCACAGTATCATTAATCAGCATACAATCTGATATTGTATAAGTTAATATGCACTCTCAATGTCTCTGACATCAAATGCTTTTACACACATGCATAATACACATAATACACAGTGACTGTAAATATTGACCAGCATTCAAAGCATACTGCACATCATTGCAATTAATCATAAATACCACAGTGTATTAAATGTTATGCATGCACTAATGTGATTTTTTCAAGGCACTTTTTGGTGACAAATTTTTCAATTTAACAGCAGCACTTTACATACAGCTTTTTTTCCCCACAGGAATTTTTACTGATCTTATTTTCTTCTGAGCAAAATTCTTTCCAAAGATCATCAAGATCACTCCATGGCTGTCTATAGCAAAAATATCACAAGGCTTTCTCTGAATTTCATCTTCAGAGTTATCCCCCCTTCACTCCTCTTCCTCCTCCTCGCCTCTCGGAGTGGACTGCACCCCATACAAGATTTCTGACAGTGTATCTTTACTGTGTTTGAAGACTTGTAAACAGCTTGGTGAGCATGCTCGGAAAAGGAATGGCAGGTTTTTAATCCCATGAAGTTTACTAACTGGGCGAATAATTCGCAAACCGGGACCATAAAGGGCACCATGACAACAGTCACAAACTGAGCGGCTGTAAAGGTGTATATATAAAAATTACCTTGTGCACTGAAAATTTATACTTCTTGAATGATCGATAAAACTCTGATAATCGATTGTTAATGAAAACAGAACCGAATTGCTCATTTCTTCCATAAACTTACAAAAACTAATGAATATTTTAACAATTTTCTTTTGAAATATTTTATATGATTATTTTACTTACTTGGCCAGGACCTTTTTGACAGACTCTGGTAGAGAATCCATGTCACTGATTACCTCCCCTTCTACTAGAGTTAGAGCACACATGTCAATCAGCCTCTACAAAAGAAATCATGACATTTGATACTGTTTTGAGAATCCATGTGGATGAAACCTTATATATAAAAGTAAAGAATGATGTGGTACTCAATCATTACCTGTGGTTGATTCTGGGTGTTTTCTTTCCAGAAGAGTGGGTGCATGAAATTATTCTTGACATTAAGATAGAACAAGTCTAGGAGCAGTGCTCCACATGGCATGGCTGGAAGCTGATTTCCTTCCATATTCAGCTCCCGCAAATTTCTGTAAAAAGAGAAAAGTATACAAGTAAATATATATACATATGTAACAGACACATGTTCTGACTTTAAATACACATAGGAACACTTAAACAATCAGTAGATTTTTATAATCCTTATCTTACCTCATGTTGGCTATCTCATTCTGAATGAAGGTCAGCTTGTTGTAGGAAATATCTAAATGAATCAGTTTGGGCAAAGCGAACAACCTAAACAAAAAGGTATTAAAATTCCACTGTGAACAAATTTTGTTTATTCATTTATTTATGTTAAACAGCTCAAGCAAAGATGTTAACTCACAAAATTGAATGTATCATAAACAAAAACATGATTAATGTTAATAAGTTATCAGAGTTGCATATTAAAAGTTATATCATCTAAATTCATATATTTTTTTTTTTAACTTTATATGAATGCAGAGTCTTATTTGAGGGAAAATGACCAAAAAAGAAATAATGAGACATGAAAATGCTGAGTTGTGACTCTATCATATACAATATAAGAGTGTAGATGAGGTACCCCATAGGAATGTTGGTGAGGAGACAGAAGGAGACCACCAGAATCCTCAGGCTCCGCATACGATGGATGTCAGAAGGAAGTTCCCGGAGGGGATTGTTTCTCAGTTTCAGGATCTCAAGCTGTCGAATCTCCAAGATTTCTCGAGGAAATATCTGAATGATAAAAATAAAACATTGCATTATTAATGGATCAAAGACATGTTTAGTAAAGAATGTATGCACATGGTACTGTTTTGAAATATAAGCAATACTTGGTGAGGGTAAGAAAATGTGATAGAGGGCAAGACTTGATGAGCTCTCTTTGCGATTTCGACCCAAGCCCAAATATCACTTATATTTCTAGAAATTATCATGTATTTTGTTTATTCTGCAACACACTTTTACATTTGAGCTCCAAAATGAGCTATTTTCAACAGATTTAGGCATGTCTCTGCAGTTGAAACTATGACACCATGGTGCAAACAATGCACTAAAGATGATGTCACAATGCCTATAAATACATCAGGCTATATTTCAGTATTGAAAGAATATATAGCTTTGGCTTATTGGGTTACCTCTATTTGGTCACTGCAAGCGGTGGTTGCAGAATAAATACATATTTATATGTACATTCCGACTGACACTAAGTGGAATGGATGAAATCATGAGAAATATACCCTCCGTTTCTTCCACTTAAAATACTTCTGCATTTCTTCCCTGCCTATTCAAATCTATTCTTGCATCCCAACAAATCTTCATCATTTCTTCCCTGCCATTCCCCCATCTATTCTCATGCCCCCAGAAGTCATATCCACACTTTGCAGAAGTTGACGTGGGGTCAAACATTTGGATGTGTGTGTTTAATATTTTCTTTCAACGTATGGCCAGCCTGATTCTAGGACAATCAAAAATTAAAATGCAGATGATTTTTTACTGTCCAGAGGCAAATTTACAAACAAGAAAACTACAAAGGCTACTGTTAGAATTCCATGAGTTTTCCACCAGAGGTGGTGGCCAAGGGACATAACTTTTGCAAAGGTGGATTCAAATATAAATCTGCTTCATTTCTTTTCTAGAATTCCCCCGTATATCCTCACATTTAGTCATTTCCAATAAAACTGCTTCATTTCTTCTCTGCCATTCCCCCATCTATCCTTACACCCCCAATAAATCTGCTTCATTTCTTTCCTTCCCCCATCTATCCTCCCCCCCCCCCCCAATAAATCTGCCTCATTTCTTCCCTTTCCCCATCTATCCTTACACCCCCAATTAAACTACTTCATCATTTCTTCCCTTCCCCCATCTATCCTCATACCCCCAATAAATCTGCTTCATTTCATTCCTGCCATCCCCATCTATGCTGACACCTTCAACAAAGCTCTTGATTGCTTTTTATCACCTCCAGTAGTTCTACTATTCCATTATGTTACAAAATGTTTTGATCCCAAAATACATTATAGATTTTCTTTTCTTTGTAAAAGTACAGTTGAGCCTTGTTGATCCAGACACTTGTGTTCCCAATCAAAAGGCCCAGCTTAATGAAGTGTCCAGTTTACTAAAACCTATCTGTTATAATTGGTAGATATAAATGTAAATTCTGTTCCCCACAAATTTTGTCAGGAAGCTGAAGCATTAAGATTGACGGTGTCTTGATTATATATATAGGCTCCACTGTATATAAATACACATACTTCAGAATTCAATTAGGCCTAAATGTTGCCTATAAAAATTTTAAGCACTCAGATATTTTGTGCACTACATACCATGTGCTTGAACTGAAACATTACTTTGAAATTATATATCTACTCACCGAGAAATCATTGAAGGACAGATTCAGATAGGTGACAGTTCTTACTAGGGGTGAAATATCTGGCATTTCTGATATAAAATGTGCCTGGAATGAAAATTATTGATCCTTGTAAAAATCATAAATGGCAAACTTGAAACAGGCCTTGATTTTAGTATACCATTATGTCTGTTTTGTCCGATAGGTCTACTAAATTAATCTATACTTTGCAATTAACTCCTCTAACACTTAAGCACAGAGCAATTTCTTATGCTGTTGTTTTAAAATGAATAGCTGCCAGTTTTAAGCACTTAGAGAAGTGACAATCCAATGTAAAAACAAGATCTTAAATCCAGCTGCCTTTGCATCAGCTGATATCTTTTAAAAAAACAAATATGTGCATCATAAATCACTTAACTGCTAAGCATGATTGACGTGTTATTGCCCGTGTATTTCACACCCACCTTCAGACTGAGAGCTTTACCACCGTTTATCAGAGCATCTAAGATGGCAAGTTCTGAAGGAGATATGGCATTCTCCGAGGGTGCAGCTAAAAGCAAAATGATAAATGGAGGTTTTCATGAGAAGAAACAGATTTTAAAAAGATCTGCACAGTACTGATTAACATTTTTTGAATTTTCACAGAAATCCTGATAAGTAGGTACGTGAACAAAAACCTTAGATTTTTGTAAAAAGATCTTGATTAATGTGAGAATTAAAATCTAAAGAGATATCCTCCTAAAATCATTATAGACAATAGGAAGACAATAATATTGTTAATCAGCTAATCAATCAATACAAAGTATGTCTGAAACATAGTTATCCATTTCTAAATTTACAATCAGTTGTAATCACAATATATTTTTTTTTGTTTTGTAATGTTTAAATTCTGTTGTAAAAATATTCTAAGAGGGAAGATTTTTACCATGTGTTCTACCCAAATTAATACAAATTGAACTTATTAAAAGGTTAAAATATTGAAGAGCAAGACTATGGGTGAAAACTGTTTCACCTGCACTTGGAAGTATATGACACCTTAACTTATTTACTGATTAACTGATAAGCAATTCTGCATCCAGAGCACATCCTATATATACTGGTACATGCATTGGTCTGGTCACTTACTGAAAGGTGAATGACTACGTTCCGCCCCCTGGAAGTATCTAGATGGAGCAGAGTGAAACATTGAATCCATTGTTGGAATTTCGGTATCCCTACAAAAAGTACAAAGACTTTAACATCTGTTTTCAGTATTCTAATAAAAGACCTTTATATTTTTTTTTTTTACAAATAGTAATTAAAGTTATCAAAGAATAAACTAATGTGGGTGAGATGAAGTTGAAAGAATATTTTACAAAATAATGATGTTAATTCAAATATTATCCTTACCAAAAAGAAAGACAGAGTCCTTAATAAAGCAGTGATAGCATATGAAATTCCAGCCAGTTTACACGTACATGTATACCCTAAATTACATTGTAACTTATCCACTGATAATTTTCAAGATATTCTTGATTTACAATTATAATACCATCATAAGTTCGAAGACAAAAGTCAGCATTCATTACCAGGAGTTTTGAACAGATATCACATGATGGAAATCCTTGTGTTATTAAAAAAAAAAGTAACAATTAAAATACAGATTTAACAGATATTTCCTCAAAATTTGTTTTAGAGGAGGAGAACAGCATCATATAAAAATGATATTAAGGTATTATAATAGTTGCACAAAGGTCCTTCAATTATTGCAACTCTTAAATTAATTACACAGGGAGTAAGTAAATAAAGTTTAAAACTACATTGGTTATGTCCTTAATTAACTAGCTGAAATATGTTTTGATTCAGGGATTTTAGTACGGTTTGAATTAATAGTTTGATGTCCTTATTTTTTTAAAAAAAAATTTCACTAAAACTATTGTATGGTAAAAATCCCTAACCAAAATCATATCTCATGTTTGACTCTGGAGTGCTCACTTTCTTCAGCCACAGAGAAACAAGACCAATCAAGGTATAATACTGTTATACATACTGTCGTTCTTGAGCTGAGCGACTGGCAACATCAAAAGTGTCATCCTCGTAGAGTATGATCTCCGTGTGAGGGACATTGTCATCAGCGTATGATGGGCTGTACTTCCTCAGAGGTCTGATCACTGACTTGACTTCAGTGTTCATCAGATCTCGGACATGCTGTTTTATCATAGCTGCCATCTCAATGAGTAACTGTTTCTGAGGGATCCTTGGCTCAGATGGGGGAATGTTTTGCCCTATTATTTTAAATATTATGTTAAAACCTTAAAAACTTTATGCTGTCTGCTACTGAAGATAATTGTATGTATCAATAAGCAAAAATATGCTATAATTGTATAGCCCCTCTTACAGTAAACATAAATCTTCAATGATCCAAATTTCTTTTAATAAACTTTATAGGAGAAATAGTGATAATAAACAATAGTTCATCATTTACTTCAAAAAAATTACTCACCTTCTGGAGTCATTTCCATCACTTTAACCTCCTCTTGAATAGCAGGATTGATATATTTCTCAGCCAAAAGATTTGTTAACTTCTTATAGTTGTGTTTTGAGTAAAATATTTCCTTGACTTTACGAACTGGTATGTTCCGAAGTTCTGAGAGATGATACACAAAATTGTCCAAAGTAAAAGCTGGAGGCTGATGATAGCGAATCTCGTCAAAATTATCCATCTGTAAAATCTCCCCTGGCTTTTTGGGGAGTCTGGTAGGGAAATTGTCTGGTCCTCGTGGTTTAAAAGGTTTTACTAATGATTTACCATCAACATATGTACCTAAACTAGTTTTCTCACGATATATTGGATCAAGCACAAACTTCTTGTCATTTTTACGCAGGTAAGAACCATTACTGTGTGGTGATATTCCATAATTTCTGTAGTATGTCCCCCTAGTGGGATGTGATTCTGATGGTGGGGGAGACACTAGACTAGGCACAACACTGGGTGTGGGGGACTGAAGATGTCTTTGACTGATGTCCATCTCCTGTTCAAAGTCATATATTTCATAGAATGGTTTGTCTGGAGAAGGTGGCAGCTCGGGTTCAAGGGGAGGTAACTTGGGTGCCCTCGGTCTACGCAAGAGCTTGGGTCCTCCCCCTCCCTTGCCCTGGCCCTTAATCATCATGTTCTTTTTGTTTTTGTTTGATTCGACTAACTGAAAATAGAATTATTAACCATATACAAGATACGTGTCTACGGTACCTACGTCATATTCAACTCTGATGAAATCTTTCAATTTGTCAACTTATAATCGCTGAAGCAAAATACAGTATTCAAACACATGTCAAACTACAACAATGGTATAACCAATTACAAGTACTCTGCATTCATTAAGTCAAAATGACCAAGAAAACACGAATTTACTCCGAAATCTTATAATGATAGTTTTTACCGAAGGGCCGTTTGCCGCCATTTTGACGCTGCACTGTCTCCATACCAACAGGTGCACAGTAACTCGTTCTAAGCTTTATTCGGATATAATATTTTCGCAAAGTGAGGTCAATAAAATTTAATTTTTATAACAGAATACTTACAACTTTTTATTTCACATTGTCAGAAACATTCTATATATTAAAAAAATGCCTAAATTTAAATGAATGTTGATCTTGACGCTGAAGGTTATAATTTCAGACACGGAACGACAATCAACTGAGCGTTGTAGAAAGTTTCTATAGGACAGTAGACAGTACCCTAAAATTTTGTGTCGATCCTAGTTTTGGTTTGAAATTTAAAAAAAAAAATATTAACGAAAAAAGACGAAGAACTTAAGATCCATCTCTCAAAGCTTCTGCCATCACTTGTCTCGAATCACTCTAAGAGTAGTAATATCACTGCACTTCTATTCCATCCCAAAGCTAGACCGGAAAGAATTTCTTCTCAGTCTTGGCATCTCAAGATTTTAACATGGCTTTGGTTTGTGTCTAATGAAGTCAAATATCTGGATTTTAAATTAATGTTAACAAGTGAAAGTGCAAGCTTTTTTTTTAAGATGCTTTCCAATTTTTATGAATTTCACTCAGTCTGAGGTGGGCTGGGATGGGGGGGGGGGAGTCCTTTCCCATCTTGTAACGGTTGATCCCTGCAGCTTTACCTCTCTAGAGAGGAGTGTGAATACTGGAGGAAGAGGCTGTAGTGGTGAAAGTAGTCGGGGAAGCTGGTGGAACTTGGAAAATACACGGGATTTGAAGTTGGGATAGAATGATATTTGGAAGATGGAACCATAAAATATGGAGATAACGAACAATATTGGAGCTCATAGTCCATTTAAACAATACAAATCGGGAGCAGAGCAAACACGCACCTCCAAAAACATTAGAGGCGGGATCAGATGCCATCTAGACTTCAATTCTGAAAAAATCAGTCTGTAGCCTATTGTTCTTCCAAGCCCAACTGATGACAGAGGATTGATAGACAGTGTCTTTGTAGTAAATCAGCAGACTAAAAGCATGTGTCTGCATGCTCAGAAACTTTGAAAGATAGAAGATACACTGGTGGCATGATAGAGTTATCAGCATAATTGGCATCTTGGAAAGAAAGGTAAAAAAGTCAACGATGTATCATGTTGTAAATTGTGAATTTACTAGGGGGAGGTAAATGCAAAATTTACATCTTATCATGTTGTAAATTTTGCATTTACCTCCCCTAGTAAATTCACAATTTACAACATGATAGATGAGTAGAGAAGGCCTGAATTACGTCAACTTTGTGAAAGAAGCCTAGAGATGACATAAAACTAGTACTGAAGGAAGTGAGCTTTTGGGAACAGCAACAGATTGGCAGATGCGGCTGACTTGAGAAAAGAGGCCTGGTACGGTTATCTGGCCAGTGGCAGCAAAACAGTCAATTCTTTTGTAACAGTGTCAAAGGAAGATAGGAGCGAGGATGCATTTGAGTGGAAAATCTTTAGTTCCATGATCTGACGAAGAACTGTCAACTGAATGGATAGGAAGTATGTGAGATAGCCATTGGTATATAACATTAGCAAAAAAGAGACTGATATAGGAAGTCTGTGAAGGGTAGCAGAGAGAGCATCCATAGTGCTGAGGAGGAAGTCAGTCAAGCGGAAAGTTCGTAACTGAGATAGCAGCATTGATGGAGAACCAGTGGTTCCAGGCTTGGACGTTCACCCCCCAGGAAACGCCCATCTGGGGTAGCACCAAACAGTCGATGAAGGAGAATCATGACACCCCATTTCCAACTACATGTATTTACTTCTGCCCAAGACATTGATTAGATAAATTACATGTATACCCAAAATATGGAACACAAATAGCAACAGGCATTATATCGTCCAAAGTAATACGATGCATTCCAAAACATTATGTATGTGAATTTCCAAAGAAACGATTACTGCAATACAAAAGAACTGAAGTACAGTATTTTATTTCTTACGGAAGCGTATCAGTGCCACTTGGACATTTACACACTTTAATGTGTAAAATTTACACTTTTATTTGTAAATTTTACGCTTAAATGTGTAAAATTTACACTTTAATCTGTAAATTTTACAGATTAAAGTGTAAAATTCACACATTAAAGTGTAAAATTTACAGATTAAAGTGTAAATTTTACACTTTAAAGTGTAAATTTTACATATTAAAGTGTAGAAATTAAGAAATAAAAAGTGTCAAAATGGCACTAATACGCTTCCGTAATTTCTGGACTGAACGATTTGAGTTCTTTTACTTATTTATTCAAGAAGACACCACGTCGGCGTCCCAGGTTAAAGTTTTTGGAGCAGATTTCTTTTCAAGTACTTCTATGCCCTATATTAATCAGAGGTACATGGGGGATGCTTTTAGTGTGTTTCATTGTACCAGTTTAGGTTTCAATTTCAGCTAAAGAATGACCAGGTTAATGTTTTTGGAGCAGGTTAAAGTTTTTAGAGCAGGCTAAAGTTTTTGGAGCAGGTCTCATTTCCAAGTAACTATAAGCCCTATGTTGACCAAACTTGCATGGATGATACGTCTAAGGATTTATACTACTGAAATTGTTTCGGATGCTGGATCTGACCTACATTTTCCGGATGAGTAACCAGGTTAAAGTTTTTGGAGCAGATCTCATTTCCAAGTAACTATAAGCCCTATGTTGACCAAACTTGCGTGGATGATACACCTAAGGATGCACACTACCAGGCTTGCTTCGGATGCTGGATCTGACCTACATTTTCAGGATGAGTAACCAGGTTAAAGTTTTTGGAGCAGATCTCATTTCCAAGTAACTATAAGCCCTATGTTGACCAAACTTGCGTGGATGATACACCTAAGGATGCACACTACCAGGCTTGCTTCGGATGCTGGATCTGACCTACATTTTCAGGATGAGTAACCAGGGTAAAGTTTTTGGAGCAGATCTCATTTCCAAGTAACTATAAGTCCTATATTCTCCAAACTTGCACGGATGATACATCTACGGATGCATACTACTGGACTTGCCTCGGATGCTGGATCTGACCTACATTTTCAGGATGAGTAACCAGGGTAAAGTTTTTGGAGCAGATCTCATTTCCAAGTAACTATAAGTCCTATATTCTCCAAACTTGCACGGATGATACATCTACGGATGCATACTACTGGACTTGCCTCGGATGCTGGATCTGACCTACATTTTCAGGATGAGTAACCAGGGTAAAGTTTTTGGAGCAGATCTCATTTCCAAGTAACTATAAGTCCTATATTCTCCAAACTTGCACGGATGATACATCTACGGATGCATACTACTGGACTTGCCTCGGATGCTGGATCTGACCTACATTTTCAGGATGAGTGACCAGATTAAAGTTTTTGGAGCAGATCTTATTTCCAAGTAAATGTAAGTCCTACGTTGACCAAACATGCATGGATGATACATCTAAGGATGCACACTACTGAAATTGTTTCAGATGCTGGATCTGACCTACATTTTCAGGATGAGTGACCTTGTGAAAGTTTTTGGAGCAGGTCCATTGCCAAGAAACTATAAGGCCTATCTAAACCAAACTTGCATGGATAATGCATCAAGGGACGGGCACTCTCAAACTTGCTTTGGATGCTGGATTTGACTTACATTTTCTGGATGAGTGACTAGTTTAAAGTTTTTAGATAAGTCCATTCCCAAGTAACTGCAAGCCCTATCAGACCAAAATTGCATAAAATGTTGCATCTAGGGATGCACACTACTAGATTATTAGATTAGTGTGGGACTTTGCCTTATTTAAAGATAACATTCGTTGAGGTGAGCTCTGTCATCTCTGATTACCTATGTTTTTAACTGCAATTAGCAAACTTTGAATACTGAGATAAAATTTCCTCTTTGTATATATATTATTTTTTTTCTGGGGGGGGGGGGGGATGGGTGGAAGACACATACAAGTTCAAGAAAATTTGCTATGATTGAGTTGGCGAGTATTTTCAATGCAGCTTTAAAATCGTGACGGAGTAGATAATTGCTGTTTTTAAACATTGGAACTGTAAAGGATGACTGCACATAACGTCGGAATTTGGGTCTTTTTCGGTCGCTTCTGTCGCTTTTATAACTTAACCTAATTACACTTTTGTTCATTTATTAAAGAATCTTGTAAATTTCGAACCAACTTTAAATGTTAAGATGATTTTAGACTGTGATGCGATAAAATAAATCTATTTTTTTGTCCTTACCGCTTTCCAAATATAGAGAACTTACACTTACCTGCCCTTGATTGAACATTAGGTTGATAAAAATATGCGCAAGAGGTGGAACTCACATTTTTTGTTTTTTTTTTTTTTTTGCTTGTTTAACGTCCCTTCGAGAATTTTTCACTCATATAGAGACGCTACAACTTGCCGGTGGAGGGCTGCAATTTTAGACATGTTCTCGGCCTTTACGACCTTTGAGCAGCGAGGGATCTTTTTCGTGCCAGCACCTACTGTGACAAGGGACCTCGGTTTATAGGACCGGCCTCCATGTCACACAGTGGGTTCGAAACCGCGATGTAAGGATCAACTCCCTACTCCGCGACTATTAATCTATGTCTATTAATCTCCAATTGACAGAACTTTATTAATGCAAATATACAACTACTGTTAACCGGAGAACAACAGACAAACATGCACTGACTATGTATAAAGTCAGTAAAAAAAAGTGGGCGTCATATCATTATCGCATGGAGATTCAAGATGGCACCCACCTATGAAAACAGATTCGTACTTCGTAAATACATACTTTTATTTAAGGAAGCTCTAAACACTAAAGAAAAATGTTACTTGGACTTCGAGAACATTGTATTATATAAAGATGTACATATTGGATTTGTCTAGTTCATTTTCAACAAAGGATACCTGCCATATTTCTCCAGGAAAAATTGAATTCTTGCAGAACAGAAATCACTGTCATTTACTTATATTTGGAAAATACATCCAAATAATGTTTTCAGTTACTCTATTTTGGTGTTATATAATGTTAAGAATACTTTATTCACTTTCAAACTGTGTCATTTATTGAAGATTTAAATTTCATTTATTTTACTGAACATCGAATTAAGTTCAGATCACTCTAACTGCATAAAAATACCATTGAATTAGAACTCTTCAGTGAGCAGTGTTTAGAGCTACCTTAATCTAATTACGTAAAGTTGCAGATTGAACGTTGACCATTCCTGCAATTCAAAAATTCAAAAGAAAAAAGCTCTTTTTGACAGTTATTTTGGTTTATTTTGAAAATTTCGCATGTCCTTAATTAAGTGTAGTCATCCTACGTATTCGATTCAAAGTAAAATGGGACATAACGAGGACCTGTTTAGAGACCGATTATTGTAACTGTGGTAAAGTGAAAATTGCTTGATAAATTAGCTAAAATTACTGGAATTTTAAATAACTAATAAAACTTAAGCTGAAAGGTGTCCTCCAACCTTCTTCCTCCCAACAACTGGACCCCACCCCGAGTGAAAAAAAAATTGTGTCATTTCAGACAAGTTTTTGGCCCTAATAGGATTCCGTATACAAACATTTACTAAGGTACATAAGTTTATCTGACTGACAGGTCACAGAGATGAAAAGAGGTTTAACCAAATTAGCGTATCTCGGTCGTTCCCTGTCCACCAGCGCAAGACGCGGAGGGAAGTTTAATGAACCTCTTTCAGGGAATGAAATGCCCCGATCCGGGGGGATAGCATCTATGATGCGTCTCCCCATTCAGAATGACTCACAAGGTAAGAAGAGGGTACACTGCATTTTGGTAGGTCAATACAGATACGGTCATTCATTATCGCCATCTCAAACGCGCACCTACAGTGGAAGAGAATAAGAAGCACTTTAACTTTAAAACTTGCTTGATAGGAAATTCTGAAGATTGAAATTTTATATTTTCTTCTTATGCTTTAAACTTTCTATCTAAAATATGAATCAGTCAGCTTTACAATACTAATACACTTGCTTCTTTAATTTAGTAATTTTTTCATCATCATTTTTTTGTAGCTATGCAAACTGTGAACATATCTTTTTTTATCTTATAGATATCATTTTTTTGTTTTATTTAGTTAACGCAAAAATGAGATAGTGGGTAGTTTTTCTTTAATATTTCAGATAGAAGTAATAGACTGATTACAAAAGATAGTTATATATTAAAGTAGTCCGATCCCCAGTATCTGAAAATCAGGAGTTGAGTGACATTAAAAATGCTCACAAAAATGTCTTTGAAATCTCAAAGTAATATATATTTACCACTGGTATTTCTTCAAAGTTCATTATTATAGTTAATCATATCATGTAGGGAAAATTATCAGATCTCAAATATATTTTCAGGGAACGCGAATAAAAGCACCCACTATACATTTTCTGATTGAAAATTGATCAACAAATATATTTTAGGATAAAAAAAACTGTAGGTATCCAGGTATTTGCCTGGGAGAAAACTGCTTTTTACAAGACCGTTTCGAAGACTTCAAAAAACCTTGAATCATATTAGGATGCATAAAATGAAAATTGTTGCACGATAAGATTTTAATTTCAAGCTTTATTTTGAGATTTTTTAAAATTAAATAATAATTTTAACATATTTAAGAGTTATCGTTCCTGGCCGGGGAGCGGATATCCTCAAGCAAGACAAGAAGTGAACATCGAAGAAAGACTGTTATATTTGATATGAATTTAAATTTTAAAATTAACAACAGACTAAAATTTCTTTGCTCTTTGACAAGGTCTGGGGGCCTGTTTTGTGGGGATACCTATGGATATCGGGACGTCAAACAGGTCTGGGACAAGATTAGGTCCACGACAAATCCGGAGCGAGTCTGCACTCATCCGAAAGGTCAACATCGCCACAGGTAAGTGCACACGTACTTTTTATGTCTCTTGGTTTATTTACATATTGAGTCCTTAGCTGCAGAATTATAGCTCTCTTGGAATAAAAATTCGATCAGACAAACGACACTCTGATATATATAGTATCAGGGGGTGGGGGCACTTTTTTTCAAAGATAAAAATCTTTTACTGTTGAAAATGTTGCCCCCCCCCTCCACGTTTGGTAGTCAAGCCATCCCTTGGTAGAGAATTAATACAAACTGTTAAAATTGTTTGTGAAAAAAGTTGGACCCCCCCCCCCCCCCCGGAATAGGAATCTTGAGTTGGGGAAATTTATTCCTTTTTTTTTTACTTGTCAAAGATTTTCAGGTAAGTTGTTAAATAATTTTTCTCTTTCTCTCTCTCTCTCTCTCTCCCCCCCCCCCCCCGGTTCAAAAAAGATACTACGTGTCTGGTTTTGCCTTAAAACGGGAAGGGGTACTTAATGAAATTACATTTTATGAAAGTTATTACTTTCTCAATAGGAGCCTCGCCTTTCGACTCCTTCCAGGTGGCTGATGTCGGTGACGTGAACTTTAATCTTTACCACCTCCCCAAGGCCTGCGAGGACATCCGTAATCATTACCGAAAGTTGATCAGCACTGGCTGTATTCCTCTGACAATGGGAGGAGACCATACCATTAGTTATCCAATACTCCAGGCCCTGAAGGTTAGAGAGAGGGGTTTATTTAAAAAAAAAGATGTATGTCGATATCCTTGTAAATTGTTAAAAATTTTCTGATATTTAAGCATTTTTCTAAACTTTTTTTTAGGCATTTAAAAAATATTAAATTAATATGGTTCTGTGAATAATTATTTTGTTATTCTGAAGTAATAGTATCAAATTATTGAAGAGCTTACCCCCTCCCCCTTTTCAACTCCACACAAGGTTCCGAAGTATCAAAGTACTGAAAGGACTGTTAAGAATTAAAGTCTTTTCGAAGTCTATACATTTATTTTCAGCAACTAACAAATTTAAAATAACATCCTATTTAATTTCCCGCAAAATTTCCTGCTGAAAGATATAAATGGTAGCTTAAGCCGGTGTGAAAAGTTTTTTAATTGATGAATGACTTATAACAAACAGAAATTCAGAGTAAATCAGGTGAATGGGTGAATGTGTATATGTATATGTACTTGGGTCGCCATCTGTGTATGAAATCGGTTGAATTAAATTTCAAATCCACGCTATGAAAGAATGTCTATGCATTACAGGAGAAATACGGACCTGTTGGTATGGTACATGTAGACGCCCACTCAGACACCAGCGATACGATGCTGGGTGAAAAGATTGCTCACGGGACACCCTTCCGACGGGCAGTGGAGGACGGATGTCTAGACCCTCACAGAGTGATTCAAATTGGTTTACGAGGATCAAACTATTCAGTGGAAGACTACGACTGGGCCAAGAGTCAGGTAAAGATCGCAAGAATGGGAATGGGGAAGACATGGGAGGCGGGACGACGGAAAAGAAATTCTGAAGGATCAAAACTGGACGCTTGATGATTGGTGAAAAATGTATTTTGCACATCACTTTGAGGACTTAATACTATTAAATAAACTGTGCGATGAATTTTATGAACTCAAAATTTTAAAAGCTTAAATCCATTTGATCAGAATCACTCACGACTGTTTGCAAAATTATCATAAAACCTCTAATATCTTGAAAAAGTAATTCTGCTTGGTCAGTTGCAGTTTACTATCATATATTTAGGGATTTCGGATAGTGACAGCCCAGGATTGTTGGCACAAGTCCCTGGCCCCCCTTATGAAGGAGGTTCACGAGATGATGGGGAATAAACCAGTTTACATTTCATTTGACATTGACGGACTCGACCCTGCGTTTGCTCCTGGAACAGGTTATTTATCTTATCTCACATCTCGGACTCATAAGTTAAAGCTCGCAGTATCATTCCTGCAAACACCGAATACTTGTTTAGATTGGAATTTTGATACACAGATAATTGTACTAGTAAGTGAAAATTGGAATACAATTTCACATCATAATGATCAGGTATTTTGGTATGGATCATTAATTGTCAGGTACCCCTGAGATTGGAGGACTGACATCTATACAGGGGCTGGAAATTGTCCGGGGCTGCAGGGGATTGAATGTAATCGGGGGAGATCTCGTAGAGGTAAGTCAGGAACAGATAAAATGAAATTGTTTCCGAGCTACAAAGGCGTGAATCTGATCCAGGTAAATAAAAACATCAATGCAAATTGAAATCAAGCTTTGCACTTAATACAACAATAAACAGAAAAGTCCTGATTTCTGAGATGAGAGTGGGTGTTGTACAAATCCTAAATCTGCGCAGAAAGAAAATATATTATTAAAAAAAAATAAAGCCAAAAATTTCAATCAAGTCGATCAGAACCCAGAAGCGAAGTTATTTTTACGAAAACTGTGCATTCAATGTACCTTTAATTGTGGAAGGACTCCGTTGCAACGATCCAGTTCACATTACGTTGTATTTTATATTTCAGTTCTTACGATAATAAAATTTCAAAAAAATCTTTGTATACCAACATACTCGTGTAATACATGATATCTCAATTTACATTTCGAAATTCATGAGAATGTTTACTAGAAAGTCATTTTTGGACATTTATTAATGGCATTTTTTATCATGACGTCATGGCTGTGGTATATTATGATATCAATCATTTGTTATTGTTTCTGTTGCGCAGGTGTCCCCTCCCTACGATATGAACGGCACCACGGCGTTGACGGGGGCTAACCTTCTGTTTGAGATGTTGTGTGTTCTCCCAGGTGTCAAGTACCACATATAATGATAAATTCAAAGCGACAGCAGTTCCATACCTTCCTTAAAACTGTCTCATAAATAAGAACAGTGAAGACTTACTACCGTGTAACGGACTACTTTACTTAGTAACCAGAACCTTTATATCATGTTTTGAAAGGATAAAGTAAATAACAACAAATGCTTAGTAATTCTTACTGGAGATTTCTTCAACCTCATGGAGACATTTAAGTAATTTGTAGATGAAATAAAATTATATGAGCATGTGTAACATCAGGTCATTTAACAATATAAGTTTAGTGCGGTTTTTGTTCTCTCTAGACTTTTGTACACCTCCGGATCACTTCTACATTTTACGTAGCTAGAAATCTCCACTTCTGCTGCTTCTCGACCATTGGCTCTTACATTCACTGTAATTTCTAGGTCACATTTAAGCCGATGGTCGGGCGTCCAATTTTTTCCCGTATTGTCGGCTGAAAAAAAACATGATCGGCCGACACTAGTATCGGGCGACGCGGAGTAGTCACATTAATTTTTAAGAACACCGACGCCTTTAAAAGAAAAAAAAATTGTAAGTCGGTTAACCGTCGCCCGATCACCGTTCGCTGGGGCGCAGTTTGTTTTTCGCCGTCGTCCAACGTTTACGAAAACCCAATTTCTAAATGTCGACAGACTGACGACCGACTTTAAACTGTCGGACAATGATTGAAGGTTGATCGACGGACTGTTTAAACGATTGCTTCAATTGAAGGAATCGGCTTCCGACGCAGAAAAAATTATAACTTGGCCCGACTGACACAAAATTGGTCGGCCGACGAAAAAAGAGGTCAAAATCGGGCAAGACAACGATGAAGGTTTGGTTAAAAGCATGTACAATTGGCAGACGAGAGAAGAGAGTTATTTTATTTTCGAAGCCAGATCTCAATCGACACGGGTAGGAAAAGTGTAGATTTTGATTAAAAATCAAGTGTGAATTGAGGTACCCCCTAGAATCCAAGATGGCAAGTCTCCAATCTTGACTTTTTTATGTACATAGATATACGAATTAAAAAAGTTGCTTATTTCGGCAGTTATAGATTTTTATTTTAATCAGTGTATGTAGACAGACACAGAAAAACAAACAAGAAAGGTAAAAAAAAATCAAGATTTTTATAATCCAGGCCAATATTCTTGATTATATGGTATGGAAAGTCTGTATATTTCATGGCCATCCCAAGATGCGATCTATTATGAAACGATAAGGGTTCTCTTTGGCTTCTACACAAAGCATCTTATAACCAAAATGCAATACTTGATATTCTTTCATTTAATTTGCTCTCTTTTTACACCTTAATTCAGTTTAAACCATGGTTTTGTTCAACAAATAGTGCAATATAGGCATGCAGTTTCTCACGCCATGTTATATTATAAAAATCCACCCAGAATTCATCTTCTCAAGTCAATCGTTTTTGATCTACTTCGCTCAAAATAATGTGAAACGAGTGGATCAGAAACTTGGGAACATGGCCAAAATTATGATACAAAAGACCTTTACATGGATGAATTGCATTGAAACAACTCCACTTTTGTAATCACTTGTAATCAAACATCGCATCCAATATGTATTATAGCTTTTCATCAAACTTCATAACTTAAAAAAAAAAATAAAATAAATATTCTTTTTACTGTTTTCTGATATTTTGAATAAGGGTAGATATTTACTAAGTACAGTAAGTAGATCTAGAATTGTTAATTTAATTTGAAAAAAAATCTCCGAATATCATCCAGCGAGATACAGATTTGCAAATGAAAATGGGTAAAGATAATGAACAGTGATCGATCTCGTAAAAACTTCAAACAATACAAATCTGTGAACAGGGCATAAAAACGGACCCCTGGAAATTCCAGAGGTGGGGTCAAGTGTGTCTGAGACTAATCGTCATGAACTGATTCTGAGTTGAAAATTCTAAAACATGGCAAAGGCAGTTAAGGAATTAAAGATATTAAAAAATAAAACATAAACCATGTGTTCAAATGTAAAACATTCATCCGCTTTTCATTTTATACCCCCGTAATCGAATATTCGGGGGTATATAGTTTTTGCCCTATCCGTCCGTCTGTCTGTTTGTCCACAAAAACTTTAACCTTGCCCATAACTTTAATTGGTTGAAGCTATGGCTTTCATATTTCATATGTGTGTTCCTTTTGACAAGACCTTCCTTTTGGAACCAACATATTTGACATCTTGACCTTGGATTTTGACCCGTTTTGGCAAAAATTTACCCAACTTTAACCTTGACCATAACTTTTGAAAAGTTGGTGCTAGGGCTTTGTGGCAACGCACTTTGAAAAAATTACGCACTTTGAAAAAAATTTTCAAAGTGCGTTAAAATTGGGACAAAATCAACGCACTTTGAAAAAATTTTTGTAAGTGCGTTAAAATTTGGACAAAATCAACGCACTTTGAAATTTTTTTTCAAAGTGCGTTAAATTTGGGACAAAATAAACGCACTTTGAAAAAAATTTTCAAAGTGCGTTAAGAGTGTACATCAACATTTTTAACCATGGAGACACGTAACGCACTTTGAAAAAAAAAATATGTGTAAAACAAAAACTTTGGACTGAGATTTTAGTAATAGACTGCATTATTTTGTTACATTTCTTTAGAAAAAACTGACGAATTGATCTACCCTCGAGGACAAGACAGGTAGAAGGTCCCTCAGCAAAACTCTTTATCTTTCCTATCCATATATGTGTACAAAATGTATATACATAACTGGTATGACATTGATATACTTTCTCTCAAGAAAAAGAATATACATAAAATAGATGAAAAATCTGAGAGAAACTTTCCTGAAAAAAAAAGCACCCTGTTATATTAAAGAAGAGAAACCCAGGGACCATATCGCTGATCTAAGCAACAATAGGCAATTAACTATATTTTACAATATTTTACTTTACAATATCAAATACAATACAAAACAAAATTGTATAAAATGCATAAATAATTAATTTTTCATTCATGAGGTCAGAAACATGTGGGGATATCAATGTTATTTTAGTTCCTATACTTCGAACTCAAGAGGGGTGGCAATACTTTTCAATAATAATTTTGATTTTAAAATATGCCTGGAAAAGGGTGATAAAGATGGAAACTATCACATTCTAAAAATATGTATAGAGGGTCATGAGGTTGTTTTATGCACAGTATATGGCCCAAATACTGATACACCAAATTTTTATGAAAATATTCAACAATCCATTGAAGAAATAAACTGTAACAGTATCATATGGTGTGGAGATTTTAATTTAGTGTTAAATCCACAGTTGGACTACTATTATTATAAATCAATTAATAACCCAAAGGCTAGAGAAAAAGTATTAGAAATAATGGAAGGATATAGTTATGTAGATCCCTTTAGACAACTCCATGAAACACTTCGAAGGTACACATGGAGAAAAAAAAATCCTTTTAAACAAAGTAGGCTAGACTTCTTTATAATGTCTGAGTCATTGTTACCTTGTCTTAATGCATGTACAGTCGAACCAAGTTACAGGTCCGATCATTCTATGATATCAATGACTTTAACTTTCAATGATTTTAAAAAGGGAAGGGGCTTATGGAAATTTAACAATTCTTTACTTGGTGATAAGCAATACCTAGATTGTATCAGAGATGATATTTTAAATGTGAAAAAGCAATA
The DNA here is from genome assembly GCF_033153115.1 of Saccostrea echinata. Lineage (NCBI taxonomy): Eukaryota > Metazoa > Mollusca > Bivalvia > Ostreida > Ostreidae > Saccostrea > Saccostrea echinata. Next base: position 47,825,599 of record NW_026889750.1, read on the forward strand.
TGCACTTCCTGTGTATGACCTTGATAATCTTGATACTATTCTAGATGAAAATCTATATTTTACCATTGATGATCAGTTATTTCTAGAAACTCTACTTATGGAAATGAGAGGGAAAAGTATTTCATACTCTGCATATATAAAAAATAAACAAGTCAATGAAGAAAAAGAATTATTAGAAGAAATTAAGGTATTAGAAGAAAATATTTCTGAGCACAATGTAGAGGAACTAAATGGAAAAAAGCAAAAATTGGAAAAACTTAGAAAATACAAACTTCAAGGAATATATATAAGAAGTAGAGCAAAATGGGTGGAAGAAGGGGAAAAACCATCTCATTATTTTTGTGGTTTAGAATCAAGAAATTTTACTAGTAAAATAATTCCCAAACTTGTTAAAGACAATGGGCAGTTAACTCAAGACTAGTTTGAAATTTTGGATGAAACAAAGCAATTTTATGAAAAACTTATACTCTACAGCTAACAATGAGTTAAATGAATATGATCTAAATTCTGAGCTAAATTTCAAAGATATTCCCAAGTTATCTTTAGATGAACGTGTGTCTTTAGAAGGTAAAATTACATTACAGGAAGCTTCTAAAACACTTAGCAAAATGAAGGCAAATAAATCACCTGGTTCTGACGGGCTCTCAACAGAATTTTTTAAGGTCTTTTGGCGATATCTTGGAATTTTTGTTATCAGAATTATGCTTATGAAAATGATAGTCTGTCAATCACACAGAGACATGGAATTAGTACCCTTTTACCTAAAGGAGAAAAACCAAGACAATACATTAAAAACTGGCGCCCAATTACACTTTTAAATACTGTATATAAAATAGCCTCTGGTACCATTGCAAATAGATTAAAGACTTATTTGGATAAACTTATCAATCCTGATCAAACTGGTTTTATTTCTAACAGGTATATAGGGGAAAACACTCGGCTAATTTATGATATAATGCAGTATATTGAAGAGGAAGAAATTCCTGGTCTTCTACCACTTATTGATTTTGAAAAAGCCTTTGATACTGTTTCATGGAATTTTATACAAAAGACATTAACCTATTTTAAATTTGGACCTGACATTCACAAATGGGTAAAATTATTTTATCATAACATTACTTCAGCTATTAATCAAGGTGGCAATCTCTCAGCATCCTTCAATATCCATAGAGGCTGTAGACAAGGCGATCCCTTATCACCGTATATTTTTCTACTTTGTGCAGAAATTCTAGCTACACAAATAAGAGAAAATAAAAGAATTAAAGGAATTACTGTATGTAATAATGAAAAGAAAATTTCACAACTAGCTGATGATACCTCAATTATCCTTGATGGTAGCAAGGAATCACTTTCAGAAACAATTAAAGTATGACAACATTTCTCTGAAATGTCTGGACTAAGAGTTAATTTTTCGAAAACTAATACCATATGGATTGGATCAAAAAAATATAGTCAAGATATCCTTTCTAGAGATTTTAATCTGAAGTGGAATCTGTTTGTGATATTTATCCTCAAGTGAAAATTAATTTTTTAAAATATATGAGTGTTATAAGTGCTCTTAAGGCATGGATGAAAAAAGTTAATTTTAAAGAAAATGTTACTAAATCACAAAACCCTCTGGTTATGTCAAATATACACATCCTTCTAGAATGCAAAAAATCAAGGCAATTTTATAATCTTCTCAATTACAATAGTACAGAACCTACTGGTAAAAGAAAGTGGAATGAAACATTTGAATTGAATGACAAAGAATGGAAAATGATTTTTAAATTGCCTTTTAAAGTTACAAATAATTGCAAACTGCAATGGTTTCAGTATCGAATTTTGAACAGAATTTTAGCTTCAAACTCATATTTATTTAAAATAAAAATCACAGAAAATAAGAATTGTACATTCTGTCAGGTGGAAGAAGAGACAATTGAACATTTGCTTTGGGAGTGTGATAGTGTACAACATTTTTTAAGAGAATTTGAAGATTACTTTGAAAATAAAACTAATCGTCAAATACCAATAACAAAAAATAATTTTATTTTGGGGTTCTTGGATGAAAAGAAAAAGATACCAAATAATCTTTTTCTATGGCTTAAATATTATATCTACACAATGAGGTGCACAGGGAAGACACTTAATGTAACTGCTGCAATATCGCTTATGAATACATTTTATGAAACACAAAAATATATTGCTTATAATAAAGGTGAAAAGGATATGTTTGACACCTGCTGGAACTGTTGGAATCAATTATTTCAATGACTCTGACAAATTTATATGTGTTTATATTTTATGAATGCATGTTTGCAACCCTTTTTCTCTCCTCCTCCAACTCTTTCTCTCCTCTCTCTCTCTCTCTGAAATAAAAAAATACACATTCTGTATATTCTTTTAAATATATGTTTAACTTGTATGAAATAGCAGAATGTGTAAAACAAAAATAAAGAATTATAAAAAAAAAAAAAATTTTCATACCTCTTGATGCTAATCATATAACCGTTAAAAAAAGAGCCATTCTTTTTCATGCTTATCAAATAACTATGAAAATACCATCATATTATACAGGAAAATTATTTTTAATGAGCTTACAAACTTTTCTCGTATTATATTATGTAGCCCTAAAGGTCAAATTTGAAGAAAAAAAAAAGAACTAGAAAATTCTAAATTCAGTAAAAAGTGTAAGGAAGTCCTTAGTGCATATTGAATTTTAGTTCTTAGTGCTTTTAAAATTGAAAGTCCATTAATGTTCATTGCCATCATACCTCGATTAGGTATCGGAACCGAGGGGGTTGGGGGTGGGGGCTTAGCCCCTCAAAGCTTTTTTTGCAAAGATAGACATAATATATGCATTTGCTAGAGCATTGACCAATCCGTGCACTTTTTTTTTCAAAGTGTGTCAATATGGTCGATATTAACGCACTTTGAAAAGAAATATTTTTTTCAAAGTGCGTTAACTTTGTCCCAAATTTAACGCACTTTGAAAAATGTTTTCAAAGTACGTAATTTTTCAAAGTGCGTTGTAACAGGGCTTTCAAATTTCATTTTGACAAGACCTTTCCATGGGTGTAAATATTTTTTACCTTGAACTTAGAGTTTGACGCATTTAAAAAAAAAATTAGCCTTGGCCATAACTTTCGAACAATTGGTGCTAGGTATTTTATATTTTGCATGTGTATTTCTTATAACAAGGGTTTCCCCTGTGTACCATTAATTTTGGCCTTGGAGTTTGACCTACTTTTGAAAACTTTAACCTTCGCCAAAACTTTTGAACAGTTGGTGCTAGGGCTTTTATATTTTGCATGTGTATTTCTTATGACAAGAACTTCCCCTGGGTACCATTAGTTTTTACCTTTTGACCTTGACCTTGGAGTTTGACCTACTTTTGAAAACTTTAACCTTCGGCATAACTTTTGAACAGTTTATGCTAGGGCTTTTATATTTTGCATGTGTATTTCTTATTATGAAGTCTTCCCCTGCATTACATTAGTTTTGACCTTTGACCTTGGAGTTTGACCCACTTTTAGAACCCTTCAACCTTAACTATAACTTTTGAATGGTTGGTGCTTGGGCTTTCATATTTACCAGGTATATCCATTGACACAAGTCCTTTCTTTAGGTAACAACAGTTTTCATCTCTTGACCTTGGAGTTTGACTTGCATTTGAGAAACTTTAACCTTCGCCATAAGCTGCCATACGGGGGCATCAGTGTTTCACAAACATATCTTGTTATTCAAGTAAGCATGATTTATTCTGATTTTTGGAAATCCCTTCAAACCCACTAATCTACACATCTCTGTTTGCAAGTAAATAATCATAAATTGCCAACGTAATCTAGCTAAGCGCCAACACATATCATCCCTGGGAATTGATAAAAACTCGACATTGTATAATTCTTCCGTTTATTCAGAAGTTTTAAACAAATAATAGAGTCTGTTATTATTTGTCAGGAGGTTTGGTGCTAACTGCACATTAACGCTGTGGACACGGCAAGGTAGGTACAGTCTAAATGATAGAAGTAGCAAACTAGATTTTATATACTTAATTTAAATGTAAATTAGACTTGGTTGATAAAAGTAACACAATTTTAAATTTCCGGTCATAAAAAGATAACGACACGGAACTCAAAGGTGCAATTTAACTTCATTCGGTAGTCAATTGTGCTGGTGAAAATCTTTGACCTACTTTTCGAATTTTAATTACATTTACAAATCCTGTCCCTTAGCGGGATTTTTTTGACAGGTGGAATTGAAAAAGGTGTTTGATTTCCATGTAGTGGTTTCTTTTATTTGCATTTTTGTGAAATTATTTATCCTTTTATCTGTGAACTAATTCAGGACGGATGATTTTAATCACGCATCATTTTTTTAATGTTAAAAATTACCTGAAGTACAAATGTACTGTATATATAAAGGGACAAAAGATTTTATATCGACCTACTTAAAAAACACTGCCCTAGAGGATATACATCATGGAAGAATGTGCGGAATTTCTATAATTGGTAAGTAGAGCGGATACACACTTAGCTTTGTATAATTTCAAAGGAATTGATCATTGTTTTCTAATTTCTACAGAAAAAGTAAGGAAGAAAACTTGAGAGCATCCTGGAGCTTGGTTGGAGGTCAGTGACCTATAGATGGTTCTGGTTAGTCTTATTTAGTTATCATTATACGTTGTATAGGGTGAGGATAGCGGCAGGTGGAGCTGGTAGAAATCTTTCTCTTTCTCTCTCTCTCTCTGTATAAGTTCATCCTGTTCATAAATGACGGGGGCGATATCAAATTCACTTGGTTGAATGCAACTTCGTTACGCATCATTTAATGGAATATTGGCATCATGCACAGTTCTCTTGAAATAAAGGATTCATAAAAAAATGGTTCAGAATCAATTCAGGTGCCATTAGCGGTATATTATATCTTTAAAAGTATTGTTAACTACTTATTATTATATTTTATTACATACTTCGTAATTAATACAGGTTTTTGTTTGCATATGCGATATGCCTGACGTCACTACAGTCGTATCAGCTTCCAGGGCTGATGCAAATCCTACAGGGCTGATACAGATACTGCAGGGCTGATACGGATTTATATCGCACCCCTTGGAGATTAAAATACTTTTAAAAACAGTACTTATGATAATACACTTTTTTTGGTTCACATTCTCTTGATTTGAAATCACTGTTCTATATGATATAATAATTAAGTTATTCAGTGATTATTTATTTGTATTTGCTCCATTAGATGTGTGCTGTATTTTATTACTAAGTATGTAATAACATAATACAGCATACCCTTTTTTATATTACATTTGTAACCCCGACCAATATCGGCCCTCTGGCTAATATTTGATGTGTCGGGCTGATACAGGATGTGATATGGAAAAGGGCAAGTATTATTCTTTATTTATTCTCTTATGTTGATTCAGTTAAATTTATATACTGTGTGCTAATTCTATTATATATTGTATTACATATGAAACGAATAATATATTGCAACCATTTATATAAATTTTAATTTTGTCTTGGAAGAGAGACACAAGTTATTTCGGTAAATTGATAAGGTGAAATATTGTAGCATCCATTCCGAAATAAAATATGTAACTTTTTACACTGTGTTGATAATTAAGCCGACTGGCAGAAACAAGCATCTGATTCATGTACAGAGTATAGACTGAGACTTTCCTGGCGTACTCCGAAGTTAAGCTTAAAATGTTATGCTAGGGCTATCTTTAATGATAAATGCTTATAATTAAAAAAGAAGTTTAGGTTCAAGTTTCGGAACTTTAAGGTGCTCTGAGTAACAAGCAATGTCAGGCATCGTGAGCACTTTACCTCTTTATATAGAATAGAACTGAGACTGGGCATAATTAATGTATCTGTGATATATATTTAATAAAATTAACAAATAAAGAATTTGGCAAAACATCTCATTTAATTCGACACGCAAGAGCATGCTCTACGTATGTACAATTTCTAAAACGAGGTAAATTGTTGACAAACAAGTTGATGAAACAAGAATATCAGCAGTCTCGTTTAAAATAATCATTTCGTAAGTTCTATGGTCGATACAATGACCTTGTCAGCAAATACAATTTATCACTGAGTCAAATGCTGACTGACGTTTTTCATACTAATTGTTAGGCCATTATATTTACACACTGAATTGTCGACGGATTTTTCCGTTATTTCCCGATCATGACAAGGAGCACACGGCGTATATGACCGGTCGGCAGGGGATGCTCACTCCTCCATGGCACCTGATCCCACCTCTTATGTTTTGGAGGTCCGTGTTTGCTCTGCTCCTATTTTGTATTGTTTAATGGATTTTGAGCTTGAATACTGTTCGTTATCTCCATATATTTCATTTTGTAAAAGCTCAGTTTTTCCCCAGGAAGTTAACAGAGTTCTTACAAAATAATTTTCCGAGCAGGCTGTCTATCTAAATTGAAAGAATAGTAGTAAAACATTTGCATGATAAATTTGGGTCGCATCCCGATGTTACAACTCCAGAACTTTCAATATCAAATGAATCTTAAAATCTTATGAAAATGTAATGAAGGCAATTATTAAATCTTTTGATGGTCTCTCTCTCTCTCTCGAGCCAAATGACTCGTCAAAATTGAAGAGGGTAAGGAATAAATTTACTTTTTTGGCTTTTACTTGATGAATTTACATTTCAGTATGCAAGTTCACACGGGGCCAGACACGTAATATAATATACGAATTCACTTCGGTCTTACTCTGTTAACATTTAAATACGTGTTGACACAATTACCCCAGACATCAGAATAGTGGAGTATTGAAATCGATTGTTAATTCATATATGGATATTTCATTTTAATACTGCTAACAGTTCACTGCAAGAGAGAAGAATATATAATACATTTTTATGCCCCCCCTCCCCCATAATTGAAGATTCGGGTCATATAGTTTTTGGTCAGTCCGTCCGTCTGTCTGTTTGTCCGCAAAAACATTAACCTTGCCAGTAACTTTTGAACAGTTCAGACTATGGCTTTCATATGTGTATTTCTTGTGACAAGGCCTTTCTTTGGATACCAAAGTATGTTACCTTTTGATCTTGACCTTGGACTTTGACATATTTTTGCAAAATTTTTTACCAAAGTTACTTGAACTTGAACGATTGGCACTAGGGCTTTCATATTTCACATGTTTATTCACTGTGAAAAAAAACTTTCGTTTGTTACCAACATTTTTGACCTTGACCTTGGAGTTTGACCTATTTTTGAAAATCTTTATTCTTAAATTGGTTATAACATTTAAAGGGTTGAAGCTAGGTCTTTCACATTTCATAAGTGTATTTTTTGTGACAAGGCCTTTTTTTGGTACCAACATTTTTGACCTCTTGACCTTGACGTTAAAGTTTGAACTACTTCTGAAGAATTTTACCAAAATTTAATTTTGGCCATACCATATGAACGACTGGTGCTAGGGCTTTTATATTTCACTTGTGTATTCCTTGTGGCAAGACCTTCGTTTGGGTATCAAAATTTTGACCTCGTTAGCCTTGGAAAATGACCTACTTTTGAAAGACTTTAACTTTGGCCATAACTTCTGAACAGTAGGGGTTGAGGCTTTCATATTTCGCATGTATATTCATTCTGACAAGATCTTTCTTTGGAAAACATTTTTGACCACATGACCTTGACTTTGGAGTTTGACCTACTTTTGAAAGACTTTAACCTTGGTCATAATTTCTGAATCGTTGGTGCTAGGGCTTTCATATTTCACATGTATATTCCTTGTAACAATACCTTTCTCTGGTACCAACACTGTGTACCATTTGACCTGCATGTGATTCAACGTGATTTGGTGTTAAGCACAGGGAATTAAAATTAGATTAAATTTTCATAGAAGGTTTTTTTTTATTTTATAAAAATTAGGTTTTCAAGGTGAATGCATTCTGAAATTCAATTTTTTTTCTCTTTTATTATTATTTTTTACCGCTGAAATAATGTCATTTATTTATTTTTATCTATACGCGCTTGCAGAAATACTTCACAAAGCTTCCCGAAAAAAAAAAACTTATGTGATTGTACATGTCGACATCTTATTGTATCAGTCCGACCACCCGATCATTTATTTTTCGCTTCATTTTTGTCAAATATATTTTTATACTAGGGTTATCGACCTTTGCTTTCCCGTCGTCAGCCGGAAACGATACCGTATTTACTTCAAATGCTATCTGTGTGTTTACCATTAGAATTTCCTCAGGAACAATGGAGACATGTGTTGTGAAAGTACGTTGTCCTTGTGACCAACCCTTCAAGTTTGTACAGAACATACTCGAAAGTCATGTAGTTGTTATTTTCAGATTTAACATAAAAGTGTATTTCCTTCGATTAATAGTACTATTAGGAATATTTATGTGAAAATGAAATAAGCATATTGAGGAATTTATTCGACTTTTATAATTGCTAACTAGAGCTGAAACTAATTTTCGAATATTCGCGAATGAAAAGTAAATGGCGAATATTCAAATGGAAATATACCATTCGAATATTTGGTAACATGATTTATTCTTTTACTTTTTTTTGTTTACTTTGTTGATTAAATCATTTTGGTACTTAATCTTTAATGATAAAAACTTATAGTATGTAATAAGTATTTAGCGCTACTCTAACCTTTCGATGCTCCACATGTACTGTTGACTACCTCTCGGGATTTTATTAGTGTTAGAAAGTACTGGAAATATGATTAGAAATTTAAACAAAGAATGCACATAATTTTTCTCAGTGTAAATCCTTTGTTTGTTGTTTAATGTTCCTCTCGAGAATTTTTCACTGATATGGAGATGCCACCACTTGCCGGTGGAGGGCTGCAAATTTATACCTTTACTCTGCACTCAGGGCCATTGAGCAGTGAGGGATCTTTTTCGTGCCAACACCTACTGCGACACGGGACCTCGGTTTATAGGGTCTCATCAGAAGGACTGGTCTCCACGTCCCACAGTGGATTCGAACCCGCAACATAAGGATTGGCTCCTTACTTAGCGACTCTAGAACAGACGCTCTAACCACTACACCACTAAATCCTTTTGAATATATACGCTCAAGATCTTTCATTTTCATATTGAGTGTAATTCATGCCTATCAATTTCATCACCGATCATTTGCATGGCCTTGTCATTTCAAAGCATTTTTCTATCACGGGTGTCAAAAATCACAAATTTTTAATGTGTTTTCTTTTAAAAGGATATAATGTGTTTTCTTTTAAAAAGAAATAATCCTAAAAACTACTGACTTTTGAAACACATTTATTTACACAGACAGACCTCTTAAAATGTTATAATCATGTTCAGTAATGCGTAATGTGAATACCCCAATAACGCACGTGGACTTTCGCACTTCCAACTTTTTCTACAGCATATACCATTTTGACTTTTCTGTATTTTCCATGCATAGGTTTTTTTAAAAAAATAAATTTCAGCATGTAAAGATAGTTTCTTATTTTAGTACATAAATTTACACGTTTTCCCACCAACCTAACCTTGCATGATAAAATAAGGTCTATGCTGTAAATAGGGCGAGATCTGCTCCATCGAAAAAATATCTTGTTTTCCATTTACTTTGAGTAGAAGCTTCAACATTTGGCAGTTTAACGTCATGTAACTGCGTCATTATAAATTTTATTATTATATACATTTACAAATTTTCTTTGGTCTGCAAATGTTATAGGTAATTATAACATTTTTAGAAAGATATACTTAAAATATAACATTGACAAATATTTGAATACAATCGAATAGTAGTCCTGAATATTGGAACATTGATTTTTTGTATTCGTTTCAGCTCTATTGCAACACAGCGTTAAATCATAGGTCTGTGGATAGGATGCCCTGTGATTAAATAAGCTGGAGATTGTTGACCCTGAGTTGTTTTCTCCCACCTTTGCAAGTCCCATGTTTTTCCCTCAATACGGTGATCTTGTACTCCCTTAGATTGACCATTATTTCTCCACCTTGAACAAATTACTCCATTTTCAAAAATAGACTTGTCAAGCCCTCTTTTAGCAGAAATCCTAAAAAAATGCCTTTTTATACATATAACCAACAACTGTTGTTCCTCTAGTTAAACAGTAAAAAAAACTGAATCGGAATAAATTATGGAAGCCTCTTTAGGACCTATCAAAAGTATTTTTGAATTCAATATAATGAATTGTCAAATTTGTTAAACAAATTTAATTCGTTATATCATTTTTATAGTTCATTATAATGAATTCAATCTGTCATAACAAATTTGTTGAATTCATTATAAATCAAAATTTAATTGTTATATCAAATTACATTCATTAACATTAATTCAAAAAATTGATATAATTATGAATAAAATTCAATTTAACATATTTGACAATTTGTTATATCAAGTTTTTGAAAGGTTCTAAATGGGCTTTGGTATAAAAAAGGATTTTTTTTTAGTGTTTTTTTTAATTCTTTTCTGGTAGTGTTATGTGCAGTGATCACTTAAGTAAGAGTTAACCATTCTTTCCACTGTTTGTGTGATTGATCGACTTACACACTTCACATTAATGTCAACATATGATCATTACAGAAGTGTTTGTTTGTACTTATATAACTTTGAGCTTGCTAACTAGTAAGATGGTAGATCTTTCCTGTATATGCTTCATCATACTTTCCTTTCCTCCGGGAACTTAGTCCTGAGTCATTGCTTGGTTCCTGTAAGCCAGTACCTCATAAGGAGGTTCATGTATCCCCCTTCCCCTCTCTCTTCCAACTTTCAGATTCTCTAGCAGTTGAGCCAGCAAGTTGAGTGGCTCCCTAGTCCCCAGTCAGCCAAATTCTTTTCTTTTACAAGTATATAGACATGTAAATCATTACTTCTTGACAGCTGTATATATTCACTGTGAATGAAATATAAATATGTGCTTTAACGAAATTCTGCATAGTCAAACAATTTTCATGATAAGAAACAGACATTTATCAAGACTAGTGTGGTATTTTAGATTCTGACTCATGCCCCTGGGTGTTCATTTGTATATTGATGTTTTGATCTTTGCACCTTTCTGATATTTTAGTGACATCTTGTCTCAAATTGTAATTCTGATAGTTGCAAGTCCTTTATTTTTAATGCACATTGGAAACAAGGATTTAAAGTAAAATAAACATTTTTTTCCCCTTCATCTTTATTGGTTTGCTTCAATACATGACATGATTGAAACATCTATTACGTAAATTATACACTGTATATGTTAATAAACATAGTTAAAAGTGGCTAGTAGACATCATGAAAATAGATATATTTGTATAGCTCATATGTAGATTGAATAAATTCATATTAACCACAGTATTCCAGAGTATTTAAACTCCACTCATTGTTGATATATACATGTTAATTGTACATCTGTGTATTAAATATGATGAAAAATCCTGCTATTTTTTCTTAACAGTCAGCCTACACCGTGAAATAGTTTTAGTGCTATTTGCTTATGGTGAAATAGTTGACATTTGATTTCCCTCGCATTTCTATGCCATTAATGGCATTCTATGCCACTAATTGTTGATTTTGTATAGTGTAGATTTAGACACACTATGCCACTAATCATTGATTTATATGTATTGTAGATTTAGACAGTATGCCACTGGTTGTCAGCTAAATAACATCTGAACCATGTCAGGTCTTCCGATTGACAGAGGCTGGGCCTTTGTTGTGGTTGTAGGTTCGTAAAAAAAAAAAAATATACTCTTATACTGTTTTATTCCTGTATAGCGAAATTGTATAGACATTTATTTTATATTATTGGACTGAAATGTGTTGGAATTGAGCAGTATTGTGCACAAAGTGTATGATTGCATTGTAATAGCTAAAATACTTTGATGACATTTTATAAGTGTAGTTATTTAGAATCTGTCAGGTATAATTTGTTATTTTAATGGTAACTGGTCTTTCACTTACAAAGGTATGTTTCATTTGTCACAGTTAGTTTCAGTTTAAAAGTAACAAGAAATTGATTTTAGAAGCAGTTTTTTTTAAATATCAGAGTCCAATCAGAAAGAAATAAATATTTTGATAAAAACATCTTATTTTTGGTTTTATATGTGCTGCTCTCATATGTAATGTATTGTATTGTAGGCTTTTTTACTTCTTCATTCATCATGGTAGGAATTGCTAAATCATATGGGATAATTATGGCAGAGCTAATCAGACAATTCCGGATCCCCACTGCAACAGGTGCCCTGGTCATGGGGATCTCTGGGGCAGTTTATACCATCTTAGGTGAGTCATAACATCTCGAAGAAAATGATTAATATCAACTCAGGGTGTATCATTATAGAAAAGCAGACCTGTCAAAATGTGCCAGTAACCAGTACTTTTACCCAGCTGAAATCATGATTGTACTGACCAAAATATTCGTTGGAGAAAAATTTAATTACACATTTAATTAAAATTGCTTCCACAATGTACTTCCTATTTTTGATAAAGTACCGCCTGTTTCTAATCTTTTTGAAAGCCTTGAGAAAAGCCATGATGTCACTAATAAAATCAGATGATCAGTACCTTCTTTTTTTCATTCTTGCTTTTTCTCCCAGCTCCGTTTTGTGTGGCATTTGGTGAACATTTTACCCAGAGGAAAATGGTGATCCTTGGCAGTGTTGTGGGATTCATTATGATTGCTGTTGCCTCCCTCCTTGTCAACATTGAGTTCTTCATCTTTTTCTATGGTGTAGGGACAGGTAAATCTAAGAACAATTCTCTATCCTGTTGCTCTGGCCATTAATCTGTCACTAAAGGTCTTCTAAGGTGTAAGCACAGATAAATTAGGCAACAGTATCATCAGTAATGTAAATCTGACAACAAGGTTTTCTGGTGTAAAGGCATAGGAAATTATGCAATGGGGTCATTTATGCTTTAGACACAGGTAAATCTTGCAAGAAAATTGGACCCAAAAAACGAGAATGAAGAAAAATACTCATTTTAACTTTAAGTGACTCATTTGAGTGTTAGACTAAATTAATTACAAAGATATCACTTGAAAAAATATTGTAATCATCTAGGAGGAAATTTATGCATGATGTGATCATATCAAGGAAAATCTAAATTTAAAATTGACAGTAAATCGATCCCTATAACATTAAGCAATAGTAATTTTATGGCAGATCTAATCAGGATACCTCTCTCTAATATTTTTAAATCCCTTCATGCTGATAAGAAGAGATAAAGTACATTTGTCTGAATGTCAGATAAACATATTGCTAAGATATTGGCAAGTAGATTTTAGGGCAATTCATCTAAAGTAGGACTTCATAAAATATTATGTAATACTATTTAAACATTGTTTAAATAAATATAAAAGAATGATTGTCACCACAGATCAACTAATAAAACTCCCTTATCTGCAAAAATGTTGTAGAATCAGATATTGTAGTTGTTTTGTAACTGTCACCTTTGTTTTTAGGACTGGCCAATGCCTGTTTCTTTGGCAATGGTCTGGTTATGGTTGGGACGTACTTCAAGAGGTGGCGCTCACTGGCAACAGGAATAGCTTTGACTGGTGCCAGTGTGGGGACCTTTGTTTTACCTATTCTCCTTGAGGCACTGTTGGAGATCTATTCACTCTCTGGTACTATACTGATCGTGTCAGCCATATATCTCAATGGCTGTATTTGTGGTGCCCTTTATCGACCCTTGTCATTTTATGCCAAAAAAAGTTCATCAGATCAGGAGCAATTGCCCATAGTAACAAGAGAACCTGATCCTATAGGACTAAATGACTCAGGAACAGAGAAAATTCAGACTGAGAAAGCTAAGATGGCAGATGAGCAGGATGTGGATGAAGAAGTGAAGAAGAGTCTTCTAGAAGAAGGTCAGATGGAGGAGAATAAAACAGAGCAAGTCAGTGAACCACAAAGTCCTCCAGCAAAACCTGTCTGGACGTTTCACATCTGTGGACGGACATTGACATTCCCGGTGATATTTCACTTTAGTGTGCTGGCATTGCCTGTGGTAGTGTTTTTTACTGTGTTCAGTTTTCTAGTGTTCATTGGGTATTTTAACTTTGTCTTGTTTTTACCAACGGATGCACTGGAGCGTGGAATTACTCGATATGAGAAGGCTGCACTTGTCTCATATTCTGGGGCTGGAGACCTGCTTGGCCGGATCTTAGTTGGAGTTATAGGGGACCTGACAATAATTAAGCGATATAAAATCCTAGCCACATGTTCCATACTATGTGGGGTGAATATCCTCCTGTTTGAGATTGCTGGCCAGATTTACTGGTGGATGTCCATACATGCCTCCCTGTATGGGTTCTTTGGAGGATGCTATGTGGCTATAAATGTCATTGTCCTCATTGACCTGGTTGGGCTCGAGCTGATGCCAAAGGCCCTGGGTGTAGTTCTATTGATTCAGGGATTGGGGGCTGCCATTGGTCAGCCAATAGAAGGTATGTCTGCATCATCACATACACTGAAAGTATTTACTGTTTTCCATTTCCCAGTAAAATCATTTCAAGCTCACCTGAGCAGAAAGCTCAAGTGAGCTTTTCTGTCATATTTTGTAAGTAGTCGGTCTGTCCATCTTTAAACTTTTAACATTTTCAACTTCTACTGAAGAACCACAGGGCCAATTTCAACCAAAGCATTCTTGGATGAAGAGGATTTACATTTGTTCACAAGAAGAGCCCCTCTTTCAAGGGGAGATAACACTAAAGAATTAGTAAAAATTTAATGGTATCTTTTAAAAATCTTCTTCTTAAGAACCACTGGTCCAGAAAAAATGTAATTTATTTAAAAACTTTATTACATGGAGCAAATTTGTTCAAATCATGACCCCGAGGGGTAGGGTGGGGCCACAACAGGGGATCCAAATTTTACATAGGAATATATAGGAAATGTATTTAAAAATCTTCTTCTCAAGAATTGCAAAGCCATCAGGTAGTGTATATTGAAGTCTGTTCAAACCATGATCACTCTGGCTAGGGAGGGGCCACAACAGGGGATTCAAAATTATACATATTAATACATTGGCAAAATCTTTGAAAAAAATTTCCTTTCAAAAACAGAAAAACCATGTTGATTAGTTATATAAATACAGAAGTATCCTCAGGTAGTATACATTCAAGATGTTCAAATCATGACCCCCAGGGGTATGGTGGGGCCACATCAAGGGATCATCTTTTAAATAGAAATATAAGAAAAAATCTTTTTAAATGTTTTTGTCAAGAACAACAAGTCATTATAGTCATATTAATATAGCAGGATCCTGAGGTAATGTACATTCAAATTTGTTCAAATCATGTCCCAAAGGGGTAGTGCAGGGCCACAGTAGAAGATCAATCTTTTACACAGAAATGAATAGGAAAAAAATCTTAAAGGCTAAAGCCATGATCAGTCAAAGAAATGTGAATTTTAATGGAAGCATCCTCAGTTAGTAGATTCATGTTTGTTGAAATCATGCCCCCCTGGGAGCATATATATATAAACTTATATATTTAAACTTTTCAATACTGAACTGATTTCTGCCTTCTGGTGCTCAGGTGAGCGATGTAGCCCATGGACCTCTTGTTGGCAAGAAGGGATAGTTGCGTCGATAACCTCAACAATTTAAGACATTCTTTTTTGTAACCAAACTAAAGGAAAATTGATTAGTGCCCTTTCGAATAAGATGCTATGTAATCATGATGATGAGTCATTTCCGCAGTTATGCAATATTTGAGTAATTTAAAAAAACAAACAAACAGATTTTCAAATGCTATCTACATGCTGTATTAAGCATGACTAACCTAGTAGAATTGCAACCTTTTATCAAGACAAAAAATCAAATTTCAGAAATATTTTAAACTGCAGATTCATCATGATATATCACAATGCCTTGAAGTAGCTTTAAAGTTAAAATGCTGTCAATGTGTTTTGATTTTTCATACCCTTTACAAAATAAAGATGTATCCTTGTAATTATGGTTTGATTTCTTATATAAGACTTAGTACTAATTTACATGTACCTTACAGGCAAAATTCAAGATGTGACAAAGTCCTTCACAGCTTTGAACATCATTAATAGTTGAAGTTGGGGGGAGCTTATGTGATACTGTCAGCGTCTGCATTCTTGGTGCAGTTATCTTTTTTTAAGTACTTCTATGCCCTGCATTAATCAGAGATGCATGGAGGTTGCTTCTAGTGTGTTTCATTGTACCAGTCAAGGTTTCAGATGCTGTAATTTCAGCTAAAGAATGACCAAGTTAATATTTTTGGAGCAGGTTAAAGTTTTTGGAGCAGGTTAAAGTAACTATAAGTCCAATGTTGACCAAACTTGCACAGATGATACAGCTAAGGATGCACACTACCAGGCTTGCTTCAGATGCTGGATCTGACCTACATTTTCTGGATGAGTGATCAGGTTTAAGTTTTTGGAGCAGATTCATTCTAAAGTAATTATAAGCCCTATGTTGGCCAAACTTGCATATATGATACATCTAAGGATGCACACTACCAGGCTTGTTTTTGATGCTGGATTTGACCTAGACTTTCAGGATGAGTGACCAGGTTAATGTCAAGATGCATCAAGGGATGTACTTCAGATGCTGGATTTGAATTACATTTTCTGGATTAGTGACTTGTTTGAAGTTTTTGGTTAAGTCCATTCCCAAGTTACTGCAAGCCCCATCAGATCAAAATTGCATAATTGTTGCATCTTGGGATGTACACTGCTACACTATTAGTTTAGTGTGGGACTTTGCCTTACTTTAAGACAGCATTCATTGAGGTGAGCTCTGTAATCTCTGATTACCTAAGTTTTTTTTACATATATGTACCTTTTCTTACAGGCAAAATTCGAGATGAGACCAAGTCCTTCACGGCTTTGAACATCATTAACAGTGTCCTTATGATGGCTGCAGGATTGCTTCTCTTCATGTACCCTCTGGTCAAGCGGTTCCAGAACAAGTCATTAAGACAGGCAGAAAACAGGGAGGTTCAAATCCCAGAGGAAGCATCATGATTTACAAAAACCAGTTCATTATTGTCAGTAGGTACCGGGTATCCAGAATGGCCAGCAGTTCCTACAATTAAATGTCATGGACTTGATGAACAGAAAACATAAGGATAAGTTAGCTTTATTTTTGTAAATTAGCATTTAAAAGAAATGAGATAGAGATGTAAATATCAATGATTGTAGCTGCTTGAGGATGAAATGCATGAGTCTGAAAGTGCTTTGGGTGATTTATTTGTCATGTGGTTTACATGAATGCTGTGCAACAATATTCACCTGTTGAATGTTTTGTTATACAACGATTTAAAGGTAAAAGGGTACAGTTTAGATCAAAACATGTACTTAATCTTTACTGGCCCAAAATAACTTACATCATTCTATATAATTATATCATCAGTGATGTCCATTATCTTCCTAATATTGGCATTGCTGATATAATTATATCATCAGTGATGTCCATTATCTTCCTAATATTGGCATTGCTGATATAATTATATCATCAGTGATGTCCATTATCTTCCTAATATTGGCATTGCTGATGTTGCATCAGTTGCTGATAACGTAAGTTGAATGCTCGTTGCTATTCACTTCCAGTGGTGGTGATTTTGGTGAGATAAACTGCCATTGGTAATTTTGCAGAAGAAGCATACAGCTGATATTGTTTCTGGCTAGTAACTGTGAAGTGCTCAAGATATTCTCCCTTTCAAAACTTTATTTGTATAAAGTATTAATTAGTTCCAACTACGGTATGAGAATTAAGAAATTTGTATTTAATACATTTTTATCTAATGACCTTGAAATAAGATGTACTTTTCAAAAAATTAACAATGGCTGTAACTTTTACACCTGTAGAGACAGGACTTTCATATTTATGATATTACATAATCCTTTCAAATTATAAAACATTTTTTGCACGATGGGCAAACAAATGACACAGTTTTAAATGCCATAAATCATTGCACCCAAAAGTGGAGAATACATTTTTACAAAAAAATGAACTAAAGATTAACATTCCAGTATATAAATATTCGTGTCAATGATTCTCCTGTGTAATACTTAGAAGGATCATTTTTGTAAAATTTTATAGCATATTTTGTTTTTATTTGAGATAGTGACAAGGAAAGGAGTACAATGTTTTGACAATTACCCTCATTTATATGTAATTATTATACATATTAATATATACTTAATTGGCAAAGGGAAGAGTAGCATTAAAATGAATTATGGAGAAACTCCTTTTTTTGATATATGCATTAATTGCTTTCTTTCTTTCTTTTTTTTATCTGTCTCAGGTATTTAGAGTAAAGACTGCAATGTTTGTATTCATTTTGTGTTCTTTGTCAAAGAATCTCTATAAATACTGAAATATTTTTCAATGTGCATAGCATTTTCCCAAACAATCAATGTCATTTGATCACTTTACATTTTTGCATTAGACACAAATAAGTATTTTTATTGATTTTTTTTTTCAATTTTACCCCATAGATGTTAACAAGATGTATATTTTTAAAGATTTTTCTATTCTGCTTTTAGAAGTTTGATCTTGTTTTACATTTATATGGGAATCATATTTTTGTCTTATTCAATATACTGTATTAATCTACATGTATGTACAATAAGTATAAAAGCAACATAATATATTATGATATACCACTATGTCTTTAAAAGTTTAAGTTTTACATTATAAATTTGACTTTTGTTTATGTATTATATTTTGTAGGCACACAATTTTTTTACTAATGACATTTTCCTTATGAGAAAATACAGGGTACCCCCAGCGTTTGACAGCAGAGATGTCTTCACATTTTTTTGTTTATTTTGTTGCTTGACAACCTTATGTAACTATTTAAGGTTTGCTCATTGCTTATATGAAAAAGATTTATATGAAAGGCTTGCTGCACATACAACTCTATATTCAGCTTTTGCTTATGGTTCTTTATATTTTTATAAAAAAAAGTTTGTGAAGTGAGTTGATTCCGTTTTATACCATCAGGGCTGCACTGAAGATCATAGTGGTGTTTAAATTGATGAATGACTCTCCTGTGTAATACTTGGAAGGTTCTACAAAGTTGAACAAACACCTAGGCTAGCCCCTAGTGGAGTAACAAGCATTGATTCCCCTAGTATGTAGAGAGAACAAGCATTAATTCATAATGTATTCAGTAGACCATGTAGTCTAACCTAGCTAGTAGCTAAGCTAGCTTCTACGATCTTGAATGCAACTCAATTGGTTCAATAATTGTGTTTTCGATCTTTATGTTGATGTGTTATGTTGATGTGTAATATTGTCTGCATAAAGAGTAGTAGACAGGGCATGGTCAATCTTTAATGAATTTGGTTTCAAAATATAGGGCTAGCAGCATTTGGAAACTTTTTTTTTATCTTGATGAACCTCTTTTTTTTTCTTTTTCTTTTTTTTTTTTACAAAATTTCCCGATGTCAAGGCTTGTCT